>NC_141922.1:13577500-13890833 GCF_057802395.1 Ceratotherium simum simum
GAAAAATTTTTATTTTTCAAATACCTGGATAATTTCATAAGCCTGGAAAACTCAAAAGAATCAACAGAGAAAATTGTTATAAAAAATGGAAGAATTTAGTAAGGAGAATTTAGAAATTAATATCTAACACCCTATTGGCTTTACTATGTTCAAATAAGATATACTTATGTTACTTAAAGAAAAATCCAATAAACAAAATCAACAAAGTAAGAAATTAATGCCCCAAAATAGAAGTAAATAGATATGTGCTAGATTTATATGGATAAACTTTAAAATGCTCTAATAGGACATAGAAAGAACTTTAAAAAACTTTAAAGTGACCCAAAAACATTGTAGTCTATATTTTTAGACTACAATTTAAATTAATGGGAATTGATACTCAGTTCTAGTTAATATAATGCAAAATTGTAACAATGCTAATATACCCTATGTGAATCTATAAATTGAATGTGGTTCTAATAAAATTACCAATGGAACTGTTTTCTTGAGATGAGACACGCTGAATCTATAGCTAAAGATTAGGAAGGGGGACAGCCCCGTGGCTTAGCAGTTAAGTGCGAGCGCTCTGCTACTGGCGGCCCCGGTTCAGATCCCGGGCCCGCACCGACGTGCCGCTTCTCTGGCCGTGCTAGGGCCACGTCCCACATCCAGCAAGTAGAAGGATGTGCAACTATGACATACAACTATCTACTGGGGCTCTGAGGAAAAAAAAGGAGGAGGATTGGCAATAGATGTTAGCTCAGAGCTGGTCTTCCTCAGGAAAAAGAGGAGGACTAGCATGGATGTTAGCTCAGGGCTGATCTTCCTCACACAAAAAAAAAGATTAGGCAGGAAAATTCTGAAAAAGAAAGATAAAGAAACAGACTACTTTAGTACATATTGTTATAAAACTTCAATAAGTAAAAGAGTTTGGTACTGGTGCATGAATAGAAATATCAAAGGGAAAAAGCAGAGTATTGAATGAGACTCAAATAATATGGATATTTAGATTTATGATAATATCAGCATTCTAAATGAGTGTGTTAAAGGCAGAATATTCAATAAATGGTGTTGGGACAATCTATTGAGAAAAGAAAAAATTAAGGTGAGTTCCTAATTTATCACTTATACAAAAATTTTGATCTGGATAGCTCAAAATTCAAAATTAAGATGAAAATGAATTTTTCTTGTAATCTTATAGCAGTAAGCCCTTTCTAAACAACATATATAATTCAGAATTCCCAAAAGACTGATAAACATAACATCATAAAATTTTAAAGATTCTACCTGTCGGAAATATATAGACAAAATCAGTATATATAAACAACTTGAAAATATTTGCAACAAATATGATAGACAAAGGAATAAGGTCCTTAAATAAATTTTTCTTACAAATCAATTAAGAAGACACTAGCTCAATATAAATATGGACAAAAAGCCCAAATAATGTTCTATAGAAAAAGAAATACAAATTTTTTTTAACATAAAGGTGTTTCACTTCCCTCAAAATTAGAAAAATATAATAAAGCAGAAAAAATATTTACTTTATAGAATGGACCTAATGAAACATTTTTAGTGCTAGTGACACGATGAGACAATCATTCTCCCTCTGACACTGTTAGTGGGAGCATTAATTGGCATAATCTTATTAGAGGGCAATTTGGCAAGATCTACCAGTATTCTAAATATGTAATTTCTTTTAAGTACGTAATCTAACAACTTCACTTTCATCCTGCAGGCAACCAGGCAACCAGCACGTGTTCAAAAGGATTATATTCCATGACTTTTGTGGCCATATCGGTTGTAACAGCAAAAGTTTAGAAAGTAAGTGAATGTGTACCAAATGAAGACTGATGAAGTGCATTATAGCACATCCATACTGTGGAAAACTTTGTAGAACTTTTTGGAACAATCATCATTACTGAAAAATCACAAGATGCAGTGTTGTGTGTTTTAATAGATGTAAAAAAAAAAAAAAGATGTGTGTAAATATACATGTTACAATCAAAGAGAACAGTTTTTGATAGACACAAAAAATTGGCAACTGCGATTGCTCTAGAAAGGGGGCAAAGGGGTGAATGGAAAGTTCGTCACTCTATAGTCGTTTTTACTGCTTGACATGTTTACCAAGTACACGTCCTATATTTTTCTCTTAAAAACAAAAACAAGATAGTAAAAAAGTTTCCACTTCTTTAAAATATCTCCCTTCTTAGACTGGTACACTATCAGAAATGCCTTCAATGAATTAGTCTTTGGGGAAATTTCAGTCTCTGCTTCAAAGGCAACATTAGAAAAATACATCAAATCCCAGGATCGGCAGCTACTGATGAACTTATAGTAGCTGCCTGTATTTTCTTGCTGTCTATGCAACACTGACCAGGTCTTTAAGGAACACCTCCCATACAGATCCTTCTCTGTGTTTTCTCTTACGGGGCTTATCCCTCCTACTTGCCCTAAAGAGGTTCTGTGAGTCTCTGATCAACTTCATATCTGATTTATCTCTGGCCCCTACAAAATATCTCTTAATGTTCTTTGATATTATAGATGTTCAATAAATATTTCTTAATTGAACAAGTAAATTAAAGTTTTGCTTTTAAAATCGAATTCAATGTAGGGAAGGGAAAGTATCCTTGAAGTACTGCCATAGCACTTACTATGCGTCAGACAGTGTTCTAAATTAACACCCTCTCTCTCTTTCTCATATACAGACACACACGACATATATATATATATTTACCCAGCTAATACGGGTAGAGATGGGACTCGAATCCGTGCAGTCTGGCTTCAGCGTGCATAGTGAGTTTCTTAACCATGAGGCTCCCCTTTTTTGCTGTCCATCACCCTTACCTGTCCTCACTCCCTCTTTGACCAGCGTAGATTCCATTCATGACCCAACTTTATATTCCCTCCCTCACAAAGAGCCTCATCTGTCTGGCCTCTCTTGCTCTCATGGTTCTCTTTGGGCAAAACTCCAGCTTAGTCAAGTCCAACTTGCCATCTCTTTCACATCTGCTGAGAGAGGCTGAAGAGTTGGACAAATGCATGCAGTCCTGCTCATGGATCACACTTTCCATTTATAACCCAAAACCCCAAGAGGACCCTTAGTCCCACCTTGTAATCCTACTGTGCCCCCCTGGGTCTTGTCACTCTCCCACTCTCCTAGATGACTATATATCCCATTTCGCTCTTCAAACCACCAACACCTCCTCCCCAAGTCTTTCAGTTGGCTGATGACTTTGCCTTTTGTTTCTCTAAGAAAATGTCCACAGAGGCCAGGTAGCTAAAATAAAACACAGAACCAGAAGCACTGCATAATAAGGAGTGGTGGGGACCAAAGCTACCTGTTGAGTGCAAAGCCCATGTGAAGGAAGAAACTGCTACTCAGCTTCAGTTTATCATGGCCTTGAAGTGGGCCAGCCTGGGGTAGCCAGGAAGTGTGATCTTTTCAAAAGAATTTGAAGAGTCAGGTTTAGATTTAAATTCTCCTGATTTTAAATACCTTGTGAAAAAAAATTTTTCAGCAAGCTAGGATGTACCTTGTAGGCACCCCTAGTTGTAACTCTCTAGAGAAACGTGAATCAAGAGGAATCATTCATTATTTTAGTATAATTTCAAAGAAGGCAACCAGATTTCTAAGAATAGTTCCAATCTGAGCTACCATTTATTCTCAAGCATTTTAGGATCAGTTCAGGGTCCCAGAAGGAATTTAGGATTATTTGAGACTTACATAAAGAGACTATTTTTAATATTTTGGGTATAGAGAACCCATGGGGTATAGTGCAGCACTCTGGAGCTAATAACAGGATTGTTCTTACACTAACAGGGGGACTGATTAGGTGCATTACAGAACATCCATAAAACTGTAATTCTGTGAGCTGACACTTTTCTTCCAGGAACATAGCCAGTCATGAAACACAGGAGCAAGCTAAGAGAATAAATATTCTTAGCTAATTCTTCTCCCTCCCACGATTGGCAAAATCCAATTGGGATCCAGAGGAGAAGGTATACCACTGATGTGCTCCTTACGTGTAGACCTGTGAAAGTACAGAACAGGGTGGAGAAGTGTTGGGAGTGGGTTTGGAGAGGAAGATGGAAGTTCAACCAGAAACCCCACCATCAATCTTATAAAATAGGTAATATAACTATCCTCATTCTGAAGTTAAGAAAACTGAGACAGGTTTAATAACTTAGTCAACATCACAAACACTAATTGGTGGAGCAGCCTGGTCTTCATAAGTCCAAAGCTTAAAACACTTTTCTATACTGTCTCTTCGCCATGAAATCCTATGGTATATGTAAAATTTATTTGAAAAAAAGTATAAATCACTTAGAGAATTCAATATGCTATACACGTTAAACTAATCCCTTCATGTAGAGGGACTGATTTGCCAGAAAGCTGCAGATTTATACACGCAACACATATTTACTGAATGTCTGTGGTGCTGTGCTCAGGACCCAGGACACATAACATCTCTGCTTTCACAGGGACGGAGATTGGATTCCAGCACAAGACAGTGTAGACACAATATAAACACGTAAGTAGATTTTTAAAAAAATAATAAGTGATGTAAAGAAACAAACTAAATAATATTATAGAACAAAGGGTCAAACCATAGAAGGCTGGCCAAATCCAGCCCACCACCTGGTTTAGTAGGGTCTGTGAGCTCAGAATGGTTTTTACATCTTTTCATTTGTTGGAAAAATATCAAAAGTACAATAATATTTTGTGACATATGAAAGTTATAGGAAATTCAAATTTGTGTCTATAAATAAAGTTTTATTGGATCACTGCCATGCTCATTTGTTTACGTCTTGCCTATGGCTGCTTTCATGTCACAGTGGCAGAGCTCAATAGTTACAACAGAGACCATATAGTTCGCAAAGCCTACAATATTTACTATCTGGCCCTTTACAGAAAGTTGACTGCTGGGGGTGTGAGCTACTTTAAATTGGGTGGTCAGGAAAAACCTCTTGAAATGAATATATATTATGACATGGAAGTCAGAGAAAAGGGCTTTATTCCACATTAAATTGGATTGCCCTACAAAATTTTCTTTAAGAAATAGCCTAACAACCATTCTGCCTGTTCTAGTACCTACCCCCTGAAAGGAAAATAAATGGAATACTTCAGCCATCATCCATCCATAGGCCAAGTTTCCAAAATATAGCAATTTTGGCTCCAACAGGAATATTTCCAAAAGGTTATATAAAAACAAGGAGAGGAATTATTGTTATAACACCACGAGTGAGCTTTTTCAGCCAAGGATTGCATATGTTATTTTGATTTTAGACCATTGGATAGATTAATCAGAACCCTCTATAGAAGTGTTTGAACCAAAGGAAACTTGTCCTTTCTGCCAAAAGTCCACTGAGTCATTAACAGAATATAATAAAGATTTGAAGCTTTAGTTTTGGAAAAGTTGTCATAAATTCTCCCCAGGAGGAACATCCATCCAGGAACTTTTGCAAATTCCACCCATATTTTAGGTAGAGACTGGATTAGGCTGCTGTGTGAGTTGAGGAAGCTAACGAAAACTTCTCTGTCCTCCAACTAATGTTTAATTAAAGAATCACTCTGCAAGCCAAGACAAAGAGAAAAGAGAATGGGTCCAATGAACTTTTAGGGACTTCTGATTTACGTATATCATCGCATTTCATTTTCCTTTGAGCTGAGAACACACAATCTTTCCAACATTTAATCTGTATGAGAATCATCTGGATGAGAAAAACTAGGTACTGAGAGGTAAGTAATTATTATTATCCCCCTTTTATAGGTGAAGAAAGTGAAGCTTATAAAGTTTAAATACCTCGCCCAAATTCCTATTACTAATATACGAATGGCTGGAATATGAATCCTGCATGAACGGTAAACCGGGATTCCTTTAATGGTGATAAACACACACATACACACAGAGGATACTGTTGATTTCTGTTTCTTGGTATGTAGGAAAACAAATTTAATCTTTCCAATCATGGGCTTTTTAGTCAATCAGGCCTAGATTAAAATCCTAGTTAGCTAACCAGTGTGGAAATTCAGTGAGTTATTTAACTATCTAACTTTTAGCATCTTCATCCATAAAAATTATTTTTAGCATGACTTACCATTTGTCCACTTTTATTGAACTATCTTTATTTATCTGCCTTTCCATAATCTACCTTTATCAAACATGTTCAAGCTAATTTCCATAACATACAATAAGTGTGACAAATCAAAAATTAAAAGACCAACACCCAAATAGAAAAAAAGTAGGCCAAAGATAAAAAGATGCATTTACCAGAAAAAAAAAAAAAGGTTGAATATATTAATGCAAAGAGGGTGGAACACTTTTGTAATTAAAGAAATAGAAACTAAAGTAAATACAATTTGAGGTATATCTGATGGATAAAACCTTGCAAATTTACCACTAATAGTGCAGAAAATTGGTAGGAAAACTGGCAGCACTCATTAACAGTTGGTGACTGATCCTGGTATATTTCAAGCCAAGATTCCTTTCTTGGGGTTTCTTCCTATTTATCATCTGCCTATTGAATGTCCAGCTCAAGAAAACTGCTGTTGGCAAAGTACATATGTCAAGCCAAGGATTTTATCCCATTTAATTTAATTATCATATCAATCCTATGAAGTGAACAATATATTCATCCATCATTAAACAAAGCAGCATCTCAGTGAGGTTAAGTAACTCATCCAAGATCTCACATGCTGTAAGTAGGAGATCAGTGTTCCCCTGGCACAACTGACTTGCTGACTGCCCTAGGTAGATGACCTCCACCTGTTCTGACATGTGTACTACCTTTTGTATCCCCAGATAATGTGTTCTCTTTGGGCCTAGGATAATCTTACTCTGTCTCACCTTTGGTATCAAGCCTGGTTATGTGACATGAAGTATTTGTTGAATTAATATACCCCTACTAATGGCAGCCTTTCCTGATTAGAGTTCAAAATTCTGGGATAAAAGAAGCAACCAGTGTCAAACATTGACCTTTTTAAATGCTTGTTGTTTGTACCTTTGTTCATTCTTTTAGGAAATGTATATCATTAGAATTGATGTTAACCTCTCCTTATAGTCTGGCAGGATAGCATATCAAAATTACTTCAACCAAGATTTTCTTACCCTTGATAAATAATCAGGGAGAAATAAAACGTGGTTTCAGATAAAAACCAAGAGAGCTTCTTGATCATAGACTATCATATAACAATTAAAAGAGAGATATGTCAGCTAGAAAAAATGTGAATTCAGAAGTAAATCATGGAATTCAAGAAACAATGCCAAAACTGGCAGCATCAATAAATGTAATTAAAAATCAACTGCGTAGGTCATGGCCATGGCTCCTGGGCCTTGGGCTTTCCCCTGAAGCATGAGCCTGCTAGCTTGCGGTCACCTGCGGTGCCCAGACTGCAGAAGGTGGACACCAGGCCCAGAGGTGTACAGTCTTAGGATCCCTTACATCTGCAGCCCCCTGACCAGAGGTACTTGGATGGAGGCTGGAGGCAGGTGAATTCTGGGTGACTGTGCCTGTGGGGAGAATTTACCATAGTCCAACTGGACCTGGGGAGGAAGAACCAGTAGCTTGCCATCCCTTCCCCTCCACAACCATTTTGGACGCACTGCAGGGTTCCCACTAACTTCCAAGAAGGACATGTGCCCCTCTCTGACCCTAGCTCCATGGACACCTGTCTTTGCCAAGGTGACCCTTCTCCCATAATCCTGCTGTGCCTGGAGGTCTCTAGGAATGGCATAGAAGGGACCTAGAGGTGACGAGGGACCTGGGGTCAGCTGAGGAGTGGTCTCACGAGGCGGTGCATCTGGGAAAGACCCTGCGGGGCTCAAACAGAATACTACTGGAGCAGTATGACTGTTAATGAAGCCAAAGGGCAATTAAAAGGGTCATCAGAAGGAACGTGCTTGACTAGAGATAGTCCACCTTCAGACTACCTATTGAAAATGTCAAAACATCACCTGGACTAACTAATTTGAAAATGTCATACCAAGATGGGAAATTCAGATTGGACTCTAATCATATTTGTCAAGTCCAAGTTTAAACAATCTAACAGCATGCTGCCTCTGATCTGATGCTATGTTCAGATGTGCAAGGATAAGTTGATGAGCTGGAAGCCCCATAGAACAACACTGTTTACCTTTACCTGGCCAAACTGCTCTACATATCAGCACCATCTCAGCAGCATCTCTGTAGACTCACTGTATCAGTCAGCTTGGGCTACCATAACAAAATCCCACAGTCTAGGTGGCTTAAACAAGAGAAACTTATCTTTCTGTCAGTTCTGGGGGCTGGAAAGTCCAAGATCAAGGTCTGGCAGAGTACAGTTTCTGGTGAGAATTCTCTTTCTGGTTTGTAGACACATACCTTCTCCCCAAGTCCTCACATGGAGAGATAGAGTTGCAGGTGGACCTCTCTCTCTTCCTCTTCTTATAAGGCCACAGTCTTATCAGATTAGGGCTCCACCCTTATGATCTCATTTAACCTTAATAGCCTCCTAAAGACTCTACCTCCAGATACCTCCAGATTGGGGGTTAGAGTTTCAACTTATGGATTTGGTTTAGGACACATTTTAGTCCATAGCACTCACCATTAACAAATGTACCTTTACCTTCTCGGGACTGCCTTTGTCTACAAGATCAATAGGTTACTTGGAAGAATATAAATTCCAGGTATAAGTGTTACTTTTTTTCTAAACACGCCTCATGTAGTGTATCTCTGAATGTAAAAGAGAACCAAAACTTGAGTGACTGTGCTGGAATTCTTTCCAACAACAGCTGAAGTCGATCTAATTCTTAAGGGCACGAAGTGGTAACTAGGTACTTAACTTACCCCAAAGATTTTCACCAATGGTGTTTCCCTTCTTAAGGCAGACCCTAGTAAAGGCTGTGGGAGTTCATTATCAGAATTACTTGCCTTTGTGGGGCATCTTTCCATTTGATCAAATGTCCTAGCTCTAGTAATAGATAAAGTGCTCTACATATGAGCACTGAAGATGTGTAAGGAACTGAGTTAACATAAGCTTAACTTCAATTTTATAAGCTTGGTGATCAGAATCTACTTTAGAACATTTTATATTTTGCATTCTTGTGTATCTAGGAGTTTTGTTAAACAGATCATGCTTGTATTTATCCCTCATTTTATCCAATTAACCAAATCAACCAAATAAGGTGACCATGAATCTTGTATTTTTTTGTCTTTTTACTATAGTAATGAACTCTCTCATGAGCATAGCTACTATAATAATGCATTTTAAGGGAGCCTTGTTTCAGAGTTATTTCAAACTGGTGCAACAAAAAGACTTTCTCTTTTCCTTTAAGGCTAAAGACAAGAATGTCATACTGTACAGTTGCAGCTCAGTCACAATTAATAAAACCCATGTAATAGTGACACTGGACGCTGTGGAAGTAGGTGTGTCTCAACCTCTTGCCACTGGATTTTTGGAAAGAACTTTAGAAATTTCCAAGTTGTCCTCGAATTATTTACCATGGACACCAGCTGTTGTCTCCCTTCTACCATGAAGAATACTTGACTTAATTTTCTTCCAGATGTAGAGTGATACCTGCCTGATTTTCAAAATGTTTATTTACTGATGTTTTTATTTTGTTTGAATATATTAAAATTTAAAAATTGACTTAAAAATAAATTACATAAGTACTCTCATATTTTGTGTGTTTAATAAAATGGTAGTCTTTTCAGTCACCAGAAAGACTAAAATTAATGTGACTGACAACTCCAAGTTTCAGCAAAAATGTCAAGCAGTTACACTGCTGGTAGATCTATAAATTTATACGAGAACTGAAAAATCTTTTAGCAGTAATTACTAAAGATGAACAAATACATAACCTATGATCCAATGTATCAGTTAGTGATTTTCACATAATTCTAAATAGGAAACTACCAAAAATTTTTGTGTCATACAGCAACAAGCATTATTTCCAGCTAATATAATTGCAGGACAGCTGGCTATTGGTTGATCTAGGTTGGGATTATATGGACTTGTCTCCAAACCATGGATCGAGTTCAACACCAGTCTTCCCCAGGGTATGTTGTTTTCATAGCCCCAAATGGACAAGCAGAAACAGTGTATGTCTCTTCAGGTTTAGGCTCAGAACTGGTAACTGACACTTCCACTCGAATTCTATTGCCAAAATGAGGTGTATGTCCAAGCCTAAAGCCTAACATCAATAGAGCAAAGAAATACATCCTTGCAAAGCACATTCCTTACATGAATATTCTGAAGATAGTTCAATCTAAACATAAATGCAAAGAGAAAAAAAAAGTAAATAAAAAAATAGAAAAGAGATTCCAAAAGCTGTAGGACAATATGAAATGGTCTAACATATGAGTAATTCCCAGAAGAAGAGAGAGAGTAGTGAAAAACTAAATATGTGAAGACACAATGGCCAAGAATTTTCCAAAATACTAAAAGACAACAAATGACATCCAAGATGTTGAGAAAACAGAAAGCAAGACCATTTTCCAGAAATATAACTTACCAAAATTGAATCAAGAATAAAAGAAAAGTATAAATATCCCAGTAGCCATTCAAGAAATTAAATGATTAATTTAAAATTTTCCCAAAGGAGAACACTAGATGGGTTCCAAGTGAGTTCACACACACACATGTGCACAAACGGCAACAGTTAGATAATTCTAATCTTATACAGATTATTACACAAGATATCCTTGTTTGTGTCACCAATATAACTTAGTTATCAAATGAGTACAAGAAAGAATGAACAAGGTCAATATGGGAGAATTTCACTGTAATCATAGATATAAAAATATCAAACATATCAAAGAAAATACATATTTCCCAGGAATTGAAGGATAGCTTAATATTAAAAAATCTATTGACAAACTAATGAAGAAAGAGAAAGTATAATAATCTACATAGATAACAAAATAAAAAATTTAAAATAAAAATTGCTTTTTATTTAAAATAAAAGAACTGTTTTACCTGACAAAGAACATATACCATAACTCTACAGCACAGGTAATATTTAACAGTGAAACATTAGAACCAGATTCTTAAATGTTAGAAAATAGACAAGTATTTCTATCATTCCAATTTTTAACCAATTTAACTTTTGCCTTAGTCTAGACAGTGAAAAAAGTCATAGTAGTATAAAAGAAGAAATGAAAAAACAAAACTGATTTATATGTAAATAATGATTGTCTATCTACAACATCTAGGTTATACTAAATTCCAAAAACATTAAGAATGTTTAGCAAACTTTCTATATGGATTATCAACAAGCAAAATGTAATTACATTTTTAAACACCAGCCACAGACTGTTCAAAAATAAAATATAAATAGTATATACTATTATAAAAGCATCAAAAAATACCAGGACCAAAGAATGACCCCAACAAAAGATATACATGATATTTATTGGGAAACTTAATTTTAACATTTTCTAAACAATGTTAAACCTAAGTCAATTGAGAAATATACCCTATTAGTGGATAGGAAGAAATACCATAAACATGTCATTTGTTCTGAATTGATTTTGCAAATGAAGCCCAAAATAAATTTTTCTATGGAATCTGATATGTTGATTTTAAAGTATACATAAATGAGCTATGAGTAGTTAACATAATTTTGCAAATGAACAAGTTTGGGGGAATTTTCCTAAATGATATCAAAATTTATTGTGAAGCTATAGTAAATAAATCAACGTGACATGCCTGAAGATAGTCAAATAGATCAAAATAGACCCTATAAACAAATACATGTATATGAAAAAATTTGATTCAAGACATCATACACCACCATACAAACAAGGCAGAACGGAATGTCAATAAAAGTATAATATAACACACAGCTAAGGTTGTACTTAGTGGTAAATTTATAGCCTAGAGACATTTATTTATAAACTAGAAGGATCAAATATAAATGATGAAGATTTAAATCAAATATTTGTGGATATTGGATAAACAGAGTAAATTTAAAGAAAATTTAGGAATGATAGTAATATAATAAAATGGTAAAGATACATTAGATAGAAAACAAGGAAACAATAAAAAAGGACATGCCTGTTATGTTTGGGGTGCTCATTGTTTCCAATTATTTTCAACTTTCTACTTACATTTCCTGACTGTTCAATAAGACAATTTTACAAAGAGGTACATGAATTAGAAAGGAAAAGACAAAAACTGTCCTAAACTGAAGATAATATAACTGTCAGCATAAAGTAAATATAAGAAAATGTGTAAATAATTGTTAGAAATAGTAAGAAATATCAGAGAGTTTTCTAAGTACATGACAGTCATGTAAAAAAGCAATAGCATTCCTATTTGCCAATATAATCGATTGGGAAACTAAACCAATGAATGATTAGTATGAAGTATGGACATCTACAAATCAGTAAGATAAAAACAAATAGGAAAATGTGCAAAGGATATGAACCAGACACAGACAAACAAATCTGAGTACATAATAAACATATGAAATATCCTCCACTTTGATAGTAATCAGATAACTTACAATGAATATATTTTATACCCATGTGAATTACAATATTTTAAAAGTATTAAAAGAGCAAATATTGGTAAGGATGTCATTGTGTGGAACTCATCCCTCTTTGGTGGGAGTGAAAAATGGTATAACTGATATGGAAACAATTCTGTACTATCCAGTAAAGTTGAGGATGTGTGTGTCATGTAACCCAAGAATTTGTCTCCTATGTATGTAACCTCAAGAAGCTCACCACAGGTGCACAGGGACCCATGTTTAAGCATGTGTGTTATAGCAGTGTTTGTAATGACGCAAGTTGAAAACAGCCTAAATAGTCTTCAATGTGACACTATTAATATCGCTGTTATAAATTGTGGTATTTTCACGAAATGGAATACAATACAGCAGTTAACACAAATAAAAAAGAACTACATGCATTTGCAGGCTATGTTTCAAAAGCAATGTTCATCCAGAAAAAAGCGAAAACAAACTGAAGAATAATATGTACCATATGATACAATGTAAATATAGTTTAAAATATGCAAAATAATTTCAGATACATAAGATCAGTATTAAAAAAAGTTGTAGGAATGGGAAACATGAAATTGAGGATAATGATTAACTCTGCTCTGTTGGGGAAGGCATGAAGTAGGGAGTACCCTGGGAAGTCAAGTCCATCTGCTATGTTTTATAACTTTAAAAAAATTTAAACAAATATGGCAAAATATTAAAATTTTG
This sequence comes from Ceratotherium simum simum, assembly GCF_057802395.1. NCBI lineage: Eukaryota > Metazoa > Chordata > Mammalia > Perissodactyla > Rhinocerotidae > Ceratotherium > Ceratotherium simum. Next base: position 13,590,679 of record NC_141922.1, read on the forward strand.
GTGCTGGCTCCATAGATATTATTTTATTATTTTATGTAATTCTATGCTTGTATGAACTATATTATAATGAAAATGTTTTTTAAAAAGCAACTAGAACTGTGTTAGCCAAAAGAAATAACTTAGCTATTTCAATCTTGCCCCAAATCCACAGATTTTCAATGTTTTAAAAAAATTTGTTTAGCAACTGAGAATTTTTCCCGAGTGTTATATAACAAACTATTGCTAGATGGAACTTCTGTAACCAACATTCTAGGTCCAAAAGAATTCTGTGTCCAGCAAAATGCTGAATTCCTATTTCAGGAATTAATTGTATTTAGAGGCACTCAAAGAAGAAGGGATTTAAAAATTATCTAGATAACTATTTTTTAAAACATTTTTATGGTAAAGTTTTGCTTTATTTTCAAATGAATGCTTACTCATAGTCCTATACATAAAGCATGTATAGATGGATCTGCTCTGCTCCTCTAAATCCCTTCCTGGCTAAAAGGAACCAGGGCTCCCCGCAGAAACGGCTGATTCCAATCTGAGTCAGGGAACATACCAGATGAACCTGGGACACCTGTGTCAGAGTAAAGAGGCACTCAGAGACTAATGGTGTCACATCAAAAGGACAGAGGACACTGTTCGAAGGAGCTCTCACTGGCCTAAGATAGGACATTTGGGAATCAAAAAGAAAAATCACTTCAATGCATTAAAACACATCAAATACATCACAATCTACAAGTTGCAAATGACACTAAAAACCAAAACAAACACAAACAAAATCAACAAATCTCAGTGGTGACCATAGACAGTTACTTGAACACAAACACTACTCTGAAAATTTATAAGTAATGGGAAAGATTCACACAAGCAAATAAAAACAAGAGACCTAGTGCATGTCTCTTTATATGTTATTTCTTGATCTGACAAGCTATGGTTTGAAAATCACTGATATAGGCCACCCTTCTGTAGGACACTCACGTATCCTCTTAGAAAGTTCCAGCAAAGGGCTGCTTACACTGTCAGTCTCTGCCAGTGCTGGGGAGTCCTATCTCCATCCTTTTGAGCCACCTATTGAATCTTTAACAGCATTGCCTTTAAAAATACTTTTCCTCAACCCAAAATTTGACAATGTTAGAAACCATTAAAACATCAATAAAAAAAAATACTTTTCCTCAAATAAAACTGAAGTTTGTGTTTCTACAGCTTCATCTGTTGGGTCCTTTTCTCCAATCAGGCATTGGAAACAAAGAGCCTAATCCTCTTCAACATGAGCGTCTTCTATGTGTGCGCAGGCAGCTTTCACATGTCCACCTGTCAGATCCAGGTTACATCCAGTTCCTTTCTTTAATCTTGACCAAATGACATAGTTTTTGTTCCCTCCCCATCTGGGTCTACTGAATAGACTGTATTCCATTTTATCTTTCCCTCTTTTATATTATGCATTTAGAATTAAAAAGGAGACTCCCTCCATGTGGAACATGACCAATACAGCATAATGAGGAATTATTGTTCGTACTTCTTAATGTATCCCATATGATCATTTGGTTATATAATAAGTTCACAAAAAAGAAGCACTGTACATAACTTTTTAGGGTTGGAAATCTGGTGCTACTTAGTAATCACCGTACAGTTTAAAAAGTTACCAACAGAAAGAAAGAGTGATTTCACCCCCAGGAACTCATCATGGGTACATTTTACACTCTTTGCAAGAGGATAAAAACCTGATGGTTAGGATGAGCTCTTGTTTTCCTTCATGCCATGCAATTTGTGCCTGAGACTTAATACTATGTGAGAGGTGCTGAGAACACAGCCATTTTCTATACTTCCTGAAAATAATTGGTAGGATCTTAGTGAAATAATTACTGTGCTCTATTGCTTTCATGAAAAATTGATTTGTTGTATTTTATTATCAGTTTTTACGTGCATAAATAGGAAACAAGAATAATATGTAATTGGGCTATTTGTACGATGGCTGAATATTCTAATTTTGGGAACCTTTATGCTTTAGGTGTTTTAGAAGATGGCTTATGCTCTGCAAAACTTTTCAACACTATGGAAGGAATTACGTTGTATGGTTCCTTAATTTATGCTATACTCAAGAAAGATGAGATTCCTGGGAAGGAAGTGAAAGTTGAGAATAAATGCCCCTCATACAGGAGACATTTCATACACGCTAGCTATTGTTTATTATTCTCAATATAGCATAAACAAAGCTCACCAGAAAAGGACCACTGGAGATATATTCTGAATCAGAATAGATTGTGCCCACACTATCTTTTACACAATCTTTCTAACGCTTTAAATTGTTTAAAATTATTATTTGATGCTATTTAGACATTACGTTTTTCTAAAATAACCACTGCCTTAGGAGGTTAGAAATGAGAAAGAATGGGCTTAGGAAATACACAGCAATAGCAGAAAAAGAAGCAAATAAAGTATTTTGAAGGACTGAAGAATTAAAGGCTATGGTGTCATAGAACAAGCATAAATACAAATATTTCATTCATTCAACAGTTTTTAAAATTAAATGAATACTATGAGCGGAATACTCATGTGAATACTGTGCAAAGTGTACGATATAATAATGAATAATGAATAAGTTTTGGTTTTGGCTTTCACGCAGTTTACAAACTAGTGGAAAAGACAGACATTGAATGAATAAATTATATATAAAACATTAATTAATTGATTAATTAATTGCTGTTATACACGATATGAATGAACTTTAGATTTCCCATGAGAGCAAAAGCATGAGCTTGAATCTAATCTGGGGTGGAAGGTGACACCAATCTTCTTTAGGGCAATAAGAGTTAAACGGAGAACAGGGGTTAGCCAGCGAAAAGGGCAGGAGTGTGAAAACGGAGCTTTCTCCAGCCAGAAAGAAAAGTATATGTGAAAGCCCTGAGAACAGCTTGGCAGATTTGGGAAAGTGCGTCCAGATCAGAGTGAAAACCTACAAAAGAGACATAAAGAGAGGCTGCAGGGACAGGCAGGAACTAGATCACCCAGGGCTTCGCAGGCCATGTTAGGCTTTGTCTTAAAAACAATGGCAGTCAATGAAGATTTTTAAGTGAGTAATATGGTTACACATCTTCATGTTTAAAATATAATTTTGGCTATTATAGATTGAAAGGAGGGGAGATTTATTTTTTGTGTTGTTAATTCTTTCTCTATAGAGTGACCTTGGGCAAGTATCTTCAGGTATCTGATCCTTGGTCTATACACTGGCAAAATCAAGGGAAGAAATTAAATAATTTTGAAGACATCACGGTTCTTTAAGTCGTGACCTGAATTACCCTGACATTCTTACTTTGTTCCTGTGCCTCGGCAAATTTGATTTCCTTTAACCATTAGCAATAACTCCTACACTAGCTCTTAAGATAATTTGCTTTTTGAGAACCGTGTCTCAAAAGCATGAATGTCAATTGCAGTTATGAATTGAAAAGGAGGGAACAAAATTATCATTTATGCAGATGATGCGATTGTCTCAAGAAATTCTAAGCATCATTTAAAAAACAATAAGAACTAAAAAGAGCTCGGAAAGAAAGCTAGGTCCAAATAAATCTTCAAATAATTAAGAATTTTTCTACATATCAGCAATAACCAGGCAGAAAACAGAAAAAGCAATTTATAATAATAAAATGCATCTGTAGTGGGTCAAATGGTGACCTTATGTGTGAATCTGACCTTATTTAGAAAAAGTGTCTTTGTAGATAGATCTTGAGATGAATTTACCCTGGATTAACTGGGTTGGCCCTAAATCCAATGGCAAATGTCCTTATAAGAGACAGAAGAGGAGAAGAAATGACAGAAAAGAGAAGGAGGCCATATGAGACGGAGGCAGAGATTAGAGTAATGTAGCTACAACCTAAGGAATGCCTGGAGCTACCAGAAGTTGGAAGAAGCGAGGAAGCCTTCTCTTCTAGACACTTCAGAGGGAGTGCAGTCCTAATAACGCCTCAATTTTGGGTTTCTCGCTTCCAGAATAAATTTCTGTTGTTTCAAGCTATCAAGGTTGTAGTAATTTGTTGTATTATCCACAGGACACTAATACAGCACCCAAGGTCCCTAACTCCTTCGTCCTATGTTCCTTGTCCTGGTAAAGAGGAACATTATCCCTTTGAGCATGGATTATCTGGTGCTCTTTGCTGCAGGGACTGAATGAACCAATGTGCAGCCAGAATTCTTCTCTCCCCAAAACCTGATGCAAAGGGTTCTGGGTTACAGGACAGTTAACAGTAAGCTCAAATAAAGAAAATTACTTCCCAAATACGGGGCCAGTCTTTAATAGCCATTGTACAGTCCTTGACTTTGGAAGTCTTGGCCTCTCCTTGCTGCAGCTCACATCATTTCATTTTGCATCAGGACTTGTGAGAGGGGAGAGAGGATATATTACCAAAACTGAATAGCACTTGTGTGCGTGTGTGAGTGTGTGGTGTGTGTGTGTGTATAAACAGAGATACAAAGAATTTGGAGTTAGAAGACTTGCTTTGGGGTCCTGCTTCTGTTGCTTTTTTGCTTCATTCCCGCCAACATTTGCTTTGTCTCCTTAAGCCTCAGGTTGCTCACCATATGACGGAGTTAATATTCTCTTCAATTTATCTTATAAAGTTAGTTTTGAAGATCAAGGGAATTAATGAAATTGAACATGCTTTAGTAAACTATGAAATGTTGAGAACCATTTGTTAATATTAGCCAGCATTTAGTTTCTAGCATAACTTCAATTATTGTTGGTCAAACACATATAATTTAAAAAAATAAATGTGAGGGTGGCTTTGAGAAGAGTTTGGGATCACTGATCTCAGTGTTCTTGTGTGTTCTTTGAGAGAATTGTGTTAAATCAGTGCTTCTCCAGCTGGCTGACAATTAAAATTATCTGGGGAGATCTGACCCAGGAAAATCCAATGATAATTTCTTGGAAAGGGGTTTATACATAGGTGTTTTTAATAGCTCCCCAGGTGGTATTCATGTGAGCAGGCCAGCATTAAGAAGCACTATGCTATCATCGCTAAGGCCTCTGAAACTCGCAAGCTCAGGTTTGCCTTGGCTTTTCATTATTAATATCATTCCTATCTTTTCTGATTTGGTATTATGAAAAATGTGATTGTCTTGAAAAATTCCAAAATCACCTGAAAAATGTAAATAAATGTAACTATTCTGAATGCTCCAACTTATGTGATCCTAAGTACCCAGATATTCTCAACTATCTAGATGTTTGTCACCGGGGTTGACAAGATCTCTAACTGTATGGATTTGGTTTTCCTTTTTCTTCTGAAAAAGGGGAAAGAGTGAAACAAATAGCACCTCTTAAACTTCAGAAATAAGTCAAGACATTTAACAGGTGCTATGATGCACAATATCAAAACTACTCTATGGGCAATATTAGACACAATTTATAAAGGACTGAGGCTGAGGGAAATTCAGGAAATTTAGCCTGATAACTCAGTCAATAGGTCACTGAATCAAGAGTCAAGTTTAGCATTGCCTGCTCCAAAGAATGTGCATTTTTATTTTCCACAATACTAGTTTTTTGTAGTGGTATTGCAAGATTTTTCATCCATAAAGAGAGTCTGGAAGTTATTCTGGGAAAGAGAAAAATTGATCAGGTGAATAAATCCTAGTTTATTTGGGACATTACAACAAGCTTAGCATTCATTTATCCATTTCTTTATAATTTATATTATACTTTCCTTCAAAAACCATGATCCTCTTCTATACCTACATCTCCTGATGTTTTTAAAAGAACTATAAGGATATGATTGTGTTGGCATTGTAGTGTTCTGAGCTGATCACAGACTCTGTCATATAGACCTACATTTAAATTAACCATTTTTCTAAGACAGTCCCCAATGATCCCTGCCTACTGCCCTTGTGTAGTATTTTCCCACAATGATGAATAGGGCTGATCTGTATAACCAATAGGATATTATAGAAATGATGGTATATGAGTTCCAACACCTGGTCACAAAAGGCTTTGTGGCTTCCTTCTTCTTCTCTTGGATCACTTGCTTTGTGGAGAAGTCACCAGCGATATATGAGGATTCTCAAGTATCCCTGTTGAGAGGTCCATATGATGAAGAACTGAGGTCTCCTGCTGGTAGTCAACACCTACTTGCTAGTGATGGGAGTGAGCCATCCTGGAAATGGACCCTTCAACCACAGCTGAGCCTTCAAATGACTACACTTCCAGTGGACACTTTGACTAACACATCTTGAGAGACTCTGAGCCAAGACTACCAAGCTAAGCCACTTTTGAATTCCTGAACCAGACAGTGAGAAAATAAATATTCACTGTTTTAGCTACTAAGTTTCGGGATAATTTATTATGTTTGAATAGATAACATAACTTCCTTCCTTCCCTCCGCCTCTCTTTCTTTCCCTCCTCTCCTTCCTTTTCTTCTCTTTTTCCTTCTCTTCTCCTTCCCTTCTTTCTTCTCCTTCTCTCTTCCTCTTCTTTCCCTTTTTCCCTCTCTGTCTCTGTCTCTCCTCCCAATTTTCCCTCATCACCTCTTTTTTTGTCCTCCCAACCTTTGTCCCTCTCCTCTCCTCCTCCCACCCCTCCTTCCTCCCTGTCACAAAGTTACAATGAGTGTTTACTTTATGCCAGGTGTCCCAGAGCTATGGATAAAAAAACACAACCCTACCCTCAAAGGAGGAGTAGTTCTTATTGGGTTATGGATTCAAAAACAGATAATGACAATGTTGTTTTGTGTCTTGTATGATGAATACACGAAGAGGGAGCATAGAGGAGGAAGAGTCTAAGTCCCTCTGGGGGAGTCAGCGAAGGTTCACCAGAGGGATTGAGAGGGATGGTGGAGCTATTCAGGAAGGGCCTGTCCAACCAAAGGTAAAACCATTTACAAAGATCCTGAGAGCATGAGAGAGAAGGACCAATTCAGGGAACTGCTAGTAATTCCAGTGCCAAAGCATAAGTTATTGAGCATAGATTGAGAGATTAAGTTATGATCTAACCCAGGACTAAACAGTAAGGATGGTGCTATCGTAAAAGGTTTAGACTTGAACTACTCACTTGAAGTTCTGAGAGCCTTAGGTTCTTCACCTCCAAAGCATGAACCCAGTACCCACTTCATAAAGTTGTATGATGACTTAAGAAAACACCTTGTAGGATGCTTGATGTATAGCAGGTGCTCAATTAGTGTTTCCCTTCCTCCATAATATACCTTTAAAATTTTAGATCTCAAGTTGTCCTAATTTCTACCATCAATTACAGCGTGTTGAGAGAATGACACTCTATGAGAGGTAGGATATTTCTCCATCAATATGCATTGAAATGAGTTTTCCCCCTTTTAGTGGTCACCACTTGGGTCATGAGGCAGAAGAGCTCTTTGTATCATTTGACTTTGGGGAGAAAATGACTTGAGGATGGGAGGGAAAGAAACAACTTTTCTGAGAAGTCTTTGCTAAAAGAGCTTCCCTTCCTGAGCACAGCGATGCTGGATCTTACTGCAATATAGTGCATGCAGAACATTCATGCTGAAAGCATTTCCTCTGGATAGTAATGCCCCTGAGGGGAGTGAAGTCCAGGTCAGTACATCCCTTCTTTATTAGAATTCACTGAAGTTGCATTTGAAGTCTGCCTTTTGAACTTTTTGGAAGAGGAGGCGTTGCGTGAATATGAGCAATTCTTAGGTTTTCTATATGAGATACCTATTTGTGCAAAAGAGTTTATATGTGTGTCTCATCTTTTCTTCAGACGCTGTTCCCAATTCTCATTTTCAAATATTTTTGCTCCAGCTTTTTCCAGGTCTGTCTTCTCCATCTTATGTCTGCTTAAGATTTTAGTTTTCTGGCTGTCAGCCACCCAGTCTCATTTGAAAGGAATCTAAAAACTCTGTACATTTCCCAATCAGGTGCAGAGTTAATGAGCTGAGGTTTTCCTTAGATTGTGTTTGTTTTTCTCATATCCCTTGTGGGTGAGGACATATGGAAAATCTTAGCTGACATTCACATTCTGGGTTTTGGGGAGACCTGGCTGTGACATGGTCACCTCACTGGTTGCCAGACTTGATTCAGCTGATTGGCCTGCTGGCGGAAAGGTGTGGGGAGCAGAGTTGTATCCCTTCAGCACTGATGTACATAATACGAACCAAGGGCTCATAGATTGTTGGAATGAAAAGCAATACTGAAGATAAGAATGGCCAATCCACTCATTGTAGACATAAGAAAATTGAGACCTAGGACACTGGATAGCCTCATTCAAAATCTTGCCTAGAAAGAAGCAGAAAGGGAATAAAATTCTTGGTTATTTTGACTCCTGTTTTGGAACCACAGTCTTTGTAAGTTTGCAAAACAATGTGGCTTAATACGAAGAAAATAGATTTTGTAGTTAAACAGACATGGCTTTGAATCCCAGCTCTGCTCCCTTCCAGGGACGTGACCTTCTTGACAGGGTTGTTGCATGAATTGTAGACAATTTATGTATAACACTTCACATATTATAGACTCTCAGTAAACGTTAGTTTGATCAGGGCCAGCCCAGTGGTGTAGTGGTTAAGTTCGCATGCTCCGCTTCAATGGCCCAGGGTTCTCAGGTTTGGATCCGGGGCACAGACCTATGCACTGCTTATCAAGCCATGCTGTGGCAGGCGTCCCACATATAAAGTAGAGGAAGATGGGCAAATCTTCCTCAGCAAAAAGACGAGAATTGGCAACAGATGTTAGCGCAGGGCTAATCTTCCTCACCAAGAAAAAAAAAAAGTTAGTTTGACCATTGACCAGGGGGAGAATGTCTGGAGAAGAATTATGTGAGCTACACACTGCAAAACCAATGTGAGGCATGATAATCCATTTTGTTAATTGATTAACAGAATTGTGTCTAGAAGCCTTATATATGCTTGCTGGAAATTCTTCCTGTGAGTACTGATTTTATTCTCCAAGTTGAAAGAGATTCATTGCTTGCCTACCCTGCATTTATATTTAAAAGAAGAAATCAGACTGAACCATGTAAGTTCCTTACACTATCTTTGGAGAGAAAGATCCTGAAACCTGAACAGGACCAACATCCCTTTTTCCCTTCAGAGGGAGTCCAGGCTACGGCCAATCTTTTGGGGATAAGACCAACTTCTCAGGGTATCTGGACACCTTGTAGTTCCCCTTATAAATAACTTGCTATTATACGTCCAGGAAAATGAATTCTTCCTGCCCTTTATCCTCCTTTACAAATCATAAGAAACAACCTTTGCATAGGAGCTGATAGTTAATGAAGTACTTTAATGTTTATAGGCTCATTTTTGATTCGCAAAATAATCTCATTAAGTAGACAAGGGAAAGGTGATTATCTTTCCCATTTTACAAATAAGAAAATTCCTGAGTAAGCATCTGCATTATTGGAGTACTACATTGACCCCCATGCATATTCTCTGGTATTGTGTGTGTATACTGTCATGCGTGTCAACCCAAATATTTGATGACGATGTGAATCCTACCTATCTTTGCCTCATCTCCTGCATCTATCCCTCCACCTCCCGTTTCACACAGTAACCATGATGAACTCCTTGCAGTTGACTTCAAATTACTCTACAGCTGGGCTGTGGTGTGGATGATGTCGAAATGCTTAAGATAGTGGCTAGCCTGCAGTAAGGTCCTAATAAGCATTACCTTTTATTACTGTGTTTGTGTTCTCTCCATCTAGAAAATCCATTTGACCCTCCATACCTATCTAACTCTTACACATCCTTCAAGGCATCCCACGTGCCACCTCTTTTTGTGAAACATTTAATGATTCCATTAAACCCAGCTATCTGGCTTACGTGTTTTCACACTAAGATCATTACAATCCTTGTACTCGTTACACTGTTTTGTAAGTGTCTATTACCATTTCCATCTCCCTCTCTGGATTCTAACACAGACATGTCTTGTTCTGTGTCCTGTCCAGGTTCATATACTCGTGTCTTTTTCATGTCTATACACTTGTGATGAGTCCAGAGTCCCTTAGGGAACCTTTAACAGGAACTCTTCGGCTTGAATCAAACTATCTTTTTTCATGAACTGAACTGGAAAGTCAATGAGAAAAGAAGCTGTGTCTTGGTTCCTTTAAACTCCCGCAGCTCATCTAGCACAAGTTCTTGGCTTATTGGGTCTTAAGACCAAGACTTGATTTTTCCTGGTTTTCAGGTCCTAAATCAACTTTCTATCACAGGAACCCTCAAGATGCAGACAGCCCCATGTTCCACATGGGCCTTTGTGTTGCTTTTCTCAGGCACAGAGGTCATGGGCCAGATATCTTGGTATCTTCTAGTAAAAGGAACCGAATGCCTCGAGTTTCCTTCCCACCAAGAGGCAGAAAGTTCACAGGGTCTATGTTCTCTCTTCTTTGCTTCTTTCACAGGGAGAAAGCATGTGCCCAAGGCTCCTGCTGCCTGAAACACCACCTCTCCATCTTGTCACTGTGTGAGTTACTTGACTTCCGCCGAAGAAGATTAATTAGCCGTGAAGCCAGCCTCTACCTAGGCTCCCTGATTTGGGTTCAGTCATGGTACTTTGGGACTAACTGGAGACAATGCAATTGATTCAGAACATGTGCAGGCTTCTCAGGAAATCCTCTGTAGAAGTCATCAATAATAATAATTAAGAAACTCTCTGCTTGCAGACTGACATAAATATAATTACGTGGGTGATTTCAGCTTTAAACACGAATGTGCTTCCTGTTTGGGATCACACAACAATCTGTGAGCTATCCATCTAATTATTTCTTGTAAAAGATGTCAGGAATAATAAAACGCTTCAAACAGATTTACAAAGGGACTTGGACTTCCAGGAAGTGTGAAGAGTAAATGCATGTTTACATATTTTCTCTCCCCAAAACCTATCAAAAGGAACCAAAAGTGACAAAAGGATAAAAAAGAACTAAAAAGAAAACATCATTAACCCTGAGCCTAAGGAATGGGTGCCTCCAGATTACCAACTCGAAGAATATTTTCCGGATATAGTACCATTTGAATCAAACAGAAAGATCATCTCTTGCTAAAATTAGGTATTAGGAAAATCTGCCTTTGCTAAAAGGAAAAGTTGGCTTCTAGCTCACCGTTATTTAACTTTGTTCTAGAAAGGAGTAGTCAATGACACTTGTCAAGAAGAAGAAATAATTTCAAAGATTGGAAAGAAGATAAAATTGTCATTATTTTTATGTGAAATGATTGTACACTTAGAAAAGAAAAATGAAAATCTATTTAAAAAAATTAGAAACAGAATTTTAAGGGAACTGATGTATTATAATTTTACACACAAGTTTTTCCTAAAAAAGACTTAATGATATAAAGCTTTCAGTTCTCTATTAATACATAAATTTAGTAATCTATGAGTTTAATATGAACACAATAAAAATACTAATTGATTTTTTTCTTAGAAGTAGGTGGAAAAATGAGAATCTATAGAAAAAGGCAGCACAATGGGAATGGAGAGAATCAAAGCCTAACCAATATTTTGGTGTGTTACAAGGCTGTAACAAATTTAAATATTTTGTTCTGGTCCAAGAATCGAAAGACAGTCATTCAATTACACAAAATAGGAAGTCTGTCAACAGACTACATATATGTGGAAATATAATAGATGATAAAGAAAGCATTTTAAATGAATAGAGAAGAGAATATTTAATGAGGGGTGTTTGGACAAATAATTAGTCATTTGGTTAAAAAAAAGGTTAAGCTATACCTCCTAGCTCACATTTACCTAAAAATCACTTTTGGTGCATTAAGCTTTTAAATTTAAATTTGACAATCACAAGAGTATCATTAGAAAATAGGGCAAGAAATTTATAAGAAAATCTAACCCAAAGTCTTTGAAAGAAAAAATATAAATTTGACTAGATAACAATTTGAAAGGATTTCTTTGCGATAAAGCTATAATCCAAGTCAAAAAATGAACAAAAAATTAGAGATAGCTATTTGCAGCACATGAAGAGAAAGGGGTTAATTTTTATGATGTATGAACATTGAGATGTTTTAAAGTCCCTTACAAATCACTGATAAAATGACCAAAAACTTAACAACAAAGCTGAAAAATGACATAAACGGGCAGCCCACATATCAAATGCCCACATTCCATCAGCCAGATATCACTCACATGGTTGTACACATTCATAAGGGAATGCAGGAAATGTAGTTTAATTGTCTGCTCAGACAAAAAATAAACAGATAGTAAACAACCCTCCAGATTGTTCTACAGTTACTAATCAGAGACTAGTTAAAAAGATTGTAGCACAGCTCTAAAAAGAAATAACATGTATATACTAAAAAGAATGAGCTAGCTTTGTATATATCAACGTAGAATAATCTCTAAGATATGTTTTAACAGAACCAGAATTGTGGAAAGCACTTCTTAAATATTTGTTGACTAAATGAGTGAATGGTTGAAGGAATGAATAGATGAAAAACTGATGGTTGAACAAATGAACATTCCCTGTTTCCTACACGTATTAGTATTACAACCAGCGACTGGGCCTCCCAGGAATGGGTCATCCATGAACCAATACTGTGTAGTTAAAGGATTTGTACCTGCCTTATTAGGCTGAAAGGCAGTCATTGGAAGGTGCTTGATATTTTCGTGGCTGTGTAGTTTATTGTGGCTGGAAACATTTGCCTTAGGCAGACACTGCTTCATGGAAATTTTCCTGAAATACTGGCAAACTTCTTTAACTGTAAAGATTTGTTCCAGAAAAGTTGGGCTCCTATAAAATCATATATAAATACTGAACTAGACAAAAAATGCAATTTTGTAGGCACACTACAGTGGCTTCTACAATGATACGAAAATACCCAATGTGGAAGGAATCACCATATATTCTAAAATGAAAAAGGCAGGGTACAAAACATTATGCCCTGTATAATTATTGATATATGAAGGATACTCAAATATTTATAAAATCTTTATATTGTTTAGGATGATTTGGATTACCTTATTTTTGTTTATATTTATTTCATAACTAAGAAAAATAAACATATATTTGTCATGATATAAGACAAATCTTATTACATTAAAAGAAAATAATTACCTTTCTCTAAGCAAGGCTTTGCATTCAGAAGCCCTCATCCAAAAATCTTAGAGAATCACTAAATCAGTTTATACAATATCATGTGCCCACTAAGCTTTCTCCAGCTATGACATTATTGTGCCTTCTTCCAGAGAAAATAATATATTCCCCTCCTACGATCTCATATTGAAATTGTCTATCTATACAACTAGTCCATGAGGACTCTGAGAGCAGAATTTTACTGTTTTCTCTGTCCAGCATTTATAGCAGTAGCTTCATTTTGGTCGGAATTAGTACTTGCCTGTTTAAAGTATGAAAAAACTGCTTCATCTACCATGCAAGCAAACCAAAATCTAAGCCTGTAAATGCCTCAAGGTTAAGAAATTGAAACCTAAGGAAAACCAATCACAATCACCTAGATTTTCCCAAATGAGGCAACCACTTAAGCTACAGCCAATCAAATAATTTCCTTGCTTTGTTCCTGTGTCTTCTTTATAAAAGTCTTTCCCCCATCTTCTGTGAGTGAAGTACTCCTAACCACTTCTAGTTTGGTGTTGCCTGATTTGAACAGATGTTTGCTCAAATAAACTTAAAAAATTTCAATATGCTTCGGTTTATTCTGTAACAATACATTCTTTACACACCATCGCGTCTTATTCCTTTCCCCTTTCTGCAGACCACAATCTCAGTTCGTTGTTCTGGCACAGATATTTAGTCTCCATTTTTCCATATCAAACAGTCTATCTAGGACCCTTCTTCATAAGTTGGTTAGAAGTAACTTAGTTAAAACTTTTCAAAACGTAAGACAAATTGTTACCCAGATATTATTTCAAACACCCTTTCACCTTCTGTTTTCATGTAGTCGGATTATTATAAAGATCTTTTATATTCCTTTAGCACAATATGCATTTTTAAAATACTTTCACAAACAGATTTTATTTAGTCTTCCTGAGGACCTTTATGGTTGGCTTAGCTGATGGGGCATAATTACCCCATTTTATATGTAAGAAGATTGAGGTTCAGAAAGTTGTATCTCACTGCTTAATCACATGGCTAGGCAGCATCAGACTATGGAGTAGAATTAGGTCTCTTGAGTCCCCTGCACCATGTTGGATTCCTAATTTAGAGCTAGAATGGATCTTAGAGATTATATTTTAATAATCATTGCACTGTATATTTTTTGTATACTTACTATGTCTCTGGTACTGTGCTAAACTGTGTACCTGACCCTTCTCAATACTGTGGGAGGTAACCATTATAACTAACTTGCAAAAGTTCTTGAAGTTAGTTAGTAGCAGAACTGGTACTCCAATCTAGATATTCTAGCCTGGGGAAGTCTCTTTCTGATTTTGCGTAGACAATCTATAGTTTCCTCGTTACTCTTAGAGACCATGGAAAGATTCAGGTTCCACAGGTTGCCCTTTTTTGGTTTATTTTCTCTGCCATACAGTGAAATCTGGGCTATATATTTATACAATATCTCAGGTTTAAGTAGGAGATACTTCATTTCAAAATATTATTGAGTCCAGGAGTAGATCCATACATATATGGTCATATTATTTTTTACAAAGGTGCAAAGGCAATTAGATGGAGGGATAAAAGTCTTTTGAACTGGAACATTTATATATCCATGTGCAAAAAGACACTTTTTCATTACACCCTATATAAAAATTTAAATATAAAAAAACTATATGTGTAGTTTAAAATGAATCATACAACCAAATGTAAAATTTTAAATTGTAAAAATTCCAAGAGAAAACTGAGAAGAAAATCTTTGTGAACTTAGATTAGGCAAATAATTCTTCAATATAACACCAAAAACACAATCCAGAAAGGAAAAAAATTGGTAAATTGGATTTAATCAAAATTAAGAACTGCTACTCTTTTAAAGACACTGTAAGAAGATGAAAAGGGAAGCCATAGACTAGGAGAAAATTTTTGCAAATCCCATATCTAATAAATGACTTGACTATATAAAAAACTTTTTGAACATGTAATAAGAAAACAAAAAACCCAATAAAAGATGGGCAAAAGATTTGAATAGACACTTCACCTCAGGAGATATATAGATGGCAAATAAGTACATAAAAAGTATTCAACATCATTAGTTCTTAGGGAAATGCACATTAAAGCCACAACAAGATACTATTACACACCAATTGGAATGGCAAGACAAACAAACAAAACACAATCTGATAATACCAAGGACACGAGGATGCAGAGCAACAGAAACTCATACATTGCTGATATGGATGCAAAATGGTACATCCACTTTTGTAACCAATTTGACATCATTTATAAAGTTAAACATATACTACTCATGATCTGGCAACCCTACTCCTACATAAATATTCAAGTGAAATGAAAACCTATGTTTACACAAAACCTGTGTGCAGATGCTTATAATGGCTTCATCCCTAACAGCCTAATGGCTATCAGTTGGTGAATGGGTGGAAAAACTATGGTATAACCATATATTGGAATACTATTCAAAAATAAAAGATAAAGAACTACTGATATTCATAACAACATAGCTACATCTCAAAATGCGTTATGCTAAATGAAAGAAGCTATATTCAAAAGGCCACGTTCTGTATAATTCCATTTCTGTGGCATTCCTGCAAATGCACAAGTATAGAGACAGAAAACAGATCAGTGAATACCAGGGACTGGGAATTGATTACAAGCAGGCATACAGAAATGGTATTAACTTGACTGTATACATATGTTAAAATTCTGTAAAATCTGTAAAATCAACGGTAAATTTTTCTAAATGTAAATTATAGCTTGATTTTAAAAAATCAAAATATATTATTGGGTGATGCACACAGCAAATTAAGGCCTTTCAAGAAAAAAACAAAAAACAAAAAGAAAAAAAAGAAATGAAACAGAAAAAAGAATTGAGATGAGAGGCCAATGAATGATCATGAATATTCCAGAATGATCAGTATGAAGATCCCAGTGAGGAATAGGCTCCCAATCCTTGTACTCCCCTCTTTGAGCCAGCCTTATAAGTTCAGTCCAGAGCTTTGAAATCTCTCTTGATGAGAACCTGGGGGCTCTACAGAGTATCTTTAAGGAATATTTCCAGGGGTGGAGTGAAGGTGGTGTTGGCCGTCCAGCTTTTTCCACTCGTAAATACTCTTTTACTTGTATTATGCTTGTGTTTCCAAGGAAAGTTTTAATAACAGAAAGCCATCAATGGCTCAAAAATAGTTTGAAAACTACTGACCCCATCAAATTCTCTCCAAAAGATTTTTCTCTGTTCCCCCAGCCAGTTAATAGCAGAGCTGGCTCTGGAATAGGAGTGGCAAACTCAAGTATCAATGGACCAAATAACCTGAATGAGTGAAGAGGGCAGGGAGGACATTCTAGCAAGCAGGAGCGTCCATCCTTCTCAAAGGGCCTGGCCAGTACCGTGCAGGTGTGTAAGCCCAGAGCCACCAGATATTTTGAGTTTTTCTTTTTTTTTTCCAAAAGAAGCTTGGAATCTGAATTTTCTTGTGACATCTCTTGATTTTTTTAAGTTGTCAACCAGTTAAGTTTTTGTTCACATGCTGTCTTGTTAAAACAAAACCTATCGGTCTGTTAGCTGGCACTGGCTGCAAGCCCCTGGTTTGTGAGCCCTGGTATGAACTGCACTCTTGTACCCATGCTTTGTTCTTTGCATCTGGTCATCTACCTCACTAGGGCTGTGAGCTCTGAAACAACAGAAGTGAAATGTAGAACTGTTCAATGTCCTACGAATCATCTGAGTAAACACCTTCAACGTGAAACCAAATGTTGGAGCTTCTGAATAGAGGAAATCCCTCACTGCATGCCCTTTCCTCAGACAAGACCAAACAGTCTGCTTCTTCTACCCACCATTAGACAAATCCTTGCCTTACAAGGCAGCCTGCTCTTGATTGAAATGGCAAAATTCTTGCCTAGGGAGACTGTAAATTATGTTTTCTCTTTGAATGGCAGTGCTGATCGTGTAAAGGGCACATGCTTGGGCGTGAGACAAGCACTCACTAATCTTGGCAGTGTACTTAAAAAATCTCAAGACCTATTTTCCTCAATTATAAAATAAGGGTGGTGACACCTAAAGGATGGAATTGTTATAAAGATTAAATGATATAATATTTTGAATGCCGTGGCTGGTCACAATTATTTTTTTGTCATTGATATCATTATTACTTTTATTTTTATTATTATAATAAATATAATTATAAACACTTGGGCCAGAGTCTAGACTCTGCCACTTACTAGCGGAGCCACTGTGAGCAAGTCATATAACCTCTCTGAGTCTGTAACCTCCTCTAAAAACTGGGAAATGAAATACCTAGCTCACAAAGCTCTTGCTCATTCTTGTCAGTAATATTGCATCAAGGGGGATTAGCACAGTCTGTGGCCTACAGTAGCTCTCAATAAATAACTTTTATGAATATATCACTGTTGTAGATATGTCTTTGTCAGTCTCACTCAACAATGTCAATTATGTGCTTACAGTTTCTTTTCTGCAAGGGGTCAAGCTATGCAATCCTTTTGCAGGAAGTTAGGATGATGTCCAAGCACTCGTTTCCCAAATAAGAGACGTGCTGGCACCATGCCTGGACATTCAACCTGCACTGGATGTCAGTGGAAGATCACTTTGGAGCATCTGTCTCTTTCATTTTGAAATGGAGCCAGTGTATTTTTCTCTACCAGGATTCTGGGACGAATAGGAAGGCCCCTGGAGACTCCTTAATCTCTTAAATATACTAAACTGAATCTTTGCATAGATGTACAACTGAAACCTGACGTTGGGATAAAGTCCATTTAAACTTTTAAAGCTCTCTGTGTGGGACTGGACAAAGCTCTTAAACATTTTATGGACCCCTAGGCAGCTACTTAAAGCAACTATGGCTCCCTGAGAGCCAGACACAGCAGTGAGTTGTGAAAACACAGCTCGATAGATTCCGTCTATTCATGTAGCACTTAATCTGCCACAGCCTCATGTCATCTCCTGCGATGTTTCCTTGCATTTCTACTTGACTTTTCATGGAACTACACTTGGTCTCCCCCATTGGAGGGTAGGGCCCCAGAAGCAAGACCATGGCTCCAATGTCATGATAATCATTAACATATATAAGAAGGTAGAGTTGAATACACTATCCGTCTTCCACCTTGATTTTTCCCTACCATTCCATCAATAGAAAATATTATTATTGTATTATCTTCTTCTTATAGATGAAGAAACTCAAGCTCAGACAAGTTAAGTGACTTTCCAGAAAACATCATTTGAGAAAATAGCAGGGCTATGTTTTACCCAGACTCATCTGATTTCAAAGCCAATGCTTAAGCTACATGGTGAGTCAACACTTCTTAGGATGTATTAGGAAGAAGAATTTGGTTTTTGGTAATGTCAAGGTAGCTTGGCTGTGGTTTATCATGGTCATCTGATAACCGGGATGGAGCCCTATTTTTTGGACTCAAGTCTGCAGCATCTTGTGTTAATGTGGTTTAATCTCTA
The DNA here is from genome assembly GCF_057802395.1 of Ceratotherium simum simum. Taxonomy (NCBI): domain Eukaryota; kingdom Metazoa; phylum Chordata; class Mammalia; order Perissodactyla; family Rhinocerotidae; genus Ceratotherium; species Ceratotherium simum. The sequence goes on from NC_141922.1 coordinate 13,609,146, forward strand.
AGATGAGCCAAAGGGGATGCAGCCCAGCGGGCTTTTTGCTAGATTTCTTTTCATAATTTCCATAATCATCAGTATTCTGCTACCCATAGACTCAACCATAGAGGATATGAGTTCCAGGTAAATGCAACAGTAGACCTGTCTTCAACTTTCTTCTATCCTTATGTAAAATCACAGAAAAATAATTATTAATAAAGATAGATCATCATAAAGAAAAATATATATCTAAAGGAAATAGGTGAGATGGGCAAAGTCCAGCTTTCTTTTGTTGAATGGGATAGTCAGTTGAGACCTATATGAACCTCTAGCGTGTGTGTGTGTGTATGCGTGTGTGCGTGTGTGTGTGTGTGTATGTTTTGCTACAGTTGGAAGAATTTCTTCTATCTGACTCCCACTGCCTGTCTTGCATACGCTCCCAGCAACCTTCATTGTAGCAAGATGGGAAGCCTCAGATTTAGCCATTAAATCATTCATTCTGCAAACTTATAGGCAACACCTTCTGAGAGTAAGACATTTGCCAGAGGCTAGTAATGCAGAGATAAAGGAGCCAAGGTCTCTGTCTTCAAAAAGTTTCTGGTCAATTGAGTTGTTACCAGTTTGTACAGGATTCACTAATTGTGGGCAGAGTAATAAAATATTACAGATGGAGAGACTGAAGCACAGAGAAAAGAAGAGCTCTACGATGGTCACATAGTTAACAAATCTGGGCCCAGAACGTGGACTCCAATCCCCCTCCTCCTAATCTCATGCCGTTGCCATCACACCATGTTGTCTCAGACTTTCAACAAAGATTTGTTGGAAGAATGTATGAGTTGGCGGCAGAGATGCGAGGAGGCAGGGACAAGAGGCAAGACCAGGGAAGTGAGGTCATCTAAGCTTTTGAAGCTGAGCTTTTTGGCTCCAAAACCCAACGCAGCAGGAAGCTACTGGACATATGTCAGGAAAGTGATGAGGTTTTAAAGGCAGAGGATGGAGGCCCTCTTCTGTAGACAACTATACCGTTGAACAGTATATTTTCCTTATATTCCCCAATATTAAGTTTTCAGAAGTGAGGATGTGCTTCTATTCATTGCGTTAATTAGACTTTAATTTTATGCTCCCAATCCTGAAAGAAAATTTGAGGAAATGGATAATAAACCTTTTGAGAGCTACCAAAATGCAAACATCAAGAGAATGGGGGAAATTGAGGGAGGTTAGGGGAGATAATCTTCCTAATTTCCTCTGTACTGGGCACTCAAACATTTCCTGAATGAATCATTTGGCTCCTCAAAGAAAAGAGATTTGGAAGGATGTCTGCAGCCCAGAGCTGTGCCAGTTCCATGACCACCTCTTTTCATCTTGCAAGGAAAAGATGCCTTCGCACTTCATTGAGGGTGAAATGTTACTATTAAAAGAGGAACTGACAAACCATTGAGTGAAGAGCACTGAAGCGTTGGCTCAGCTCCCACAGAGTTCAAGCAAGCATTCAAAAAGAGGTGGCTGAATAAATTACTCAACATCTGTATCCTCACTAGAAGCAGCTCAGTGATTCTGGGGGATAATTTTGTACCACTGTGTTTTATTTTTGAATTAATTGATGTCTTAATTTTTTCCCTGTAACTAGACAATAGCATTACAGAACTCAAAGGGGCCTTAGAGATGAACTGTTCATTGTCCTCGTTTTGGATAAGGGCAAACTGAGGCAATAACTAGAGAAGGGAATATCTTACCTTTGGACATTCAACAAGTTAGTGGTAAAGTTATAACTAGAACATAGATTTCGTTACTTGTGCTCCAATAAACTGTATTTCTACTCCAAATGCAGAGATTAAGATTCTCAATGTTCTTTTATATGTTCTCCACTTTTCCATAGGACTTACTACAGTGTAGAATGTATTGTAAACACTCTACTAAACATTTAAAATGATAGAAATATCAAAGTTAAAATATTTTTTGGTTGAAAGAAAACTTCAGCAAATCATCTAATCCTACTTCCTTAATTTCCACATGCTTGAATAGAAGTTTGGGAAGCAGAAATAATTTGTACAAAGCCTTGTAGTCAATTAATGGCAGAGCTCTGCCTCATAGCTAGAATGCAGTATCCTTGATCTTAAAGCAAGTGTTGGCTGATGGATAATAGTTTCTTTCATCACAACCCAAAAGCTGGAATATGATGTGTTTATCATCCCATAGTTGCTTAATAGAGAGAATGAGAAGTTTTGAATCAAAAGATTTTCGTTTGCCTTTTAAATGCTAATACTCCTTTATAAAAGACTCTGAATATATCATGCAAAAACTTCCATTAGTTCTTCAGCATCTAGAATCTAATGGCATCTAGAGGTTGGTCATGTGATATAGTAGAAAGATCATAGAAAAAGAAATAAGGTTATAAGGTGATAATGGATCAAATGTTGGATGCTCAATTTGGGATATACTGGTGGAGATATACAAAAGGAAGAGAAGTATGATCTGAAAAACAAATGCTGCAGTGATCAACATGTAACATATAAACAATATTATGAACCCTCAACTTTGCATAGAAAGAATGGGATGAGTCAGGTGACCTGGAGCAAATTCACATCTTAAAGGAAGGAAGCAAAAATCTTCTATTAAGAAAAATAAGAAAAGGAAAAACATGGTTGTAGTAGAGGTGTTAAAGAGGATGGAGAAAATTTGAGACAATTGGTTGGGGGGTGTCTTTGTCAGTTTGGGCTGCTACAACAAAATAGCAAAAACTGGATGGCTTAAACAAACAAAAAAACACTTATTTCTTGCAGTCCTAGAGCCTGAGGAGTCCAACATCATGCTGCTGGCAGTTTGGTGTTTGGTGAGGGCTTACTTCCCAGCTTGCGGACGGCCACCTTCTTGCTGCGTCTTCATGTGGCAGAGAGAAAGAGAGAGAGAGGGAGTTTTGATCGCTTTATCTTCTTATAAGGACACTAATCCCATCATGGGGGCCTCAGTCTCATGATCTCCTCTAAATCTAATTACCTCCCACAGGTCCTACCTCCCAATACCATCATATTGGAGGCTAGAGTTTCAACATATGGATTTTGGAGAAACACAAACATGCAGTCTATAACAGGAGGAATGGGGGAGTACCTGACCAGAAATACACAAAGGAATCCGCATGTGGCATTGTGTGACTAGCTGATCTCATCACAGAGTATAAAGTAGTGATGGTGCTGATCTAGACAGCTGTGGCACCTTCTTCAGGACTGTACAATACCCGGGCATACAAGGACATGTATCATGAGGACGTTAAGGATTCACTAGAGACGTGTCAATGGACCTAGGTTCAATATGCACTGAAGGGAAACTAAGAGAGGGATAGGAATTTTTCTGGAGCAAAGGGAAAGTTTTAGAGACTTAGAGGACCAAACGAAGCCAAAGAGCAGGCTTGCTGGAAATATGGCAGAGAGAAATCTCAGAGGAGAGGGAGTCACGGTCAGAGACTAAATGGCTGACATTTAAGATTTTAGATAAGGGAAAACTTGTTTCAGAAGTGAAGTGGTTCCAGTTGACTATAATAGAGATCTTTCTGAAATGGAGTTAGGGAGGTGAAGGAAAGTTAAAATAAGAGAGTGTAATGAGTTATCAACATGGGTAATGAAGTTTCTTATGATGACATTAGATGTGAAAATGGAGAGAACCGTCATAATCTGTGCTGCTTGACAAAAGCTCTGCTGAATTACAAAGAGCTGGCAAGAAAGTAGTAGATGCTGGCAAGGGAGAAAGGTAGAGGCATGGCCAACTAGCATGACAGAAAGTCAACGCAAATTACTGGTCTATTACTCCTCTGTGGAAGGAGGACCTTGACTGGCTGCATTGCAAGTCAATATAAATCTGCCCTTGTTAAGGAACCAATAGTTCACAAAGAGGCCCGGAGCATAATTATATTGAATATCAATACAAATCTCTTCTCATGGTGGGGCTACACATCTTCTGGATTACGTTGATTAGACAGACTGATAATGTTTAGATCTTGTCTTTCCTCTAGATTTTAAATTGCAAGAGAGTAGAGGCAGCTTCTTTCTTATTTCCTGTGTTTGAAATATAGTAGATGCACAATAAATGCTTGTCATTAGTTGAACAAATAATGATACAAACAAGCGTGATAATGAATGGCATTTATTAAACTCTTTCTGTGCACCAGGCACTCTTCGAAGTATTTATGTGCATTAACTCATCTAATGCTCGATATAATCCTCAATGAATAAATGTTAATGCTGAGCATAATAAGTAATGAAGTTTACTTTATTACAGGGAATATTGCTTGGAAATAAAGTTGGTGATCAGCTGTGAGGAAAGCATTATACACACACACACACACAGACGTACTTTGTGTGATACACATATATGTATTTATTACCATGTTTTGGCTTTTTTGCATATTTATAAATATAGGAAAAGAGAAATGTAGTTTCTAAATATGTGAGACGCATCAGATATAATTTTCTATTGGTGTCTAAATATAATTATGACTTGATTTACAATGTGAAAAATCATTTGTGATTGGTTAATAAAGACTAAGTCACTATAACCATATTTTATTCTTTTTATTAAATGGGGATACCAAGGTAACTTTGAGATTTGGAGGATTCTTTCCTGATGGGATGATGCTAGTACTGGTTGGAAGAGTCGAGATCCATGGCTAGGCTGAGGAAGCAGCTGTGCTGGATCACGTCTGTATAAGGGCACAGTTTGGCCATTATCAGCACACAACTCCTGTGTGTCGAGCACACGTTGCCCCTTATTTATTTTAAATATCTTCTTGCCCTATTTGATGAAACTATTGACTTATTAACCCTCAATTTTCTGTAGCAACCATGAAGAGGATATTACAAAGAAACAAACAAAAAATTCTATATATATCTGTGTTTATTGTTGTTCAGTTCCACTAACCAGGCACAGAGTTCATGGTGTTAGACTGGGTCAGAGTGTTGAAGAGGAGGCAGATAAAACTTCTTTCAAACCCCATTTATTATCTGGAGTCTTGGAGTCTTGTCTCCTTTGCAAATTTGCTTTCCCCTCTAAAAGTCTCCATCCTTGAGACGTGCTTGAAATGAAAGCCGGTTCTTGCTAGACTTGCAAAATCATAGCACAGGCAGGCAGAGCCCCTGGGAGAAGCCATCACATCCATCAGACCCACTGGCTTTTCGAAGGGAGGGGCCTGTGAATAGTCAAGATGATGAATCTCAACGGCTGGCAGCATCCAGGTTACAGATACTGGAGGATGCCACTGCATATGTGATAACCCTTGGCATGCAGCAATGCAGGGATCCTTTGAGATCAGCCCTACCTGGTTCCAAAGTATCACACGTATAGATAGGGTACAGATTGTTCTCTGCTTCCATAATTAGATCACTACATCCAGATGCAGGCAGAACAGAAGTGAGGAAGATGGAGCCAATGTGAGAAGGCAGGTATTTTAGTAAGCAAATTTCTGCTTCAGTAGCAGGGAAACTCAGCATCAGAAAGATCTTTGTGCCAGCTTTCTGCCCTCCCCTCTGCCTGTGACCCAGGTCCATTCACGGATTCAATTTAACAAATTTATTAAATACGTATTATGTGTCAGGCACTGGGCTTGCTACTGGGGATCAACCCTGAGCAAGACTAACATGATCTCTGTTATCAGGGAGCATAGTTTCCAGGGTTAGAATACACAAATAAAAATTTACAATGCAGTACAGTGAGTATTATGGGACCCTTGAACTATGCAAAGAAATACAACTGAGTCAATATAACCTGCCTACCTCCAGGTGTATTTACCTGTATGGTTCCCAAATTATACTCCCAGCCTGTATTAGTTTCCTAGGGCTTCTGTAACAATGAACCCCAAGCTAAGTAGCTTAAAACAACAGAAATTTATTCTCTTATATTTCCAAAGGCCAGAAGTCTGAAATCAAGGTTTTGGCGGGGCCATGTTTCCTCTGAAGGTTCTAGGGAAGAATCTTTCTTTGCCTCTTCCATCTTCTAGTGGATCCAGGCATTCCTTGGTTTGCGGCAGCATAACTCCAATCTCTGCCAACATCTATACAAGGCTTCCTTCTCTGTGTTTATCTCTTCATGTGTGTTTTCTCCTCTTCTTATAAGGACAACAGTCATTGGATTTAGGGCCCACCTCGATCCAATATAACCTCACCTTATTGTAATTACATCTGCAAAGACCGTATTTCCAAAAAAGTTCACATTCTGAGGTTCCAAGGATTAAGACTTGAACATATAATTTGGAGCACACTATTTAAACCATTATACAGCCTAAAGCTGTTTTTCCTTTGTGAGTAGTTTTGAACCCTTTCCATTGTCTTTTTCCAGCCCTGGCTAGTCCTTTGGGCAATTTATTTGGCTTGATGCTCAACCCTCTTGAAACACTGGGAACTAGGCTCTCCATTACCTCTGTCTCTTTGTGCTTTTGAATCCTTCAAGTGGAAGACTTCTTTCATTCTCAAAGGTGATTAGTGCCTCATGTGATGCTAATGTCCTGGGCAGGTTCACCTTAGACCCTGGGTGGAGACCAGACCTAGCAGGGCTAGTTAAGGAAAGCAAATAAGGGAAACTAACAAGTACACATGGGCTTAACGAACGACATACAATGGAAAGTGGTCCCTGAAGAAGAGAGTGTTTTGGAAGGACTCTGTCTCCAGCCCCGTTGAAGATGCCCCTACTTTACTTAAAGGCACGTAACACATAATGCCTTGTGAACTCCTGACTATTTCAAAATCTGCATTATTATTTGGGGAGTTGACTCTCTCCATTTGGCGGAGATGTGATCTACTAACTACAACAGCAAAATCTCCAAACTTTACTATGGTAACGCAAGGAAGAAAACAACATATTTGCCTGATGTACCAGGCTGCAACAGTCAGAACATTATTTTCTAGGATTAATCTCCACAAGTCCTCTAAATTCCACTGCTCAGGGATGTACAAAGTCTTTTCCAAGATTTTCGCAAATGCCCAAGAACTAGCAATTCTATTTTCAGCTCCTACCTCTGAATTGGTACCATGTAAACCTAAAGGTAGGTCTAGCCCCTTTATCACTTTCTAAAAGGAACCCAATCATACCCAGCAATGGACTGGAATTCATTGTTTCATCAAAAGGGGCTACATCACTGAGAACATAGAATCCCAGAATTTTCTCTCTCCCTCTTTCCTCTTGCTCTCCTTCCCTCCTATAAAGCAGAAGGGTCCCCTATATCTGAAGCCACAGCATGAGTCCCAACAACATCCTCTAGGAACCTCCCTACATCAAGGGGGCATTTTTCTATACATTTTCACTCTACCAACTGGTCTTTCCCTAAGAGGAATCTTCTACCAGACGCTAAAAGAATAAACATTTTCTCCATCTCATTATCCTGAGATTGAAAGCCATTATGATTTTAAAGGTTTAATTTGCAGGCTTCAATTACTTTACTTTACAGCCTATTACCATCTTCCCTCCAACAAGTTGTCACTTCCTGTTAAAAAGGAATGGGACTTTAAAGACCTCTTTGACATTTACTAGTATTTTGATAATTTGGAAGTTTAATGTTTAGAAAACATGATTTCATCAGTCCTCCCTTTAAACAGCTCTAGAATATGAATATAAAGCAAAAAAGCATTTGACAAGTATTTTATTTCAGCTAATTCTAAAAAACTGACATTCCTCAGAGTGACATTAACAGAAACAAGCAGTCCTCATAGTAGGCTTTATTTCAATAGCAGAATGCATATCAGTAACCTCTATTTGGGTACACCAAGCCTCTTGTAATAGGAGAGTTCTGTTACCAGAAGAAGGATTAATACATTTACCCATAATAAGGTAGAATGGTGCACAACAGTTGTTCTTAATTCTGACTGCATGTTAGAATCATTGGGTGGAGGGAAGCTTTTAAGACGCACTAATGTCCTAGCTCCACCCACAGAGATTCTGACTTAATTGGTTTGGAGTGGGACCTAGACTGGGGATTATTTTAAACTCTCCAAGTGATTCTCATGGGCAGCTATGGTTGAGAAACACTGTTATAGCACAGTGCTTCTTAAAATTTAATGTGCGAGTGAATCACCTAGGGAGTTTGTTAAAATGTGGATTCTGGCTCAGTAGGCCTGGGGAAGGCCTTGCCAGTCTGCGTTTCTAACCCGCTCCCAGACGGTGACCATGCTAGGTGTCCTGAGGACACACTTGGAGTAACAAGGGTGTGATGCACTTGGCATTATCTTAAAAATTGGACAAACCTGAGTCTAAGAATCAATTTTCTCTTTGGTTTTGTTCATATTACTAGAATGTGCTGAACTTGAATCCTGTCTTCTATAAAGTGGAAACATAACTTCTTACCTTTCAGGAATAAATGCAATGAATATTGTATGAAAGGCAGATGGCAAAGGGCCTGGCACTCAGTAGCTAAGTAAATTCTGCTTCTTTTTCACTTCCCTCCTCTCCACCTTTCCAAGCACCTCCAACCTTCCAAAGGGAAAGAGAAAAGGGCTGTTGTCCAGAGTGTGGTTGCTATGGGAACAGTATCCTTTAGGGAAAAGAAATGGAGGGTATCAGTAATCACAGTGGCTTAATGGCCGTCAACCCAGGTGTCTGAAAAGAAAAGATGCCTTGAGATCACAGTCAGTTTAGAACCACCAAATCAAAGTCATCCTTTAAAGGTAGTGAGAAGCTGCTAAGCAGGTAATTTAAGGGGTGTTGGCTATATGGGTTATAATAGTGGGTCCGGTTAGGGGGATATGCCAAATCAATCTGGAAAGGATGGTTGAGGCCAGAGTTCAAACATCACCCTGAGTTTGGACCATATGCCACAGGCAATGGGAAGACCTGAAGGATTTGGTAACAGTGGATAAATGTAGTATTTTTGAAATATTTATCTGCTTCAGTGAGGAGTGGATGGAAAGAATGAAAACAGGAAAAGGGAATGTGACCTATTTGGCAATACTTACTGATTGCTGATTGTGTGTAGGCCACCATGCTTGATGGAGATGTATAGTAAAGAAGACACTTACCTTTCCTGCCTTCGGGAGACTTCCATCTTACCACTGAGACAAAGAGTAACCAGTGATTAATTAAAGTTATGACTTGTGTCTGAAAGAAAAACGCAGAGTGCAACGAGAAAAAATCAGAGCACCTGACCTCTTCGTTGAGGTCAGGGGATTCCACCCTTGGAAATAACTGTCAAATGACTTTCAAGCTGAGACCTTAGAGTCTTACATGAGCTCTCTGAAGATGGGGTGAAGGTGAGGGAGAAGTGGAAGATGTATTATTTACATCCCCACTCTACCACTTACTAGATTCGAGACTGCAGGCAAGCGATACATTTCCTCTTTCGTAAAATGAGGATAATTATGTGTACTTTTACGTACTTTCAAGGATTGCTGTGATGTAAATGAGACAGTGCATTGCTAGGAGCACAGTGCTTGGCATAGAGTGAAGCTCAAAAGTGGTAACTATCTGCTCCTTTGTTTTACAGTCCCATTTACTAAGCCCCCACTACACCTCTGTCACAGAAACGGTCAACTGCCGACTGAACACCTATCTGGTCCCCTGTCTTCCAGCCCCTTGTGAAGGAGCATGTGATTGGTTCTAGTTGTAAGCAGAGTGATGTGCGTCACTTTTGAGTGGATTTGCCACTCCACCTTCCTTCCCTTCTGCGGTGAACATGTGGCCACAGGTTGAGATGTTGTAGAATCCACCTGGGTCTCTGTGTATACTATATGAGGCACAGCATCACCCCCTCTCCAAACTTCATTGCACACGTAGCTTCAATAATAAATAAACCTTGTTTAAATAAGTCATCCTGAAGCAGTAGCTTCCTTACCCCAGCAGAACCTAGCCTATCCTTGCTAAAAAGAGTACCCAACACCAAGAATTTTTCATGTACTGTTATTTAAAGTGATATAAGTTAGGAGTCTATTGCATTTATACACATGTAAGATAATAAATGACTTAAGAAAATGCAATTTTAAGCCCATATTAAAGGCACTAACAGTAAAACCTGAGAAAACAACCCTTTGCTTGCTGTTGCTGTTTGTACAACGAGCTCAGATCAAACACATCAAACATTGGGAAGAAGGGAAATAACATCTTGTGTCGTTTAAAACAAGCTGTTTTGCATTTTGTGGTGCTTTCAGTCTTTGCTGATGTGCTTTTCAGTCTTTTGCTAAAGTGACTTGTAGCCTCACCCCCACCCCAGGCCCCCACCTTCCACACAGTAACATTTAAGCACAGACTTGATTTGTCCACTTCCTTCTTTGGGAATGGATTCAACGTTGTCTGGGCACAGGGTCACCAGATGGAGTGTGCTAGCCCTCTGTCTTCAGCCTCCTCTCCAGGGGGAGCTTTCTGCTTCTCTTCCCTTTGGCTTCTTAACTTGCCATGGATGCACCTCAGGCCTTCAGGGGCAGTATGTGCTGTGGGCTTGTTGCTATGATGCTCAATAGGCGAGAGAGCATGGCTGCTTTCTTGGGAAAAATGAGGCCACAGGTCTAGAGTGCCAGAGTCCATCTCTACTCCTTCTGTCTCCATCTTCAATCCACTGCCTCCCTTTCACCTCATCTGCCTCACACTCCTTCCTCCTTTCCCATGGGTATGTTTTTGCTGTTTGTGGTGGATACAGACATACTCCTATCAGGTATGACGATTCTTCTTTCTTTACTTGATGCAAAAATCTGCTGCAAGCTGGATTTCTATCACATTCCTTTTTTCTGTCTCCTGAGCATTATGAAACCAGCTTCAACGTAAACTTATGCTCAAATGATGGTGCTCTGATGAGCTCAGACAGTGTTTGTATTCATATCTTTCTCTTCCTCTGTAAATAGTAGGCACTTTTTAAGTATCTTCTCCAGCAAAAAGACATATCTACATGCATATATCTACATCTATATCTATGTCTATATCTATATCTATATCTAATCTATATATGCCAAAAAGAAAAGAGAAAAAGTTACTGTCTTTTAACTTGAATAGAAGTGATTTAACTTTTTATATTGGCATACTGGTATTTTTTAATGAAGTTATATCTTGTAGCCATGTTGTGAAAGAAAATAGAGCTGGATGATAGACAGCAGGTTGGGTACTGATTTTGGCTCAGGCACCAAGTGAGATGTAGTCATCATTTGTTCATTTGTTCATTCATTCAGTCACTACTGATTGAACACCTAGCATGTGTTAGATACAGATCTAAGTTCTAGGGTAGGGATACAGCAGTAGGCAGAAAACATCCCTGCTTCAAGTAGCTGTCATTCCCCAGCAGAGATAAACTATAAACCAGTGGTTCTCAAGCTTTAGTAAGAATCCAAATTACCTGCAGGTGACTGTAAAACACAGATGGCTGGACCCCAGCCCCCGGAGGTTCTGACTTCCTAAGTCTGGAATGGGGCCCAAGAATTTGCATTTATAACAAGTTCCCAGGTTCCACAGACTGAACTTTGAGAACAACTGATATAAACAAATAAATGGCTAAATACATAATATAATGCTAGCTAATGATAAATGCTATGAAGAAAAATAGTGTAAGAAAAGGGAATAGAGAACGATGGAGTGCAGAGTGTGTTGCTATTTTAGGTCAGAGCATCAGAAAGGGCTTATCCCTTGGCAGAGACCTGACTGAGGTGAGAGACGAAAGCTTTTGGGTATCTCGGAAGAGCCCTGCAGGACCAAGGGCAGGCAGCACATGCAGACGCCTTGGCAAGGAACACTCTGATGTGGCTGCGGTCCTCCCAGCCTCTGCTCTTAGGATGCCACATGCATCTCCCTATCACTGCATTTAACCTGATGTATGGTTGGATCTGTTTTATGTTTTAGCACTTTGTGGCAGGAACAGTACCATTTTCATACTTGAATCCCCAAAACCCTAGTACCGAGAAGCTGCTCATTAAATGAGCCGGGTACTCTTTGAATCACTTTGCAGCAATTAACTCATTGCTAACAATGAGCCAACACAAGGGGTGACCTGTTATCATTCCCATTTTACAGATGAAGGAGCTGAGCCACAGAGAAGCAATTTGCTTGGGATCACAGAGATAGGAAGTGGCAGAACCAGAATTTGAGCCCATCTCTCATAAAGATTGGAAGGATGGATTGATGGATGGACAGATGGATGGAAGGTTGAAATTGAGCCAAGAAGAGTTATCTTCTGCCTTCTATATTTTAAGAGAAGATTTGTAACCCAATTAGAACTGAAAGGCAGATGTTTGCCTAGTAGAGGAAGAAGAATGCTGTCGGTAGAGGAGTCCAGGTGAGAGAAGTTGTAAGAGAGCCAGGTCTAGAAGGAATATGATCAGGTGTGTGGCAAAAAGGCTTGCCTGGGCAGGTACAGGCTCCCTCTGTGTGAAATCAGGACGTGCCATTGGAAGCTGGAGGGCAGGAGAAAATGTATTCAGCAAACCCCTTCCTCTCAAGGGATCCTGACAGGTTGTGTTTAATCTAATTAATACATTCAGGAAGTTGGGCCATGAAGAATGTGATTATGTAATTGTTTTGTTCAAAGAGTATGAATCTGGCTATTAGTCTGGGGTCATGACTCCAAGGTTCATTTCAGGTTATTATTTAGGAGGATTTTGGAACAAGAGTGGCTGATTGATTCTTTTCCGCTATCTTCATTAATTAACAAAGATTCATTGTGTTGGTGCTAATTTGCAGAATCTGGAATGAAATGTAAAACAGATTCAGACTGATAAGAATTGTTTTATATCTGCTGTTCTGTCTTGTTCCTTACCCTACATTTTCCCTTCTAAAGATTTTGAGGTACATGAATTTCCAGCCTGATTATAATTAAATCTTTTTCCACATGACAAATACTGTCTCTAATGATTAAGAAGTGAGCAGGAAGTAGATATTTGGCATTTCATTTCCAATCCAGCAAAAACTTGGCTCTCCTATTACTCTCCCTCTGACCCAGGAAAAATCATCTAACCTTTGTGGCTCAGATTCCCCTTCTGGAAAATCTGGATAATAAAATGCAGATCTGAACACCTTACCTCCCTCTCCCCATTGACATTTTTAAATAGCTCCCATGGCCTGCAAGACAAGATTCAAGCTTGATCCTTTAGAAGCCTTGACGGTTTGGCTTCAATTTTCTTTCCTAGTCTCATATTCTGCCATTGTCCAGCAAGTATTTTCTGTCCTATAGTATCAAACTATGTTCTGTGTTTGCTCTACTCTTTCTCTGGAAAGTCTTCTCCTACCTTTGAATATTTGTCAAATTCTTTTTCTTCTTTTAACTTCTCATCACTTTGTGAAGTTTTCTGGCTGCCATAGGCAAATTATTTAACAACTTATGTGTGTTCTTTGTTCCTCCATTAACACTTGCCACATTTTATGGTAATTATTTGTCTAAATATATACTTTATTGTGATTATTTGGGTGAGTGTGTATGTATCAGTGTGTGTATGTATCTCCTCCACTCTATTGTGAGCTTGAGGGCATGAGAGTAGATAACCTCTTAAGCAGTTCTATTTGCCAAATTGCTAACAAACTGAGTGGCAATCACAGAAACTTAACATGTGTTGATTGAGTGAATAAATGAAAGAGTATCTGGCCTGCCTGACGTCTAGGATTATGTTGATCAAAACGTAGTAAATGCTACAGCTCTTTGTAAACCTAAAACTACAAAATAGTGTGCTGATGTACAGAATCATTTCTTTATTGACGTGCTCTAAAAATGTTTTCTAAATCTATTTTGATCAGGAGTTTTAAATATTTTCTCCTTTTTTGTCAGAAGCAGTCATTGTTTATTCATTCATTTATTCATATAATCAACAAATATGTCTGCCAAGCTATGTCCTAGGCACTGGAGATAGAGTGAAAAATAAGAGAAAAGTGGCCCCAGGGGTCATCGATCTCTGAGAGTCAGAAGGATGAGACTTGAGTAACTCCCTCAGGGTCTGGGCTGGGTGCTATTTCACTTCATGCCTGTGGGATGCATTGACCACAGGTCATGTCCTTCTTACGTGGGCTCCTTATTCAGTGTGATGCTTTGATCATTGCTTGGCTGGATCTTGCACCTGAACGTGTTATTTCTTTGCATACAGGTGATGGATCCAGGTTGTTCTTTCACAATGCCCCCCAGGGTGGATAGCAGACCATTTTCTGGGCCGGTCAACCAGATTTTAGCTGCTATGTGCTGCAAAAAAAAGTGTCGAATGAATCAGTTCTTAGGAAATTCAGCCTGGGACGTCAATCTAGGATCATTGATTGCATTTCAGCCTTTACCTTTCAATCCCACTATAGCATCAAAATCGAATCAAGGTATTTGATGTAAAATTTCTGAACTCCCCTTGATAAATAGTTATAATACAGTGAGAAAAGCAGCCTGAACACATTTTTTCTTTCCAGTCTCTGGTTTCTTATCTGAAAGAGAAGCTTTGCTTCTATGATCACTAGAAACTGCTATGAATTTCTTCACTCAAAATTGTACATTTCAACAACTCACTAGCCTTAACTACTCTTGGCAGCCTCCGGCTATGTCAAACTGGCTTCTGATGATCATTTTCAGGAAAAGTGGCCTGTCTTTCATTGCCTCAGTCTGGATCCCTGCTCTCCTATCGCCTCTACAGGGAGGGAGTTAGCTGAGAAGGAGGTGGGGAGAGACAAGGGGTCAAATCTGTTATTTTTATAGAGGAGGAGTGAAAATAATTTCCTGTGAAAGCTGAGGACATTCTTTCATTAGTTTTGCTTCCTGCTCGGAGTCTTATAGGCTGGGTGACTTTTTTTTTTCCTTTTGGAACTTCTTTGGGCCAACTTCCTGTGCCTGAGGCTGCTGCGAGATAGAGTTTTATGAGTTCAGCCCACCTACACAGCGGTGAGCCAGGGGATAGTGGTGAATGAACAAAAAGAGAGCTGCCTAAGCCATCTCTGAATATTCTGGACACGAGTTCAAAGGAGAAACCTCGACAAGGTGTTTTGGGAAGCAGCCAACCGTAGAATTTTAGGGTTCAGGAAGACTGAGTGGGGGGAATACGTTCCAACTTTCTGCCCCTTGGATTTCATTGCTAATCTTTCAAAAATTGCTCTTTCATACATTTGTGAGTGTATATTTCTTGAGAGCCAGCTGTGTGCCGCACGCTGCTCTACATGCTGGATGGATCAGTCGCTTGCCAGAAACACAAGTCAAATAGACTTAAGCAGAAACGTACTGGTTCATGTAACTAGAGTCAGGGTTATCTAGCTTCAGGCAAGGCTACATCCAGACGCTCAATATCTTTAGGAATCCATCTCTTCCTCCGTATCTCAGTATTGAATTTTTGTGTTAGCTTTATTCTCATTCAGGCTTTTCCTACTCAGGAACCAGATGGCCACAGGAACTTCAGGTTTACATTCACTCAGCTTCAACCTCATTGAAAAAAGGCTTTCTCTTTCCTAATACTTCTAGAAAAGGTCCTAGACATGCTTCTCCTAGACACAGAATGGATCTTATGTTCCATCCTCAACTAGTCAGTAGGGCTTTGCATGGCCAGACCTGATTCCTATGCCCATCCTTGTAGAATTGGGGGGATTATATCAGCTTTACCTTAATCACTTGACCTGAGAATGGGAGAGCAAAAAAAAACCAAGTTCTACTGCCAGAAGAAAAAGGGAATAATATCGAGCAAGAAACAGCATAAAAATATATAGCCATTTTCATAAATGAAGACATAGGCTGAATGATATTGATTCATTTGCCCAAATTCATAGAGCTAGTAAGGTTTTTTTAAATGACCCTCAAATCCAGGTTTTATAACATTGAGACATTACTGTTTCAATGTTTATATTCCTTCTTCACTCAAACATTCCATATGCATTTGAGTTGTGTGACAAGCAGACTTTGATAATGGACCCCAGTGATGCCCAGCTCTTGGTGTTCACAGCTTTATGCCATCTCCTCAACTTCAGTATGGGTTGAACCCAGTGACTTGCTTCTAATCAATACAACGTGGCAAAGTTGATAGGATGTCAATTCTATGATTTGATTACAAAAGATTGTTACTTCCATTTTTCTAGAAGATTCTCTTTCTCTTGTTGCTTTTGATGAAACAAGCTGTTATGTTGGAGAGGCCCATAGGGCAAGGAACTGAGGGCAACCTCTAGCTAACAGCCAGCAAGGAACAGAGGCCCTCAGTCTAACATCTGGCAGGGAACTGAATGCTTGAAAAACTTCTGAGTGAACTATGAGGAGCATATCCTTGATGGATTACCCTGTATGATGGTAAATTTTATGTGTCAACTTGACTGGGCCACAAGTATCCTGATATTTAGTTAAACATTATTCCAGGTATTTCTGTGAGGGTGTTTTTGGATGAGATGAGATTAACATTAAAATCTGTAGACTGTGTAAAGCAGAGAGCTCTCCATAATGTGGGTGGGCCTTATCCAATCAGTTGAAGGCCTGAGCAGAACAAAAAGGCTAGCCCTACCCCTAGTAAGAAAGGATTCTTTCTTGCCTGATTACCTTTATACTGGGCCATCTGCTTTTTCTCCGCCATCAGACTCAAACTGAAACATTGACACTTCCTGGGTCTTAAGTCTGCTGGCCTTCAGACAGGAATTACACCATCAGTTTTCCTGGTTCTCAGGCCTTTAAACTCAGAATGGAACTAAACTTTTGGCTTTCCTGGGTCTCTAACTTGCTGAATCACCCTGCAGATCTTGAGACTTGCCAACCTTCATAATCCCATGGGCCTATTCCTCATAATAAATCTCTTTATATATATATCTCCTATATACGGGAACTGTATCCTGTATACATCTCCTATTGGTTCTGTTTCTCTGGAGAAACCTGACTAATGTAAGCTGTGAAATCCCAGGCCGGACCATAACCACTGCTTTCAATACCCAGAGATAATGCATCCATCCATTACACATAGGTGTGATACAGGAGTGATTCAATCTGATACCACGGCTTGACCTGATTTCCCGGCAGCTTAGCAAGGCTTGAGAGAAGATGCCAGCATGAGGATGAGGACTGCCCGGAGGTGATGAGCTGTTGAGAATAAAAGATGCCATTGGACACATCTTTTATGCTTATCTAGATACTTAAAACACTCTAGTGAAGAAATTACCAATAGCCCTTCCTTACCCTTTGACAAAGGACTAAAAATTTTGTAAAATACAAGCCGTGAATGATTTAACTTGATGTAAATCATTGTTTTGGACACCATACTTGTTTTTTTTTTCTTAATGATGACAGAGGAGCATCAACTCACATTTTAGTCTGCACTTGCCATAATCTCCTCCAATAGAAAAACTTTGAAGTGGATAGAAGAGCAGGTCAGACAAGGAGGATGGCTGTGAACTGCACCTGAATTCTGAAGTATGATGTCCTTTCTCTTACTGAGGTCAGCTCTTTCTACTTAATATACTTCTGGAAGTATCAAACTAGTGATAAATTTCATTCCATTTTTCATGTCACAATATTTGGCCAGAAAAGAAATAAAAGATTTAATCACAGAGCAGCTAAAGTCGAATTCATAAAAATTTATGTCATAAAAGGTGAGTCTTTCCTATTCGACACAAATGGCAAATCCCTGCATTATTCACATTTGAGTTGATCTTGTCTGAATTCTTAAATTTTCCTCTGGGTTGGGGGAAAGACATTTCTTCTTTGAAAAATCTGTCTTGCTTAAAAAGTCAGTTGATTCCTCTGGGAATATGTGGCATGTGGTGTTACTGTGTTTCAAAAGATGGACTCGGATAATACGTCAATTGATTCCCCTACTCACCCTGCTAATTTTCATTAGGCATGCTGTGTAAACAAACTTGTACTTCTCACATGAAATTACTGGAAAAAGAGGATGAGGAATTCAGATTTAAATTCTAAGATGATAAGCCTAAGAAAAGAAAAAAAACACTGAAAATTCTTCAACTCCATAACTATAATTACTGGTCTAAATTCTACTTTTCAATTTGTAGACTCAGCAGCTTTTGTTGATTTTGGAGGGGGCGGGGGGCACAAATGTTTAAACCACTAAAACAACTTGCATTCTTTTCATTCCCGACTACCTCAAATTAGTGAAAAAGACAGAATAAGGAAACCAAAAACGTGTGGAAACCCGGAGAAAGGCAGTGAGGTGAGAGACTATTGAAGTGTGCAGACTGCATAGTGATGGTTAAAATTACATAAGGAATAGCTGATAATGTGAAACCTGACGTCTTAGAGCAGAGTCTGAAACTAAGTGATAAAAGATGTGAGTTTTTAGCTGAATTTTAGTATTTATTATCTCTGTGCCATGGGCCTTAGTTTCCTTATATATTTAAAACGTGCAGTGGTGTGCTGCATAACGACGTTTGAGTCAAGGACGGACTGCGTATATGACAGTGGTTCCAGAGGAGTAGTCCCATAGAGCCTGGGTGTGCAGAAGGCTATACCATTTAGGTTTGTGTAAGTACACGCTGCAATATTCGCACAATGACGAAATCGCCTAGTGACTCATTTCTCAGAACGTATCCCCATCGTTAAGTGACGCATGACTGTATATAAAGGGAAGACGAATCCTTAGCTGCCATGACCACCTCACTAGATGAGTGTCAAATAAGAGTATGAAAGTGGATGCGTCTTGTGAACTTTAACTTGTGGGGTATCATTGATGTTGGACATTTAAAGAAAACAATCCAGGCAGGAACAGTGCCTGGGGCATGAAGACCTGCATAAGGCTTGGGAGCAGGGAGAAGCCAGATCTGAGGGAATAGGGCTTGGAGATACCAGAGCAAGGATGTTCAAAATCCTACAGGGACCAGGGCCATAAAGTACCACTGTGAAGCAGGCCAGGTGGGCACTATGGAGAGCACATGACCATTTTAAAGGAGGAAATAGCTCCTCAGTCCCAGCCTACCACTACTGTATAAGAATCCAAGCCAGAACTGCCGACTATTCCAATTATTCATGGGAAGCTCTAAATACAGATTCTCATGTGATATAAACTGAATTTAAAATTTAAAGAGAGGTGGAAGTTGAGAAGTACCAGTGGATGAAAAAGGGAGATGGAGTGGGCATGAATTACCCATTCTATAAAACAAAGACTGATCACTGAGGGAACAATGAGACACTCAGTTTAAACATATATACTTGAGTCTAGACAGCGGGTATCTCTGAGTACCTGTGTGTCCCATATACACTGCATCAAAACCAAAAACAATAGTAGTAACAAAATAAGCCACCTTGGCTTCCTTTACAGTCTATTACATACATGATATCTGCTCAACACACATCCTCCTCTTGACCATGCTCCCTGTGCTTCTAACGCATCAAATTGCTCAATATTCCTTGGACACAACAGACTTTTCACAGCACTCTGCTTTGTCAAATGCTGTTTCTTCTGCACAAAATTCTCTTCTGAATATTCCATCACAGAGCTAAGAACTGTTTGAAGCCTGTGGTGTGGAATTATTCACCTTGTTCTGTACTTCCACAGTTCTCTGCTCGTATTTCCACAAGAAAATTTACTAAGTTGAATGAAAACGTGAAACATGTTTGTCCCCAGACACTGTGAGCTTCATGAATGTTGGAACTAAAGTTTCAACCTGTTGCTCCATTACAGAGAGTGGTTATTGAAACACCATGGGTTCTCCAGAAATGTTTGTTGAAAGAACACGTGGTAGACTTCCATTTTCACCAGGATACAGACAACTGGAAAGAGTGTTGCTTGGCCTACCTTAACAATACATAACAGCTTGATAGGGTACAAAATAACTTTTCTTCAATCCAGTGAGGCCTGAAGCTACTGCCACGCAGACTAAAATCTGGACGACAGCTGCTTCTAAAGAGAGATGGGATACAAGCATTTGTTCACTGGTGGCAAAGAATGAGATGAAATGATGCTGAGCATCATACAGGCAGGTAAGAAGAATTCAGCTAAATCTTCTAGCAAATTATTAAAAGCCAAGTGTGGATTAGTGTGAGACTACAGAACCCCTGGGAACCAAAGATAAAGGAGACACTATTAATACTATTTACCTAAGTCTACAGCATTCTGAACAAAAGTGCTGTAAGTGGTCTTTAGGCGTACTTACAATAAAATCCAACACTTACAATGTAAAATGATATCACTTGGAACATTACCTGCTTTTTTTACTGATTGTATTAGGTGGATTCATTCTAATGATCTTTCCTAATTGGTAATATCTTATGCAAAATAAAAAATAATTGAGAAAGAATCCCATGTTATAAGATGACTTCCAATTTTACAAGGGATATATACATATACTTGGGAGGGGGATTGTCTCCTTAGATTCAGACAGATACACTTAAGTTTTAAGAGACTGACATAGAGTGGGTTTTAAAATGTGAGATTGTTTCCTTGTTTGTTTTCATTAACTGTTAAACACGTTCAAAGTCATTCTATAAAATGAGTTCAATTCTTTTCCACCAGTCTCTTTAGTTGTCTTTAAGATCTACCATGCCGTTGAGGGAGAGGGGTGGATACCCTCCAGGAATTGTTAAGTAGAAGCAGCTGACTTTGGAAGACCAAACTGCATTCAAGAGTCTGATGCTCTTAGTGTGAAGATTGGGCAGGCTGAGTATGCAATCTCTGCACTGAGCTTTTTCCTGCCTGGTGTATCATCCATCACTGGAGAAAGTCTGAGAAACAGCTATAGTTGTCAAGGATATGCAGGGTGAGTAAGTGTTTGGAATGAAGTCAGTTTGGTCAAGGAGAGCTAATTTCCATTATTTTCTTTGATCTTTCCAGCACAGCAGGTGGTAATGTACACCTAAAACTTTTTCCCTCTAAATTGCCTTTCTAAATATATTTTCCTTTCCTCTCCTGTACAAACTTTTTGCTCTAAGTTAACTTAGTTTTTAACTATTTTCCATAGAACTTTACTCTTGTCTGCCTCTAGGTTTTCTTTTCTCCCCTCCAGCTTTATTGAGGTATAATTGACAAATAAAAATTGTATATATTTAAGGTGTACAATGTGATATTTTGATCTACATATACATTGTGAAATGATTACCACAATTGAAATAATTAACATATGTATTACCTCACAGTTATCAATTTTTGTGTGTGTGAGTGTGGTAAGAACATTTAAGATTACTCTCTTAGCAAATCTCAAGTATACCATACACTATTATCTAGTCTCTAGAACTTATTCATCCTACATAACTGAGATTTTTTACTCTTTGACCAACATGTCCCCATTTCTCCCAATATCCAGCCCCTGGCAACCACCATTCTACTCTCTGCTTTTACGAGTTTGACTTTTTTAGATTCCATATATAAATGAGATTGTCCAGTATTTGCCTTTCTGTGTCTGGCTTATTTCACTTAGCATAATGTCCTCCAGGTTCATCCATGTCACTGCAAATGGCAAGATGTCCTTCTTTTTTAATGCTGAATAATATTCCACTGTATATATATATATATACCACATTTTCTTTATCCATCAACAGATGCTTAGGTGGTTTCCATATCTTGGCTATAGCGAACATGAGAGTGCAGATAACTCTTCGAGACACTTATTTCATTTCCTTTGGATATATACCCAGAAGTGGGATTGCACTGGCTCTGTGCTACAATGGATTGTGCATGGGACTTCTAACCTCCCAATCTTTCTTAATGCAATTCCTTCACCAATAATAAAAGCACATATATCCTTGAATGACTCTCCATATAGCACTAATCAGTTAAAAACTATTTGTGTCTATAATATTTTTATTTGTACATAAGTATCTCAACACATTACATTATTCTCTTAATATATATTTTACAGTAGTCCCCCTTTAACCACGGGGGATATTTTTGAAGACCCCCAGTGGATGTCTGAAACCATGGATAGCACTGAACCCTATGTATACTTTGTTTTTTCCTATACATACACACATATGATAAAGTTTAATTTATAAATTATGCACAGTAAGAGATTAACAACAATAACTAACAATGAAATAGAACAATTATAACAATATACTATAATAAAAGTTACTGTAGATCTCAGCAACCTCAGCATATGATTTTTTTTCTTTCCTCATTGAGTTGAGAACTTTCACCTCATCACATAAAGGAAACACTTTACAGCTTCTCTTTGGCATATCTGAATTGCCAGCATCACTACTCTTGCACTTTGGGGCCACTGTTAAGTAAAATAAGGGTTACTTGAACACAAGAACTGCCATACCACAACTGTCAATCAGTCAATCTGATAACCAAAAGGGCTACCAACTGACTAACGATACACCAAGGATGCACTGAAGAGAGGAGTGATTCATGTCTGGGCAGGACAGAGTGGGACAGTGTGAGATTTCATCATGCTACTGCGAATGGTGCACAAATTAAAACTTATAAATTGTTTATTACTGGAATTTTCCACTTAATATATTCTGACTGAGGTTCACCTCAGGTAATTAAAACTATGGAAAGCAAAACCTCGGATAACAAGGGATTACTATACTTATTTGTGCTCTCAACCAGAGTTAGTTGGGGCGATGAGCTTGGTGCACCACATTGTAAATGGTCTCAGCTAATGATGCTCTACCATGTTAACATGAATTAATGATGGTCTACAATGTGCAATATGTTGTTCACTTCACTGTGAGCTTTCTTTTCTCCACTTATACTGTTACTCTAAGGATTTTTTTAAGGTGTGTTAGACGTGCTAAATGTGTTGCAAAGTAACTAAAAGAACATCAGGTTGGATGTTAACCTCTCTTTCAAGCACATGATTGAGGAAATAGAAGGTAAAGATCAGGAGGCAATTAGAAATTGGTGGAAGTCCTTTGACAATATGATGGCATCATAACATCACTACAACCTGGAAAAATTATACAACAATTGTTTTTAACAGTAGTTGGCAGGAACATTAGTTAGAGGTATGCTTCAGGGGACTTCAAGGAATTGAAGAGGATAATCTCCGATATATAGTACTAGAAACCAGTTAGCTCTTCCACTCTCTAGAATGTACCCAGTCTCTCCTACACTCTTAAAACTGGTCATATGGTCATTTGTTGAATGAATGACTTAATAAAAAATTCATGACTGGGTTATGAATGAAGGAAAAATTAATGGGAGCTGTAGGTGGTCACTGAAGACTATGGCTACACATTTAGTCTTCATAGTTTGTTGCTTGTGTATAAACACACTTCTTATGTATAAACATATCTCTTTCACATCCCGGTGTGAGGCCATCTGATAATATCTTTAATAAAATAGAGACAACATTAGATTCTACCTCATCGACTAATCAGTTATTCATGTTGAGTCCAATCCTGGCTTCTTAGCTTAATCGCTTTCAAGGTCACACTTTAAAAGAATTTACTTCCATATGTTACTTGAAACACTGATTCTAAGAAGATAAATCTCCAAATGATGGTTTTTCAACCCTGCCAGTCATTTTGTATTAGGGAGGATTCTTTTATTGAAAGTGCAGAGACGAAACACAAACCAGTGAGCGAACGAGTGAGCAAGAGAGAGAAAGAGAGGAGAGACTATTCTCTAATGTAACTGGGAAGTTGTGAAATTTTGAAGACTGGGTCTCACATAATGTTTGTTTCTCTTTCTCTATTTATTGGTTTCATTATCAGATTCTTTTCATTTGGTGGGAAAATGTCATGGTCCCTGATCCAAAATGAAGACTCTTTCTCCCAGAACTCATTATATCATCTTAGGGGTGATTCTGATTGGACATCTGCCCTTCCCAGGCCAAATTAGTGAAGCCGGGTTGGTCAACCTGAATTTTGTGTCCATCCTTGTAGATTGGGAATAGGACCCTTAACTGATAGCCCCTGTTGAAACTTTCCAAGGTGAAGGGAAATATGGTTGGCCAAAGAGCAGTTGAATAACATGATGCTAGTATATACACCTCTCTAATTATGTGCCTCCTAGAGCCCAAAGGATAACTCCAGTGGGATTAGAAGTGCATTTGCTTATGCTGTTTGCTCTAATTTGATTCCTCTCTACCAAAAATTAACTTACCAAAAAAATCTCTTGATCCTTTGCCAGTCCAGTTTAAATCTCCCTGAATCCTCCAGAATGGAATGAATAACTCCTCCCTCTGAAATCCTATAGCACTTATTATCTAAGTCACATTTGCAATTCAAACCAACTCATCAAACATTTCTTGTACTTATAGCATCTGTAAGACATTCTGCTAGAGAAGTGCAGAGATGAAACGGTCCCCTCCATTAGGACATTTTAAATATAAGAGGTGAAATCAACATTCACCCGACCAACTAAAGACGAGGCTCTCTTTGCAAATATGCTCTCTAAGGCACCATGTATTTTTCTATCTTTGTCTCGTTCGTGATTTTTCTTATGTCTGCAATGCTCAATCCCTAATCTTTCTTTCAGATAGAGCCCAAATATTATTTCCTCTGCAACACCAAGAAGAATTTATCCCTTCTCCTAATATGCTTCCTCTATAAAACCACTAGACCTGCAATAGTTATTTGTGTGTTTCCTTTACCTCACTG
This sequence comes from Ceratotherium simum simum, assembly GCF_057802395.1. Lineage (NCBI taxonomy): Eukaryota > Metazoa > Chordata > Mammalia > Perissodactyla > Rhinocerotidae > Ceratotherium > Ceratotherium simum. Next base: position 13,633,483 of record NC_141922.1, read on the forward strand.
TAAATATCTGAAGGGCAGGGGGAGGTATGTACTTATTTAATCCTTATTTCTCTGCATCCAGTATATCACTTTGCACAGAACAAGACCTCATAAATAGAGAATAAACATATCTCTTGCCTCTTATGTGAGAATTTCAGATCCTTAGGAGCTAGGAACATGGAAGGCAGTGTGCTACAGGGGAAATCATACATGCTTCATAATCTCAGATGCCGTTGTAATCTTAGCAAGAACCTTATATACTACTATTAGTATTCCAGTTTTATAGATGCAGAAACCAAGGAACAGAATTGAATTGATTTGTCCAATGTCCTGGGGCTTGTAAGCGACAGCTATGATTTGAACCAGGTAGTCCAGCTCCATAGCACGGCTCTTCACCATTTTATACTGCCTCTCAAATAGAATATTATATTTTTAAAGTGCACACTATATTCCTGGGGTTTGACAACTATTATTTCATTTTTTTCCCCTTTTTTTATTCTGATTTACTTCTCTCCCTGTCTTAACTGGGCAGAAATTAAGAACCCAGTGCTTAATGGAAGTAGTGACATCTTGCAAAGATAATATTCTTCCAAATAAATAAGTAAATAAGTAAATAAATAAAGGCCATGGTTGGAAAGCTCATCTTAATCTTTGCTTAAATGCTAGAATCTAATTCTCTTGGTCCACTTTACATCATTCTGGAGACAGCACTTCCATTTGACCACATGTGAATTTTACTGGAATACCAAAGATTCAAATGAGAGTGCAGCCCAGAGACATTCACATATACGGAAAATAGACAGAAATCAGCAAATGCCAAGTGATGTAGTCAGAGGTCTCTGGCACAGACCCCTGTGGAGCTTTCATCTGCTGGAAGCATGTCACTCATCACAGCATTTTGTGGGGAACCACAATGAAAGGGCCAAGGCACATTCCCATAAAATGGCTATCAGATGCAAGTCTGCAGTTTCTCAAAGAGCACGATGTGGTTTCAAATTCACCACAGAGCTAAAGACAATTCCAGGGGCCTTCTCCAACTCGCCATAGAAAAAGGAAATTAGTCAAATATAACTGCGGAGATAAGTAGTTTATTCCTGTGATTGTCAGCTACATTGACTTACCAGAAGTACCATGCTGGAAATGAGAATAACGTAACTTTTTACAGAGTGCACTAGACAGTTATAAGACAATCTTTAGCTCCCAGTGACATTTGAGATCTTAAAAAAAATTGTATAAAATTGGAAAAGGTTTAAGATGCAAATAGCCATTCTTTGCCATCATTTACAAATGAGGAAGTGTAGACCCAGCAAGATGACTTGGCTTTCCTAAGATCACCTAGACTCTGCAAATAAGCAAGGGCTCAAACATGGTCCTCCTAACTCTTAACCCAAAGTTTCTTCTACAATGAGTACAGTTTGGAGGCTTGAAACTCACTTTTGCCGCTAACGACATGAACCATGAGAATGGCGGGGATGTTCTCTAACATCTTAGAGCGTTAGTTTCATAACTAATGTGTGTGTACGAGGATGTGTAGTGGCCAGTGGGTAGAGGTGCTGCAGATTTAAAAAGGATGGTTAGGGAAATCCTCCCTGAGATTCTGACGTTTCAATAAGAAGATGTAGAGTCATCCACATGGATTACAGGGAGAAGAAAATTTCGGGAAGAGAAAACAGCACAATGAAATGTCCTGTAAAGAGAGGAGAAGGAGGATCCCTGATACACATTTAGGAGCAGTAAGATGCCAATGAGGTCTAAATCGATGAGCCTGGAAAGAGTGATGGGAAATGAGGTCAGAGAGAAGGGAGTAGATCATTTGGTTCTTATTCTGCGTGAGATGGAAACCATTGGAGGGTTTTTAGCAGAGGACTAACACGATCTGATTTAGAATTTGACAGAATTAGACTGTGACACGACATGTGTGGAAAGATAGAGATGAGCAAGGAGGTTGTTGAAATCATGCAGTATAAGATCATTGTTGCTCATTGCAAGAAGTCTCGGAGGAGCGGTTGAGAGTAGGTTCAAGAAAAAATTGGAGGAGAAAAATTGGAGACTAAATGTATAAACTCTTTAAATAAATCTGCTGTTAAAGGAAGAAGAGAAATGGGGCAGAAGATGGGGTTTGAAGTGGGGTCAAGAAGGATTTTCTCATTTAAACTCTAGAAATGTGTATCATTAAAGGTCCTCTCACATAAGGACTCTGAAGCATTAAAAAGTAAAGACACATGCCCCAAATCATAGTCTGCCTGTCTCCCCAAACTGTTTGCAATCCTGGGAAAGTCACTTACAAATAAGCACCTGAAGTTCCAGAACCCTTGAATGTAACTTGTAATGATACAGACTTCACAAAACTGTGAGAATCAAACGATTATACAAACTCCTTAAGGACTGGGACCAGAATTTCTTCAAAGGTGGTTGTTTGAATGAGATAATATGAGTCCAGCACTCAGCAGAATGAATGGGGTTTGTGAAAGTTCTTGGTGAATATTTGTTGAATAAATAATAACTTATTTATTAAGTTATTAATGCCTATAGGAAATGCCTATGACGATGTTTTGTAAGCTGTGACACTCAGCTGCTACTGTGTCCCTTCTTAGTTTTATAACTCCCTCCGCAAGCCTCTTAATAGAAAGAAAATGGAGAAGAAACAATTTCCTAAGCTCTCTTTGACCAGGATGCAGTCACCTAGTTTGACTACAGATGCTTAACTCGCAAACAATAAATTCAACGAGTTTGGAAATGAGATAACGTCATAGTGGGCACATTCTCCACGTGCCTGGAAAGGAAGTGTGAGGGATTGCTGTTGGCCTGTATAGAACTAGGCATTGTCACTTGGAGAATTAAGTGCATCCTACATCTCTTGGATTAATGTTAGCGCATTCTCCTAACCAAAGGAATTTTGCATTCGAGTACGCAGCTGTTTTCACCTCTCCAGCTGCACCTCCTCAACAAACGCAGTTGATATTCATGTAGAACACAAGCTCCGATTTTGGGATAATTGCTAGATTAGCTAATAATAGAGGTCCCTCTTTCCTGCTTCTATTACCCCTTGAATAGCTATTATGATTGTTAAATCCATCTTTATTCCAGACAGAAGAACAAATTCTAACAATTAGTGAACATTTTATAGTTCTTGACCTGTTTATAAGAGCATGTTTCTGTTGTACATATTACATGAAAAGTCAGTAAGCAGAGCATGCTTCATTAATTGCAGCTGCTTTTATGTGTGCCATTTTTTTTTCTACCACATGCACTAACTTAAAATGCAGTAGCTCAAAAGACAAAATAAAAAATGTTTATTATTTACAGCCAAAAGTAAATAACTAAAGAAAATTATTCTAAAATTCAGTATGATATTTTTGAAGAAAAAAATTTAACCTCAGCAACTGCTTAAAGAAAGATAGTAGTTGGCTAGGATTTTGCAAATATTTCCACATTGTGTCACATCAATCATTTAATAGTGCCTTTGAAAATGTTTCATTCTTGTAAGCATAATTCCAAGGTATCATTCATTCCATTAGTTATACATTTTAACGCCAGTAATGAGATATGATTTACATACTACAAAATTCACTTATTGCAAGTAAACAGTTCAATGATTTTTAGTAAATTAATACAGTTGTGCAGTCATCACCCAAATCCAATTTTAGAACTTTTCCATAAACCTTGGGTCCCTTTGTGGTAAATCTCCACTCACACCCTCAACCCCAGGCAACAACTGATATACTTTCTGTCTCTATAGATCTGCCTTTTCTAGAAATTTCCTATAAATACACTCACACAATATGCAGTCCTCTGTGTCTGGGTTCTTTCATTTAGCATGATGTTTTTGAGGTTTGTACATATTGTAGCATTTATCAGTACTTTGCTCCATATTGTCAAAGAGTATTCTATTGTATGAACATACATTATTAAAATTCATTCACTAGTTAGTGGGCATTTGGATCATTTCCACTTTTTGTCTACTATGAATAGTGCTGCCATGAACAGTGTGACTTCTTTTGGCAGAATGTAGTTCCCGGTAAATTTTAGTAATCAGGATGTACTTCCTGCCCTTGTCTTTGGCCTCTTCCACGTGACTTGCCATGGCCAGTGGGATATTTGTAGATGAGACGTAAGCAGAAACATGCTTGCGTGGTAGGTTTCTCTCTTGCACTTCCACCATCACCATGAAAAGTTTTCCAGGTAGCTATTGCCTCTTCAGCCTGCGTCTAAGCATGAAAACGTGGAAAAGACCTGAGTTCAAACCAGAGTGAAGAGCCAAGCCTAGACTCACCAGCGTCCTAAAACAGAGTCACTCCGCTGAGCCCCGTCATACAGCAACTGATCCTAAACTTGATAGCGGAAGCCTGATGGGTAATATTTATTTTAAGCCACTGAATCTTGGGTTAGTTTATTAAGTAGCAATATTGTGGCAATAGCTAATGAATACAGAAGCTATGAATAATCTGGCTACCTCCTACCTCACCAAACTTATTCTACACTATACTCACTCTTCTTTTTCTAGCTGCTCTGACAGGCTTTCAGCCACTTAAACTCACCATATACCTGCCTTCCTCAGGTTCTTCATCTATGCCATTCTCTCTACCTGGAAAATTGTTTCTCCTCTCCCTTGGTTAACTGATCTCTACTGAACTTTCATATTTCAATTTAAATATCTTTGCCTCAGAGAATCCGTAGATACCTTTTCTGAGTGACAAACTGCCCCAAAACTTTGTGGCTGAAAACAACTATTTTATTCTCATGAATCTGTGGGTCAATGATGTGGGCTGGGAAGTTCTGCTTGTTCTCTTGGATCACTGATACGGTTCCAGTTATCTGGACAATCAACTGGGGGAAGATAGTTTAAGACTCACCTCTCTGGTATATGTGGTTTTCAGCCAGGCCTTATGTCTCCAGGAGGCTAGCCTAAACTTCTTCACTTGCCCAACATAAACTCATGAGACATCCAGCAAATTTTCATACTCGACCTTAACCATACAAGCCTCTGGATGCAGAGTCTCCAATAGCAAGAACGAACAAGTCTCGATGCACAAAGTTACTGCTTGCATTACATCTTATAAGGTTACATTGGTACAAACAAGTCACACGGCCAAGCCCAGAGTCAATGTGGGAAGGAACTATCCAAGGGCATGCATGCAGAAAGGTATAATGAGTAAGGGGCTTACCACAGTCTTCCCTGTGGCCCAAATGATTCCTGTCCATCTAACCTGAAAAACATACTAGCTTCCTAACAAGAGCCCCAAAATATCATTCAATCATGGTATTAGTCTCAAAGTCCCTGATCTCGTAATCTGCATTAGGTCTGGATGCAGATAAAGCTCCTTAAGTGCAGCTCCTTGGTCATGAGTCTTATTGATACAGAGATGTGAGAACTAAAAAGACCAGTTATTTACCCTCAAATACCTACCATACAATAATGAGATAGGAACAGAATAAAGGGAAGGAATGGGAGGCAAAAAGAATAGTTACGGGTTTATAGAAATCACGAAGTGCAACAAGGCACATTTTGTCAGGACCCCCTACTCTGGTTGTGCTCACTGGGATTGGTTCCTTAGACTACTATTCTCGTATGCTCTTTATTCCACCCACAATATTCTTTTCATTACCCTCTGAGATAGCACCTTTTACCTTAAAAAAATTGCAGCTTAGAGGGTTTTTCAAAATGCTTCTTATTCAAAGAAAAATGGGGATTTGGAAGAAAGTCTCCATTTCCTTTAATCTTAGGTTGTACACCTCCCTTAAAACATTTTTGGGTTTGCTATGTATCACATTACATCCTTTCTATTAGTCAAAATCCACATCCACAATTCTTTTTGAGATAGCCTTCTGATGCTAGACTTATCAGGGCTGTTTTGAGATTAGGCTTCTGTAGGAACATCCCATTAAGATTCTTAGGAGCAGTTTTGTCTAGCTGAGAGGGTCTAGGAAGCATAACTTTAAATCTTTTAGAGACATTAACAAAGAATTATGTAGCTACACCCTTGATTTGATATTTAATCTGAGGCCATTTTTTACTTAAAAAAAAAAAATCTGTGAAATAGTTTTATTTTCCAATTCAGAAAGTCATGGTTACAGTATAGGCCCTCTGAATTCTGTTTACAAAGTGAATAGTTCTCTCTTCAGCTCCTCTCTCTCTTTCTGTACCTTACCATATGCAGCAAAAAGCAGCCAATCAACACTTTCAACATTTTTCCTAGTAATCTCTTCAGCCAGATCTGCAAGTTCCTTAGGAACATTTTTTTTTCTTCCAGCTAACTCAGATGACAGTTTGGCCCTGCTACACAAAACAAATCAACTGTTTTACAACTTCTAAAACCAGTTTCCTTCACACTTCTCCAGACTCTACAATTTTTTTTTCACCATTTTACAAGACTTTGGTAACAGATTCCTCACCACTTTTCCATCCTCCACCCATTGCCCTGTCTAAAGTGTATAACTCATGTGTTAGATTTTTGTATGGAAACAGCCCACTTCTAGGTATCTGTTTCTACTTCAGCTAGCCTTTGCTGCATAGCAAACCACCCCATAGCTTATGGACTTAAAACAGCAACCATTCAATTTGCTCATGATTCTTTTGATCAGCAATTCGAGCTGGGCTTAGCTGGGTAGGTCTTCTGCTGGTGTCACTTGGGGTCACATATACAACTGCAGTAATTGGCATCTCAACTGTGACTGGACAGTCTAAGATGTCCTCACTCATGCCTCTGTCCATGGGTGTCAGGTGCTGGCTGGGCCACACGTCTCTTGCAGATCAGCCTGGGCTTCTTCATATGGTGGCAGAAGGATTCCCAGTATCAAGACAGGGTAAGCTCCGGTGTACAAGTGCTTTTCACACTTCTGTGCACTCTAAGTTTGCATATGTCCCACTGACCAAAGCTAATCAATGGCCAAGCCCAGAGTCAGTGTAGAAGGGGGCCACACAAGGTGTGGATAGAGCAAGGTATAATTATAAGGTATAATTCGCTGGTGGACGTTACTCTATCCACCAAGAAGCATTTTGACAGCCTGAGACTACGTGATAATACCTTACTTTATACTTTCTTAGCATCCTATATTTCTTCTTTAAAACAATTAATTGTCCAATTTGATATTTAACTTCTGACTCCCTGACTAAATGTATGCTTCTGGAGACAAAAATTCTATCTTGTTCACTGCTCTATCTTTAGCACAAAAGGAGAATGTTTGTGAAGTAAGCACTTAAATGATTGATGAATGAGTGATAGAATAAGAATAGTCTTAAGGGAAGCTCTTCAGTCTTCACAGTTTATTTTCTTTTAGCATCTAACATATCTGAACTTAGTTGCACATTTATTTGTGTACTTATTTATTACCTATATCCTCTTGTAGGGTATAAGTTCCATAATGTCAGGAACCTCACCCATTGTGTTTATTAAAAATTCCTGAATAAACTATACACTCAATAAATCTTTAGAAATAAGGAAAAATGAAAATGTTAAATATATTAAAGAATATTAAATATAAATATATTAATGTGAGAAAATATATTTATATATTAATAGAGTAATGATATAAATATATTAAAATAATACACTTGCTCTCCATTCTGACCAGCTGGTAGGATCAAAACTCATCGACCAACAAAACAAACAACTCAAGACTGAGGCAGGATATGGTCTCTCCTGGAATCTGAGCCAGATTTATTGGACTCTCTGGGAAAAATTTTTATTATGAGGTGGGAAGAAAATAGATGGGAAAGCTGTCCTGCAGTGGAGTCACAAGTGGGAAAGGCATCCCAATTCCTCAGGTCTTAGGAGGAAGATGGGTACCGGCCACAATAGATGTGAAGATAATGGCAAGATTAGCATCATTATGCAACAACAATGACATTGATGGAGAACCAGGCCTTTCTTCTCTTCCCCAAACACCTCTCCATTTGTGACTAGGCCAAGAAAATTCTCTTTCCAGCGTCCAGGATACTCAAAGCCTCTGTATGGTGGCAAAGCAACTAGAGTACAGGCTTCCCCCATTACTCACGGTTTCACTTTCCACGGTTTCAATCACCCACGCTCTACTAAGCAGAAAGTGGAAAGAGAAGCCAGGGATAAGAAGGAAAGCAAAACCGTGGATAAGGAGGGACGACTGTAGAGTTCTACACCATCTGCAGTGTCAGGCATCCATGAGGGGTCTTGGAATGTATCTCCTGCTGCTAATGGGAACTACTGTAACCCTACAGCAACCTGGAAGCTAAGTGAGCTATGAGAATGAGGGAGTTATAAAGCACATTAGAAACCCAAAAGAAGATTACAGAAGTTTACTATCATATTTTTACATTCATTCCTTCTTTCATCTATTAATTAATTTCATGAAAATTTTAATTGAATACTTATTACTACTCTTTTATAGATGCCTGCGCTGTGTTGGGGCACCAGTACAGCAGTCTCCACTATGGTGAGAGATGCAAAATGTATTATTATTGGTAGAGTAGGGACAGAGAAGGGCTTTCCCATTTATCACCTCATTGACAAGCCCCTCAGCCTGTCTACAGGGTGTGAAACTGCCCTGGAGCGCATGGGCAGCCTCTGCCCACATCTCTGAAGCTAGCTGGCCTGTATGACAGAGATGCTGGAAGGCCATGATTGAGTGCACACACTCTCTCAATGGAGAATATTTGTCTGTACCTGGTCGGGCTTTGCTGGACCTCTCCTGCAAACCTTAGCCTGAGTACCTGTGTAAGCTTTTGGGCTGACAGTTTTCTAATAATCTGCTTCCAATACATTTGCCAATTTCCAAAGCCCTTTAATGATAAGATTTGTGCTAACACTTATGGGGACCCCATAGTGCACCAGTGTCTGTGCTAGGTGCATATACATATATCTGCCTATTTCCTTTACACAACCCTGAAGGTGAGCGTTATTATCTGCATAATGCAGATAGATAAGCTGAAGCTCAGAGGGGTAAAAGAACATCCTTATGGTGGAAAGAACAGAGGAACCTTTCATTTATCTAGCATATTCTGAGTGTCTATTATATTCCAGGCCCTGAATTGGGCCTGTGCTTGAAGACAATTATTTTGCTTCCACAATCTAAGCTCTTTCTGCCAGGTCAGTCCAGCTTCCAGAAAGGAGGTGGGAGAGGGAGGTGAAAAGGGAAAGTTGGGCTGGAGGATGTGAAAGACAAGCACGCAGGTTTGTCTATTAGCAGCCCCCACCCCGTCTCTTTCGGTTCTTCCATCCCACACCCCTCCCCCACTCCTCCCCGCCTCGCGCCCATATTCTCACCTCCATGACCCAGGCAAGTGTTCTTTCTCGGAACATCTCCCTTGAAAGGATAACAAAAGTGTTTTCACTGGCGCTGTTGTCATGTGATCAAAGCATAGCTCAGGAAATGGGGTCCCTCCAAAGCTGTTTATCTAAAATCTCTTATTTCACCAGTTGGAGCATTTTAAGAGAACATTCTGCACCTTCTCTCCCAAGGGCAAATATTTCAGTTACCTGTGTACTAGGAGCCAGGCTGAGGCCACACATACTTTGCTTAGTAAAAGAAAACATCGCCCTCCTGTCAAAGCATTTCCCTTTGTGTTCAGGAACGCTCCCCCACCCCCAGCCCAGCTCAGAGGCCATGAGGAAATCCTAACCTAGTCTCTCACAGGAAGTTTGAGTGGTTCAAGGAAGGGAAGATTTAAAGACAAAAAGCTCTAAATCCAAGCTTAGGTAGGGGTGTTTTTTATTACTGATACAAAACAGAGTCCCTTTTCTGGGTTATTCAGATGAGCCCAGAGTAAATATTTATCCTTTCAGCTAATGGGTCTGTTTTGAGGAGCTCTGGGATGCCCAGAAAACCAAGCTGATGATCCCTTTTTGCTTCGCCATCTGAGAGGAGGACCGGGTAACATTATCTGGCATGCAGAGCCCTTTTCCTGCGGCATGCCTGTCGGCATGTCTGAGGCATAACAACCCTCATCATGCCAGAATGGAAGGCCTCGCTGGGACCTCCCAGCTCTAGCACTCTGAAATGATTTAATAGTCATCCAGTCAGTGTTCCCAGAGTAAACAGCCGCCTACCTTTGAGGAGAAGGAGAAAGATGGATGTCTGGGTCTGCAACCCCCACTCTCCCCTTAGGTTTGAATGCAGGACTTTGTTCTTAGTGGTTTCAGGGAGTGCAGTGTTCACACCACCTGCACCCCCAACACACACACACACACACACACACTCACACATGAAAATTTACATATATGAATAAATGAAAAGGATACATATGGACACACTATACTACACTGAGAGATTTTTGAGGGTGGAGACTATCCCTTATTTATATTTGTGTTCTCATATTGCCTAGCAATGCCTGGCATAGAGCAGATGATTAATACATACTTTTTGAATGAATACATGAAGAATTATAATTATAACCATTTCTTTAGCAGTTAATAGGTGTCAGGTGTTAAGGGAAGTATTTCATAAACATTCTCTTATTTAACCCTCACAACAGACCGTTAAATTTGGTGCTGTTGCTCTCCCCGTTTCACAGACACGAAAAGTGAGGCTTGGCAAGGTAGGTGTTTCATCTGAGGTTACACAGCTGGTTAGTGGTGGCAAGAGCATCTGACCCCAGAGTTGATGCTCCTAACACCCTTCTTCCACAAACTCATCTACTCAAAGTATAAATTTAAAAAATTTCTAAATGTCATATACAAATAGCAATAGTTTTATTATCAAGGTACCAAAATCCTACCTGGAGGCCTTGATTATGCAGTGTCTCTGTCTCAGACATTTCTTGTCCTTCCTGCCCATTCCCAGTTATGAGACACTCAACGGAGGCATCTGCTTCAGAGTGAAGATTTCACATTTCCAAGTGATAGGGAAAGAACCTGGGATATAATTCCCTTCCAGAGCACAAATATTTCCCTGAAGAGTAAATTAGCAGGTTCCTGGCTGTATCAGTTTTCTATTGTTGCCAAAAGAAATTGTCACAGACTTAGCGTTTTAACGCAATGCTCATTTATTATCTTTCAGTCTTGTAGGTCAGGAGTTCTGGGCAGGCTAAGCTGGCCTCTACTCAGAACATCACAAGGCTGAAATGAAGGTTTGGCCCAGCTGGACTCTTATCTGGAAGTATTGGGGGAGAACCTGCAATTCCATCATAGATTAGTAGAGGGGATTTTCATATAGACCGAGGGGGAAAAAGAGAAACTGAAGGTGGGAGAGAGTTGAAGCAAGGTCTGAAAGGAGACATGGATTAGTCAGGGTTCTCCAGAGAAATGGAACCAATAGGATATATATATAAGAGGAGATTTATTATAGGAATTGACTCATGTGATTATGGAAGCCGAGAAGTCCCACGATCTGCCGTCTTCAAGCTGGAGACCCAGGAAAGCTGGTGATAGAATTCAGGCCCAGTCCAAAGGTCTGAGAACCAGGGGAGCCAATGTCTGAGGGATGTCCCAGCTCAAGCAAAGAACAAATACACCCTTTCTCTGCCTTTGTGTTCTATTCAGGCCCTCAACAGATGGGATGGGGCCCACCCACATTGCAGTGACTTTACTCAGTCTACTGATTCAAATGCTAATCTTTTCCAGAAACGTCTCACGGACACACCCAGAAATAATGTTTTACCAGCTATCTGGGCATCCCTTAGCCCGGTCAAGTTGACAAATAAAATTAACCATCACAAGGCAGGAGGGACAGGAATGTCTCAGTGAAGTTACAGGGGTTCTTATTTTTCTCTGTAGATGGATAGGAGGGAATGGACTGGAGGACTGGAGAACTCAAGGAACAAGGTGATGTTTAGAAACAGCTGCTTTGGAAAAAAGAAAGGAAATCGAGTAGACGCATGTTAAAGGATTATCAAGAAACACTTACAGCTTGGCTAAGATTGGAAATTTGTTATGAAGTCAATTAGCAAAATTCTGCAGTTTTCCTCCAATAGGTTGCAGCTGGGGAACAGAAGCAAAAAATCTCTAGTGTTTGCTTGAAGCTCAGAAAGAAACAAATTTTATTGAGCATCAATAATTCATCCATTCATTCTTACAAAAATATTTATTGAATACCTACTGTCTTCCAGACCCTGTTCTAGGCATCGAGATGGGACATTAACAAGAGAGAACAATTTTCTTTTCTGATGGAGCTTGCAAATTTGTGGCAAGAAAGAGAATGGTAAATAGGCAAATTAATACATAATTGAGATAATTACAGATTGTTATTTACGTGTCATCAACTATATATTTATATATTAACATTTACATATGTATATACATGTAGATATCGATATATGCATGTATATACCTATACATCTATATGACGTATATATGTATATCTCTATATTTATGTATCTATAATCACATTGAACTATCACACTAGCTTGTGAACCACTGTTTACTCATTTTACAGATGAGGGCCAGAGAGGTTAAAAATCTTTCTCAAGGTCACGCATATAAGTAAGGTCAGAGCTAAGATTTGAACCTAGGTGCTATGACCCCAGGCCAGTGCTCATCCTCTTGTTTCACCAAGCAATGCTACTGAGCTCCCTGGCAGGGTGAAGTGGGAAGTAAGAGGGAAAAGGATCTGTTGGTATTGGTGAGAGTGAACCAGAAATGGCCGACCAAAAGGAGCAAAAGATGATGAAACCAGAAAGAGGAAGGAGGTCCTGACTTAGAAAACAGGAGGAAGGAGTCCAGAGTTTTCAATTTTCCTGGAGGATTTCCAGGATATTAAGAGAAGAAGGGTGATGTGGGCAGAAAGTAGGCTCTGATCAAGCTCTTTTCACTATTATACTGGGAAAGTATGGTTCAGCATTACCCTGAGTGCTTCTACTTTAAGAGGGTGTTGGTCTTTCCTTGATGACAGCTATTCTCTTATTCTTAGGTAAGTTTTTTTGGATCCCATCACAGAGGGGCACATAATAGGTCCTCCATGCATTGTTAATGGAATTGACTAATTCAGATGTGTATAATACACCTAGCAAAGGATAAGTGCTCCAGCACATGGTAAGAGCTCCATAAACATTGTTGGTTATTGCTATTTTTGCTTTCTTCCTCCAAGTGAGCTTATGACTTAAAAATCAAAAAGTCCTGTATTTGCAGGGAGGGAGGGGATCTGGTGGTTTATTTACCTTTAGAACAGGCAATTTCCTAGGTTCTAAGGTATATACAATTAGAGGAAAGAGAATCCCTTTGTCGATAATAAAACTCTTGACGAGGCATGGATGAATACCCTGGAGATCATTTAATGAGCAAAAACCATAGCCTCCTCAATTTTACTTCCTCTGACTTAAGGGGAAGAGCAGTGTTGTTTCTTTTCCCCTCATAGTCCTTCATGTTAACATTCCAACTCACTCAGCATCACCTGAGTCAGCACATTACGGAGAACGACAGTCTAGCTCAGTGAACAAGCAAAATGGTTTATTTATAACCCTCATTCCCAACTGGGATCCTGGGAAAACTGCTGTTCTCAGAAGTGAATAAAGGTCAGGTTGCCTTAATATATACTCAATGGAAAGTCTAGTGATGGTTCTTTCATGATGGGCGAGACTGAGAATACTGAACTATTCCTGGATATGTTTGCATAAAATTCTTGGGGAAAATGTGCCATATTGAACCCGCCCCCTCAGCAATTTTCTTTTCCATTACCTCCACCCTAGTTTACACAGTCTTTATGTGGGCTGTTACAATAGATTCTTAGCTGTTCTCTCTGCCCACTCCCACTCCATCCTACTCTCCCAGGACAGATCTATACTCCTTATCACAATTCTTACCACATCAGCTCCTCTCTCATAAGGCTTAAAGCAAAGAATTAAAAACTATCATTTATTGATTGTTTGCCATGTGGTGGACAATTTACATAATCATTTCTGTCTGTTTGTTTATATTTATACCTCAGTGCCTAGAACTTTCGAATTCTATAAACAGTACAAAGTTGGCCTCAAGAACATTACCTGAATGAATAAATTGTATCGTTTTATCTTCACGACCACCTCATGTGGTATGTATTATTCACCTGTTTCAGGAACTAAAGTTGATAATGGTTAGGTAAATAAATATCGTAGGAGAGAATCCAGGTTTCAAACCCAGGCCTAGTTGATTTCAGAGTTCATTTGTTAAACCAATATTCAATTCTGCTTCAAAATAGTATTTAAGCAACTACTCTAAATATTATTTATTTTTTCCCCCCAAAGCCCCAGTAGATAGTTGTATGTCATAGCTGCACATCCTTCTAGTTGCTGTATGTGGGACTCGGCCTCAGGATGGACGGAGAAGTGGTGCCTCGGTGCGCACCCGGGATCCGAACCCGGGCCACCAGCATCAGAGCGCGCGCACTTAACCACCAAGCCACGGGGCCGGCCCGCAACTACTCTAAATAACCCCAAACAAGTCCAGCCCCTAGTCTGCTCAAGGTCTCCAGAAGAACTCATGACCTGCTATTGTCAACATGCTTCACATGTTAGTCCTCGCTTTATTCAAATTCTGCTCATCCTTGAAGTCCCATCACATCCACCACCTTCTCCAAAAAACCAATCCAGATGGTCTCTACTATAGATTCTCCTTTGAATTCCTGCCACAAACCCACCCATATTTTGATGCTAATTATTTGCATGTTAAGTTGATTATAAGAGTAAGAGTCTTGCTGAATTTTTATGTCCCCCAGAGGGTCTGATAAAGTGCTGGACACCAGGAAGGGTCTTAGTAAATGCCTTTTAAACTAAATAGCATTAAATTTTATATCAATCTCTGTCAACTTCCAGTTTCTCCCATCAGTAATAGTGAAGGGATATTTACCAGAAAATATGTTCTTCAGTTTGAGAAAATGTCGCAAGCCAGAGAGCAATTTGGACTAGTCCCAAGGAGCAAAGTTCCCCATTGCCTGGATGAAGACTGAGAAAAGAATTTTTTTCTGTTGTTTCTGGGCATCACTCCCAGTCTCCCCTAATTTTTGAAATTGAGCATCTGGGAACACTAAGTCCACACATGTCTCCCCACTCCCCAACACGCATGTGCACACACCCATTCTGTGGAACTCTACCACACCCAGCCTTCTGAGCAAGAATTTGGAAGTGGGAGGTGACATGGAGAAATGCACAGTAGAACCACATCAGTACGGATTTTAGCATGGATTTGGTGCTACTGAAAAATAATGCAGGAGAGCTGTCTTTACAAGAGAGACGTTAGAGATATTTCTGGTGTCTTGAATTAGAAATCATCAAATAGAATCCTAAATGCCAAGGCCTGAAAACCAATCTCTGCTGTTCTTTCCTTCCGTTTTAAGGCTGGCAGAACTGCAAGCTGGGATAACACCAAGGTATTTTTAGAAGTGTATATTGATTTTTTGTCCTTGGAAGCTACTATATTCTATTGTAACCCAAAAACAACAAGTGAAGAAAGCCAGCTCTGGCAAAATCTCATTTAAGGCAGCAGCATAATGATAATGATATTAAAATAATAATATGTTAGGCAGTATCTGAAGTTATAATACTTGGATATTCTGGCTTAAGGAATCTCTCTTGAATGCTTTGCTCTCTGGATAATGCCTTTTGACTGAGCGTTCTATAGCAAAACTATTAGGTAAATGAAAATTTTAAGACGTAGTGCATTTGCATGCTGGCAAAGCGTAAGTAGTATAAGAGAGGGAGAGTCAATATCAATAACTGCCACTGGTAAACAATCAGAAAAAGCTGAAAATGTATATATCCATTACAAATTTTTTTCATTCTCTAGACTTTGTATCGCCATCAATAACATCATCATCCATGAATTGGAGTGACTTCTTTTAAACATTTGCTGCTCTGTACTTGTGCAATAACAGGGACGAGACTAGCTAGATTTTATGACTTAGCTTATTCTAGTAAAAGTATTGAGCCTCACAACTTCTTTTTCCCATAGACTACATCCACCAGCAAAGCTCTCTTTGTGTCCAGTCTAGAATACTGTAACATCCCATCCCCAGCTTCCCATTTATGGCCTTTTTGTGTAGGAGGAAATATTTTCTTCTTCTTCTCGAGCTTCCACCTGGGTCTATAAAATAGACTCTTTGCATTGTTTGCTTGAAAGTAGTTTTAATTATTCTCTCCACTCCTGCTCTCATTTCCCCTCATGGAAGGAGGAGTTATTTAGAAGGTTCATGAAATTAGTGAGGTAGTAAGTACGCATTATCTAGGCTTCTTTCCTCCTTTATTTTGCAGAGAAGCTTGTTACTGACACTCATACATTCTTGATCCCTCCACGTTCTAGTCTAGTCTGTTAAGGGGAGGCCAGTGGTTCCATAGAAATGACTATTCTTCAGGGATTGTATTAGAAACCTTGATTCTGGTAATGGCTCAAGCCATAGTCTCTAAGCCAGTTTTATCCATAGTAAACAGGCAAATTTGATCTCCACTTACCAGACTTCTGCATCAATCCTCAATATAAAATCACACTAACTTGTGAAATGCTGTTCACTCTCATTGTACAGATGAGGCTCAGAGAGGTTGAAGATATTTTTCAAGGTCACACAGGTATAAAAGATAGAGCCAAGATTTGAACCCAGGTGCTATGACCCCAGACCAGTGCTCATTCTCGTTTCACCAAGCGATAATACTAATCTCCCTGGCAGGTTGGAGAAGTGGGAGGTAAGAAGGAAAGGGATCTGTTGATATTGATGAGCGTGAACCAGGAATGGCCAACTAAAAGGAGCAAAAGATCATAAAGCCAGAAAGGGGAAGCAAGACCTGACTTGGAAAACAGGGTGAGGGGGTCAAGGGTTTGTGATTTTACTGGAGGATTTCCAGGATATTAAGAGAGGGAGGGCAATGTGGGCAGAGTAGGCGGTGATCAACCTCTTAACAGTCAATTCTACTAGGAAAGTATGGTTTAGCATTTCCTTGTGAGCTTCTACTTCAAGATGGTGTTGGTCTTTCCTTGTTGATGGCTATTCTCTTATTCCTAGTTAAATTTCTGGGGCCCATCACAAAGGGGCACACAGTAGGTCCTCCATACATTGTTAATTGAATTGACTAATGCAGATGTGTATAATGCACCTAGCAAATGGTAAGTGCTCCAGGATATAGTTAGAGCTCCTTAAACATTGTTTTTTCTTGCTATCGTTCAGAATCTGGTAGATATAGCCAAAATGCCAGCCCCAAAGACTTCATTTTCAGAGTTCTGCTTTGATCACATGACCTGTATCAATCTCTTAATTACTCTCTGGGTACTAAAATCTTAGATTTAGATGAGAAGTTGTGATCCATCTTGGACCACATTCCATTTGGTGGAAAGAGCCTTTCTGAAATCAATGAAAGATAATCATTTAATTCCCAAGTCAGTAACTCCAATGATGAAGATGCTATAGCTTTTATTTATCATTACTTTAATTGTTAGAGTAAGTTTCCACATCCTGAATTGAAACCTATCTCTGCATATCACTCATTGGTCGTGGTTAAGGTGTTTGGACCAACACAGATAATATTCTTGATTCCAAGGTTAAGAAATATGGGTGAGTTGATATGGTCAGGGGTTGATGTAAGACTTCAGTCCAGTTTTGGCTGGCTCCAAAGTCCGTACTCAACTTCTCTTCTGCCCCTTGTCTTTTCTAAATCACAAAACATGAGTTTTAGTATATAGAAAGTTCATGAAGACAAGAATCATTCACCAATACGCTTTGTCTCCCCATGGTGCCTAGTACAAAACCAATACACGGAATTTAGGAAATATTAGTTAAATGAATGGATTTAACTCTGTTGCATATTTTGCAAAGCTTTGAACCACATTCCAAATCTGTCCAAATGTCTTCAAATATTGATTCTTTCATTTACCTTTTTTCTGGTTTTATCCCATTGCACATTTGATATAGAGCTGTCAACATCTTACAGAGTGGAGAGGCATTATAAAATAGTGACCCAGTGAATGAATTCTCAAACGGATTCCATGGGTTTGACACCTGGCTGCCTCAATTCTTCCTGTGTTACCCTGGGGCCATAACTGAATTTTTCTGTTAATAGGAAAAAACTAGGATCTTCCTGGGGATAATGTAACAAGTATGATCCACTTTATATAGCATACACTTTTCCAACAAGTTGATAAGTCTACAAGGAGAGAACTTGTCATGTATATTGCTAACATCAAAGCAATATCAAAGTTACTTCTTTCTTCTTTTTAAATATTCTAACAACTTCATCAAACTGGGAAATAAAAGCCTAAGTTTTTCATACAGACGTTTTGGGATCCAGCTTGGTTGGATGTGTTATAACCACATATATATATTTTTCATAATCTGTCCCAGAATTTTTCCTGGGATTGATAAAGGAACTAGTCCCTTTGTTGGTTCTATAACCTATTTTTCCCCTTTTTAGATTCAGGGCAATACTTGTCCATTTCTACTTTTCTGATACCTTTTCCTCCTACGTGATTTTACAAGATGACTTGCAATTCCTCTGTACTCATATTAGCGAGATCTTTTGGTACCTTGGAATGTAATTTGTCTGCATCTGGAAACTTGAATGAACATAAAGAAGATAGGGTTTGCTACCTAATTATTTTTTCACCTTCTGTAGCCTTCAATTCCCTATTAACTGCATCTGTTCTGTGCCTTTCAGTTTGAAAATTGCTCACTTTGATTTAAACAACAGGTGCATTACGAGCTAAGCAGCTCTAGTTTTTTCTGCCATCTGTTAACGTGCCACCTGCCGCAAGCTTTGGCCTACCCTTCCCTTCTTTGTGCATTCTTCCCTGTCATTTAGAACTATTGATCTGGAAGTTACCTTGTAGAGTTTCCTATTCCATTCCTACCTATCACTGTTCCGTTCTAAGAAATCAGTGTTTTAATAATATTGATGATATTCAGCTTAATTCTGTTTCTGAAGATCTTTAGAGAAGAAGCTGTCCCATCCTTGCTACTAAATTATTTCAAAGTTTAGCAACTCAAACTCTTAGAAAATATTTTCTTTCATTTTCCAGGTCTCTTTATGTTTCCAGTGGGAATAGGAAACTCAGCTATAGTGATGGGGCACATAAGGGAATTATACAATTTATTGTCCAAGCCTGGATACTCTTGAAAGTAGATGGAGCACTATTACAATTATACCAATACAACATATTAGGCAAATGGAATATATGTAAACCCTAGTCATATATAGCAATATTGTGAAGGTAGTCAGACTGTTTTTTATACCAGAGAGTAATCTGGGTGCAATAAACTAGAGGCCCAGAGCCAATTGATTAGGATTGGTAGCTTAGAATCAAAAGCTACAGATGTGGAACGTTAATCCTTTATTCAAATATTATCGATACCCACTTTGTGCCAAGCTCTGTTCTAGATACTAAGGTCACTGAAACCCTACCCTCAAGAAACCTCACCATCTCTCAGAGAACATTGGATATGTTGTCTCTTTGTCTTCAGATGATGAAAGCCGGTGGAGGGTACAGAGGTGGGGGAGTACAGATCTGAACCTCAACTTGGTTCCCCTGATTTCTAGGTTCCACTCTCACAGGTGCATCTTCCCAGCTACTTCCTAATGGCACATAAAAACGATGCAGAGAGATGCCTCTGCCTGGTCTTCATCCCCTGCAGTGAGGGCGCTTTTGTTTTTCTTCCATGCATTGGGTTGGTGATTAACAAAACATAGGATTTTATGTGTGTGTGTTCAAAGGAACGTGAGGAGTCAATCGTGCTTTTGTCTTTCATTGCCAGATTAGGATACAATCCTGTGTCTGCGTTAGAGTCAGGCAGACCTGGGTTTGAAGGCTAGCTCTGAGACTTACCAACTCTGTGCTCCGTCTCTCTCATCTCCAACTTCTTCATCTGCAAAATGGGGATAATGATCACTCCCTCATAATATTATCATGAAGATTTAATGAGATAATGCACATAAAGCCCATAGCACACTGCCCAACACAAACCCTGATTTCATCAGGAAATAGCAGCCATTATTGTCATTATTAGACCTTTCCTAGTAGCTTTTTCTTTCCTTGCCATCCTGACATAGCTCTCCAGAACTCACAAATCTGTAGTCTCTAAGACCTTCAGAGCTTGCTGGAACCATCAAATCCAAACCTCTTGTTTGATAAATGGTGAAATTGAGGAGAGGTTAGATGCTTTGCTCTAAATCACACTGCTAGTTAAATTATTGATCTGAAGATAGAAAACAGGTGTCCTGACTCCCAATCCAGTGATCATTCTTACCTCATCTTATTCCCAAAAGGAGCTTTTGTTGCCCAAAAGTGAAGAAGTGCCCTATTGGCCTACACTGAACAACGATGCAGTGGTTTTTGTTGATTCAACAGGTATCAGCAATTAAATTCTTTGGACACTGTAATTTCATTAATCCAGACGGGGCTATGCACTGGAATAAGATACCAGGTATAAAACCTCCTTCACCTACTTCTCATAACCACTCGTGAGTAAAAACGAGAATGCATGTATTCCCACAGCAGAGACAGGAAATTACACTCTACTTTGGCTGTGAGATTATATCTTTGTATTAATAAAACTGCCCATGGTGTTGGGATTCCCTGCTACAGTCTTCTACCCCTTCCCCTACTTGCCACACTCTGGAGAAAGCATGCAATAAAAACTCCTAATTATCTTCCATATATTTTTATTCTTTTAGCAATTCCTACAATAAAAAGATAATACTGTGGGAGAAGTGGTTGCCATGGAAACTGACCAAGAATAAACAGTCTCTTACAGCATGGTGTGAGGCAAGAAGACAAGCCCATCACGGCTTCTAGGAATGGGAAGACAGCTGCGGTCACGTTGCTCTCCCAGCTCCATCTGCCTGGCTATTTGGACCTTAAAGGAGTGTTGTACATTTGTCTATTTTAAGTGACCCTGGAGGTATGAGGGGAAGGTGTTATGACATATCTTCAGGTGTGCCTGACACAAAGGAAAACAGCCCACATGATCTATAGACACTGGAGAATTTCAAAGAAATAGACTTTTCATTGACCTTCTGAAAATTTGCTCTGGGCTGGAAGCAAAGCACTCTGGGTGGTTAGCTCAAGAATGCTACTAACTGCCTTCCTAGCCAAGGACAATTGGAAGTTGGTAGATTAAATTCACTAGCTCTGTTTCTTGCTGGTTAAGATAGTGATTAAATATGTAAACTTTTGAGTCAACCTTTCTTGGTTCAAATTCTAGTGCTTACCTCTTACTAGATACATAATGTTAGGCAAGTTCTTTAGCTCCTGTGAGCTTCAGTATCCTTATCTGCAAAATGATGATGATAAACCTTTCTCAACATATTTGTACAAAATTTTAAAATATGGACTGTTTAGTATAGTGTCTGGCATGTTTGTATATGCTCATTAAATGTTAGTCATTGTAATTGCTGATAAATTAATTGGCAAGAGATATGATATTATATGCCCTGTAGAAACTATTATATTTAGATAAATCTTACTTCATGGTAGCAGAATATTTATGGATGCTTAAAACTCATGGCCACCCTGCAAGATAGGTAATAAACACTGCATAATATATAATACGCTATTCTTACACTATATTTGTTACATATATATATGTAAAACTATATATACGTATGTAAACCAAGTCTTAGAAGCCTTATAAAATATGCCTTTAAATCAGCTCTTTGTATAAAGTGCATTGTAAAATAGTATGTGACATCATTATTATTTGTTTGTGAGTGTCCTCTGTCTAGGTGCACAGGAACAAAACAGAAAAAGAAGTAGCTTGTCAGCTTGTGAAAAGTCTAATAGGGACCATGCCACTACATGTGTGATCTGTGTTATAATGTGGAAAATTGAGTGGGTGATACAGTGAGTTTCACTTTCCAGAGAATTCATTCTCTGTTCAGGTTTCCTCCACAAGAGCTGAGTAGAAAAATGGCCAGGTATGTGTCTCTAGGCACAGACTCATGGTATCCAATATCCTTTCTAAAGTGTGCCTCCTCTCCCCTCCTGTAGCATTTTCAGCCACTTTCCTATACATATTTATACTCTAAGAATGTTGTCTTCCCCATTCACATATGCTTTCAGTTTCCCATGACTGCTGTGCTGTCCCTATAGCATGAAGAGTCCTTCCCTCTGCTTCCTGCCACCTGCATTCCTCTTTGTTCTTGGCTAGGCTTTAGCGACACTTTACACCACAACTTAAGCATCGCCGCCATACAGGTCTCCTCGTGATAGATTAAACATCTTCTATGATGCTAACTCTGTAGCAGACACACATACACGATCTTTTTTGCACACTACAGTGTATTAATAATGTGTGTATCTTTGCATGGCCTTCACCACTCCCAACCTCCCAGAGGGCTGGGGCAACATCTGTGTTATCAGTATATTCCAGAGTGAAGCATGGTGTCTGGAACAAGTTCAGTTTGTCTGTTGAGTTGAATAGGCTCTCTCCAGTAGAATATTCTTTTAGGGTCTGAACCTTCATACAAAAATTCTCTAAACCTAGAGTAAAATGATATGTCAGAACTTGGGCTCACATTAAGGAGTTTAGAACCAAATTACTTGGGTCTGTTTTGGCTCTTTCACTTACTAGCACTTGTGATTTTGAGCTGGTCACTTTGCTCAAAATCAAGCATTTATTGTTTCTTTTCTATTACTTCCTCCTTTCCTTCCTTCCTCCCTCCCTCTCTCTTTCCCTCCTTCCCTCTCCTCCCTCCCTCACTTCCTCCCTCCTTCCTTCCTCCCTTCCTCCCTCCCTCCCTCCCTCTCTCTCTCTCTCTCTCTCTCTCTCTCTTTCTTTCTTTCTTTCTTTCTTTCTTTCTTTCTTTCTTTCTTTCTTTCTTTCTTTCCTTTCTTTCTTTCTTTCTCTCTCTCTCTTTCTCTCTCTCTCTCTCTTTCTTTCTTTCTCTCTCTCTCTCCCTCCCTCTCTCCCTTCCTCCCTCCCTCCCTCTCTCTCTCCCTCTCTCTCTCCTTCCTTCCTTCCTCCCTTTCTCCTTCCTTCCTTCCTTCCTTCCTTCCTTCCTTCCTTCCTTCCTTCCTTCCTTCCTTCCTTCCTTCCTTCCTTCCTTCCTTCTTTCTTTCTTTCTTTCTTTCTTTCTTTCTTTCTTTCTTTCTTTCTTTCTTTCTTTCTTTCTTTCTTTCTTTCTTTCTTTCTTTCTTTCTTTCTTTCTTTCTTTCTTTCTTCTTTCTTTCTTTCTTTCCTCTCCTTTCTAACAACATTCTATATGTTAGGATCTATGCTAGATGCCAAGGATACACAAGTGAACAGACATAGTTCCTACCCTCAACATTTGTATGGACCTAGAGTTGGAATAGTGCAGTGTTTAATAGGGGAAAAAAAAGAAGTAGATCCCAGTTATATCAAGGGGGGTTGGTGAAGTGAGTTACGAGTCACATAAAATGTGAACAGTAATAATACATGAAAGAGCTATATGGATTTTAATTCCTAGAACTACTTTTAACGCTACTATTAGAGGAGGATATAGTGTGTTTGTATGAGGAATGGAGAGCCCCAGTGGTAAAACAGCTGCTTCTAGGTATAATAAAATAGATTATAACCAACTACAGCTATGAGAATCCCCTTAGCAACCATTCATTTGCCAGCCTGCTTTCTGAGCTGGTAAATATCTATGGCCTGGCCTGGAAGAGGGAGTCCATAGAACAGGTCCTCTTCCAAACATCTCTCTTAATGTTCACTGCAGACATAGGACAAAGGGAATGTTATATCTAATCTGCAAATAAAAATAGCAGAGTCAGTAAATTATCTAGCCAATTATATACACAAGGTAACACAACTATAGAGATGCAAAATTAAAACTAGTCTTTTATTTGTTTCTAAGTCAAGTGCTTTATCTTCCATCCAGAGATACAAATAAATGTGTCAATCTATAGCATTTGGATTGCTTTGGGGGAAGTTCATAGTTTAAATTTGTGACCTCTCATTAATATCAAAAAAGGCGGACTGTCTTTTGTGCAGTTGCATAAGTGTTTAAAATTCTGGGGCATGTTCCTATCCATAAATTGCTCTGAAGAGAGTGGTGAAATAATCACTAAAATACAAGAAGGATTTCCAGGGGTCCAGAGAAAAACTGCTTCTTTATTAAATTTCATTAAATATTTTATTAAATACTTATGTAAATTTAAATAGTTACATGTGGCTGTTAATTTCTTTATTTGGGATGATTTTAATCAATGATGTCATCTTGAGAACATGTTTCCTTGTAGAGGGCAGGAAAGGAGGGAAGACAGGGAGGCAGAGAGGGAGGGAGAAGGGGAGAGACAAAAGACTAATACAATTCTAGAATGTAGAACTGGAGGAGATCTTGGAGCTCAATTTAACCCCTTCCATGTTGCTAATGAGGGAGTTGAGGCTTATAGAAATGAGCTTTCTTAGTCAAGACTCCACAGGATAGTAAAAGGCTGGCAGGAAGCTCCTATGTTTTAACCACACTCAGATTTCCATCTCACTGGGCTACAACATATGTTTGAAACTAAAATATTCACACCTGTACATCTACCTGACAAGTCAGCCCACACCAAGATCTCCTTTTCCTGACCAAAAACACTTGTTTTAGCATGTATTTGGACAGCATCTTATTCACAGAATAATCAAAGCATCCCTGTGTTGAAAAGGACCAAAGAGGTCATGTGAGACAGTGTCCCACCCAGTGTAGGAATTGCCTTGACCTGCTCTGAGTGATGGCTTTCTGGCTCAACACTTCTAGGGAATATATAACAATTATGAGGCAGGCCAAACTATGCTAAGTTGGGTCAAGCTGAGAAAATAATTATTCTTTCTCTGGAGGTGAACGTTCCCTTGCCCCCTGTCCAGCTGCTAACCCTGGAAGGATCAGAGTCCAATCTTGGGCTTATCTTGTGTCAAGTGGCCATGATTAAGCACTTTGGGGTTGGGTGAGACTCTAGGATGGTGGAGATCAACTGCAATTTGAAGATAATATCATGGAAAGCAGCATAAATTCTGCCACTTATTAGTTATATAACCTCAGGCAAGTCATTCACACTCTCTGGGTCTCATTTTCCTTATCTCACAGAATGATCATAAGAATGAAGTGGTATAAAATCTGTAACCCCCCTAACCCCATGTCTAGCATACAGGTTCATCCGAAAACCCTGCATGACCCTCTAAAAAGAAGACGGGTTACAGAGTTGAGACATGAAAGGGCCAAACTTGAGTTTGGGCAAAAAAGTCTAGCTCAGAACTGAAGGGTGGGAGAGCTAGAGCCAAGGTAAGACTCACATTAAATGGCTTCAAAGATTCTGTTTTTCTAGGGCAATTGTCCCTCTTGGAACCCTGCCACGGATAAGCTTTGCCGCATTTTATCCAGTCAATGGAATTTGCTGATTCCACTGCTATAAAGCCATCCAAACTGGTAGATAGTCAATGCAGTTGGAAAACAAAATTTTTCAAAGCATGGGATTCTTAGGGAGAGAAATCATGAAATGAGGTCTTTTAGGTCAAATGCAGTCCTATGATTAAAATGTTAGCTTCATTAGCTTGGGGACTTATTTTGTTCACTTATATATTCCTAGTGATTAGAACAATGCCTGGCACATAGTAGGCACTCAAAAAAATTTTTAAATGAGTGAATGAATTAATTAGTCAATGAGCAAATCAATTTTCAGTAGGGATGATGTTGAGGATATTACTCAATAGATTATGTAGCACATTCTCTCAGCGATTCCAAGGGATAAACCTTTCCTGGGGCTGAGGACCATAAACGATTTTGCTTCTCCAGAGCAACAGCTGTTTTCTCTTTGTTTTACAGACAATGAGAATGGCACTCTTTTCTTTGCACTGGCTACCACATTACTTAGAATACAATTTATAGCCCATCTCTAACAAAGCATCATTTTGCTTTTGTTTTGTTTTCTTTTTTCTTTTATTAATAATTTTAACTGTGGCTGCTTTCCTAATCTCTTATGTGTGTGTGTGTGTGTGTGTGTGTGTGCGTGTGTGTGTGTGCATGTGTTTACTCTTATTGCACTGTATGCCCCTGGAACAATCTGTGTACATTTTGAATAAAGTTTTGTCCATTGCATATTCTTTGACATAAAACCACCATCTTCATGTAGGATGGCTGTGATGCTTTCTCTACAGGATGGAGTTTTAGTTAAGAGCTAAATGGAAACATTCAATTGCTCAGTGTGTCTGTATTTTTCTCTCCAGGACTGGAATTCCCAAAACTGAACTTTTGAACTGAGACCTTTTAATGTACACATTTTATTCCTAGGCATGCCTTCAAGGGCTATAAAAACAAGTCCAGCTAATAGCCCTTCAAATATATGAGAATCCTCTTGACTAGAATTGCCGAATGAAAGGATATATAGTTAAATTTGAATTTCAGATAAACAACAAATAACTTATCTATTATCAGTGTATTCCAAATATTGTGTGAGACATACTTACACTAAAAATTATTAGTTATTTATATAACAGGGTATCCTGTAATTTTATTTGCTAAATATGGAAAATGTATCTTGATAGGACCCCAAACCAGGTGTGGTTAGGAGTTTGGGATTCTAAGAGCTCTAATTACAGGAAGCTAAGGACTCCAGAAGGTTCTGAGTTTGATTCTGCCAAGAGAGTCAAGGTTTTTTCCAGACACGGTATGGAACTCTTCACCCTAGAAGGAAACTAGGTGGTCCTTGAAGACCAGTAGGGTATCACTTAAGAAGCAGAAATGTATTGCTTTGAGTTAGAGGGGATCACTTTCTTCCATTTGGTTTGCAACAACCTTTCTCTGAGACTTATTTGTGGTGCTTCCTTAAAATGCATTCATTGTTCACTAAAACAACAAAAGCCTGCTCTTCATGCCCAACTTCACTTCTGATGGGCTGATCTGCCATCTCATTCATGTCTTCATCAGACTTGACCACGTCCCAGGCCTCTTCCAAGAGCTGGCCTAATTTCCGTGGCTTAATCATACAAATGGGAGGGTGACATCAGCAAGAAGGTGGAATAGAAAACTCCATACCTTCCTTCCTCCCACAGAGACACTGATTCAACAACAATTTGTGGAGTAATATCCTTTATGAGAAATCCAGAAACCAGTTAAGAGGCTCCTGCACCCCAGGTCAGCTTGAAACCTGCAGCATTGGAGCTGGTAGGGAAATGGTGGCACCCTCTCATCATAGCTCCTTCCCGTGGCACAGGGCCATGCATTCAGGAGGGAACTCCCAGTTCCTGGCTTCTCCCTAGGGAAGGAAAGAGAAGACTGGACCATGTGTTTATCATTCTGAGGGCTTTTGAGGGGGCTGTGAAGGCTCTGAGGCAGGAAA
This sequence comes from Ceratotherium simum simum, assembly GCF_057802395.1. Lineage (NCBI taxonomy): Eukaryota > Metazoa > Chordata > Mammalia > Perissodactyla > Rhinocerotidae > Ceratotherium > Ceratotherium simum. The sequence goes on from NC_141922.1 coordinate 13,660,596, forward strand.
GCAGAAATGTGTTATGGTTGCATCTAGGGCAGCTTTGCAGTGAAGGTCAAGTCGCGTTGAAGGCAAAGAAGATGGAGAGAATATTTCAGCAGTATTTCGTTCACCAACTACATCATATACCCTGTGTTCTGTGTCTTTGCTCATGCCATTCCCTCTGCCAGGAATGATTTTCCCTCTTTTCTGCCTCACTGATTACTGAAAGAGCCAGGTGAAAAGTAACATTTTCCATAAAACCTTCCATGTCTGATGACCTAAAGCATCATTGACTGGTTCCCCTTTACCTATTACCTTGGATATTTTTCACATCTTGACTGTATTTGTTGTTAACTTTTTCACATTATATACTATTAAACATATTGTACTTGTTTCTTTAAGTTCCAATTTTTTTCCAAACTGCCAGGTGCCAAGATTGAAGGCAGTCTTTCCAGTTGCAACTTAAAACACCAGCCATCCCCCATCCCCAACTCCCAGAATATCAGACTAGTACATAGAATACAGGTTTGATGCCTTTGTCTTGTCTTGTGCTGAGTAAATTATCTCCCATTTTATAAGAGCCAATAATATTCAAGTTAATTTATGTTACAAAAGGGATGAGAAACTGACAAGAGGGCAGAATTGATGGGATAATAAAATACTTTCCTCCTTTCTTTCTGTTCTTTCTTCCCTTGTGAAGTGGTTTTCTGGGTGGTAAGACTTAATGGGAAGGTTTAATTTAGGGTCTGGGTGCTTGCCGCTTAGAAACATTTCTAGCAGTGGAGTGTAAATAGAATTCAGAATGGAGGCTTAAGAGCAGGAGGAAGAAAACTGAGAGGGAAGTAAATGAGCATTGTGCTTTTAATATGGACAGACAGTGTGACTAGGGTAGGAAAGAGCCAAGTTTATGGGCAGACCGATATGCAAGAATGGCTCATCTTGGCTGAATGTGACCAATGTTTTATTTTTTAGGAACCTAGGAAAAATAAGACGCACTTGGAAGTAGAGTCAGTGGAAGAGACGACATCCCTCAGAAGAATCTTAGTGTGTTCTATGAGCTTGTAGGATGAAAATTGTTGTAGTCAGAAAAGCACAGGTTTTAGAGCAAGAATAGCAAAATCAAACAAGTAAAGTGGCTCAGATTGGTTGTAGTGACCGGGATCAGGCACATCCTCTCTCATGGAGGCAGCTACCATTCAGATCCAGAAGGAAGTGGTCAAGCAGGAGTTTGGCCATTGTTACTATACCATTTATTTGTTTGTTCAATTTTGATTTCTTCTTTCTTTCTCTCTGAAACTCTGATTTGTTTTGTTTTGTTTCAATAGGCATTACCTTTACTTTTGAATAATGTGAGTTAATTCAAATTATTAAAAATGATTTTGAGGAAAACTCTTCAGCAGTATCTATTAATGATGAGCATACCCAACTTTATAACTCAGAATTTTCAATATTTCCTATATCCCCACAAAAAGATATGTGCATGTGTTCAGCAAAGTATGTGTATGAAAATGTCAATAAAAGCAATGTCTGTAATGGTCAAAAATTGTAATCATCAAAAGTTAAGTATCCATAAACAGTAATATAGATAAATAAGTTGTTGAATAAATAAGTAGATAAATAAGCTGTAAAATATATACATAAGTTGTATAGTAGATAAATAAATTGTGGAATAGAATATTGTGCAGTATACAAACTAATGCTACATGCAAAAACAGGAATGAATCTCACACCACTGTTGAACATAAAAAGACATAATGTATATATTGAAGTGATTCAGTTCAGAGACAAAACTTACAATGCAAAACCAACAAAAGTAATCAATAGCAAAAGAAATAAAGATAGTGAGAGGGTGGTAGTGATAACAGGGTCCATTAATGGGGCTTCTTGGATACTGGTAATAAGTTCAGTAGTGGTTACACAGGTATCTTCACTTTGTGAGGATTTACTGAGCTGAACACTTAAGTGATTTTCTATAAGGATGCTATATTTCAAATAAAAACTACTTTAAAAATTAGACATGTAGAAGGACATATCTCATAGGAATATTGATGAGAAAAAAATGGATAAAAAAATCACACTTTTCTATGACTCTATCAAAAAGTGCTGGATGCAAAGAAGCTTTGTTGAACTGAAATACAGAGAGTGGAGAGCCTGGACTTTCCCATACCTGGGGACAAGTGCCTTATCTACGTGTAGGTGTGTAGATGACTGGTCCACACATAGACTAAGCTAGTTTGCAGTGGCAAGGAGAAACACACAAGCCTTTGCTGACAATGGGATTGGTGGGATGGATGGGTGTCTGGAAGAGCCTTGCATACAAAAATAAATCATTCAGCCCCACAATTCTCCCTTCTCACCCCACTCTCCTGAAATTTACCCAAGAAAGTAGCAGTAGTAGAGGGACTAGAAAGCAAAGACAATTCACTATCTTTCACACATCTCACAGTGCTTAGGTTCTGGGAATCTGATGAAATTGAAGCGAAAGGTGAACCAAAGCTATATGAAATAGTGGGCCAATGTTCTTTCATCATAAATAAAACAAGAACAAGGAGCTCAGCTTCTTGGAAGCAGTAAATTGTGGCATTTATAGTTGGGCTGACTAGAAATGAACTTGATCTAGTTCAAGTAGTAGCCCAGACCCAGCTCATCTAGACCTTTGTAATAAACTGAATGATCAACTCCTCAACCAACTGCAAAGCAGAGGGAAAAGCTTTTTATCTGTGGAAAACAAAACAAAACAGAAGTTATACTTCATTCTCCAATGTCTTTTATACACAGTGTATAATATGTTTACACAATACTTAATTCAATTAAACAATTATGAGATATGAAAAGAAGTAGGAAAAGACAATCAATTATCAAAAGAAAAATGTCATTAGCAGTAGAAGAATGGTTGTTTTAAAGCCTTGGTCTGCTAGATTAAGTCTCTAGGATAGTTTCCAGGAATAGGAGAAGATAGACAAGCTTTTGAGGATACTGGGAGCTATTGACATAAAATGGAATCTCCCAAATGAAAAACATTAATATTGGGATTAGTAGAAGAGTACTTGAAGATAACTGCTATAAATATATAAGAGAATATACAGGAAAGATATATATAATTAGTGAAGCAAAGGGGGAATTTCAGGACAGAAGTGGAAACAATATGAGGAAAACCAAATGGAAATTCTAGGATTAGCAACATGCTCTGGAATTAAAAAATCATTGGATGAAATTAACAGCAGAAGAAAAGCTCAGTGAACTTGAAGACAAATAATAGAAACTTTAAGAATTGAAGCCCACAGAAAAAAAAGACTGAAGAACATGAACAGAAGCTCAGTGACCTTTAGAACAATATGAAATGGTCTAACACAATCATAATAAATGGAGTTACAAGAGAGCAGAGAAAAGAAGAGGAAGAAAATATAATTGAAGAAATAATGGCTGATTTTTTCCCCTAAAATTGGTGAAAAATAGCCTAAAAATCCACAAATTTCAGTGAACCTTAAAAGATGAAAAAAAATAAACCGCTAGACATATAATAATTAAACTATTATAAAAGAAAGATAAAGAAAAAATATTAAAAGCAGAAAGAATAAAAAAATATCTCACAAGGGGAGCAAAGATAAGAAAAAAAACAGCTGCCTTCTCATCAGGAAAAGCAAAGCAAAAGAGCACAACTAAATGAAAGAAACCAGCAACAAATAGCAAGTCATATTTACACCCAACTACATCAATAACTACATTATATGTAAATGGTCTAAACATACCAATTAAAAAGCAGGTACTGTCAAACTTATTTCTTTTTTAAAAAACAGCAAGACTCAACTATACGTTGCCTAAGAGACATATTTAAAATATAAATACCAATGTGCAAATAAACAATCAAAAAATATATACATGCAAACATTAAGCATAAGAAAGCTATTGTAGGGCCGGCGCCGTGGCTTAGCGGTTAAGTGCACGCGCTCCGCTGTTGGCGGCCTGGGTTTGGATCCGGGGCGCGCACCGACGCACCACTTCTCCGGCCATGCTGAGGCCACGTCCCACATACAGCAACTAGAAGGATGTGCAGCTATGACATACAACTATCTACTGGGGCTTTGGGGGAAAAAATAAATAAATAAAATTATAAAAAAAAAAAAAAGAAATCTATTGTGGCTATCTTAGTACCAGATGGAGCAGATATCAAGTAAAGACATATTAACAGAGAGAAATGGGGATATTACATATTTCTCAAATGGTAAATTCATCAAGAAGACATAACAATCTTAAAACTGTATTTATTTAATAACAGAAATTCAAAATATATGGAGACACAGTGACAGAACTAAAGGGATAAGTAGACAATATAGGGATACTTTCTTTTATTGCACTTCACTTTATTTTGCTTTGTAGAGATTGCATTTTTTACAAGACCCTCTAGCAAAAAAATTATGACTCCCTGAAGCCTCAGATGATGGTTAGCATTATTTAGCAACAAAATAATTTTTTAATTAAGGTATGTACATTTTTTAGACATAATGCTATTGCACACTTAATAGACTACAGTATAGTGTAAACATAACTTTTATATGCACTAGGAAACCAAAAAAATTCATGTGAGTCACTTTATTGCAGTATTCGCTTTATTGCAATATTCATCTTATTGCAATATTCTCTTTTTCAGTGGTCTGGAAATGAGCCTGCAATATCACCAAGGCATGCCTGAAAATAAAAGATTTAACTAACACCATCAACCACACTAAGATAAAATATGTAGCAAAAATATCGATGAAATATATAAAAAATAAAACAAATAAAATATGCAGAAAACTCCCAAATATTTGAAAATGAAAAAACATACTTCTAACTAATCTATATGTCAAAAAGAAATCAAAGAGAAATTTAAAAATATTTGAACTAAATTATAATGGAAACAAAACATCAAAATTTGTGTTATGAAGCTACAATACTCAGTAGATGGGAATTTGTAACTATTGTGTTGTGTTTATATTAGAAAATTAAATAAAAGATTGAAATCAATGATCAAACCTTTTACCTTAAGCCACAAAAAAGGAAAAATTAAAGTCTAAGTTAAGTAGAAGAAAAGGAATAATAAAGATAAAAGTCAAAATCAGTGAAATAGAAAAGAGAAAAAAAAAGAAAATTAAGAAAGGCAAAATATTGTAGTTTGAAAGATTGCCAAAATTGATTATCCCTAGCAGGTCTGATCGAAATATATCTCCAATTAACAATATCAGGAATGAAAGAAAAGTCACATTCACAGATTCTACATATATTCAAAGGACAACAATAAAACATTATATATAATTTTATTCCAAAATTTTTGAAAATTTAGATGAAATAGACAAATTATTTAAAAGACACAAATTACCAAAATTGGCACAAGAAAAAGTAGAAAATATATATTTCTCAATATTGTAAAGAAAAGTAATTCATAATTTAAAAGATTCTCACAAAGAAAAATCCAGTGTCTCCCCTAAATTCTAACAATTGTGAATTCTGTCAAACACCAAATGCATAAATAATAGTAAAGATACACAAATTCTTTCAGAAAATAAATGATGAAATGCTTACCAACTCACTGTATGAGGCCAGACTCACCATAATATCTAAACCTAAAGGTGACACTACACACACACACACACACACTAATCCCCTATAAATATAAGGCAAAATATCTTAGTAAATCATATATAGCAATATATAAAAAGGATAATACATCAAGTGGAGTTTGATATCAAGCATACAAGGTTGGTTTAACAATCACGTATCAATCACTGTAATTCACTACATTATAAAAATAAAAGAGGCAATGTATATGATTATTTAAGTAGGTGCACAAAAAACAATTCACAAAATTCTACACTTTAGAAAACTAAGATTAGATGGGAATTTCTGCTATCTGACAAAGAGAATATTCAAAAATAACTTATCTAACTTAATACTTACTGGCAAAATATTTTTTAAGTTCTCCAAAGATCAGGAGCAAAGCAAGGATGTCCAATCTTACCACTTGTGTACTATAAGTCCTACCATTGTAATAAGGCAAGAAAAATGATATAAAATGTATCATTTTGGGAGCTGACCCCATGGCATAGTGTTTGAGTTTGGTGCATTCTGTTTCTGTGGCACGAGTTCACAGGTTCAGATCCCAAGCGTGGACCTACACTACTCATCAGCCATGCTGAGACGGCGACCCACATACAAAATACAGTAAGACTGGCACAGGTGTTAGCTCAGGGCTAATCTGCTTCAAGCAAAAAAAGAGGAAGATTGGCAACGGATGTTACCTCGGTGTGAATCTTCCTCAGGAAAAAAAAATATATCATTTTGGAACAGAAGTAGAAAATTGTCTTTTTTTCTGTTGTTTTTTGGCATACAACATGGTTGTGTACCTAAAAGGCCCTAAAATATGTACTAAAACAAAATAAACTACAATAGTTAAAAAGTGACTTCAGCAAGGTTTCAAGATAAAAGGTCAATATGCAAAAATCAATTATATTTCTATATCCTAGCAATAAACTAGTGAAAACTAAAAATTTTAAATTGATATTTATTTTAGCATCAAAAGTAAAAAATACTTATGAAAAATTTTAACACAATGTGTGCAAGACTTCTACATTATAAATTTTACAGCATCGAGACAAGTTGAATTTGTAAATAAATTAAGTAGTAAATAAATTGAGAGGTATACAGTGCTTATGGCTTTGAAAACTCAATATTGTTAAGATGTCAATGCTTCCTAAACAGATCTATATACTCAACAATCACAATTAAGTTTGGAGCAGAATTTTTATCGTAAAAATTAAGCTTTATCTTAAATTTATATGGAAATTCAAAGGGTCTAGAACAGCTAAAATAATTTTGAAAAAGAAAATGCTTGGAAGATTTGCACTATTTGATTTAAAGATTTATTTTAAACCTGCAATATTTAAGACTTTTAGTTCTGATGTGAGGTTAAATAAATAGATCAATGGAACAGAATAGAAAGTTGTGAAATAGACAAACATTGATACCATTAATTAATTTATGAACAAAATATAAATACAATTTAATAGTGAAAGAATGTCATCTCAAAATACAGTGCTAGAACAACTCTACCCACTACAGAAAATAATTAATTTAAGATAGGTCATGTTCCTAAGTGTAAAGCTAAAATTATAAAGCTCTTGGAAAGAAATACTAGGATATAATAGCAAAAGTGGCATAGGCAAAGATCTCTGAGACAGAACACAAAAAGCACTAATCATAACTGCGAAAAAAAGATACATTGGACTTCATCAAAATTAAATATTTCTGTTCCTCAAAGGATTCCTTTAAGAAAAAAGACAGAGTTGAAGAAAATATTTCTAGTACATATATCTGACAAAGAACCAGAATATATATCCAAAATATATGAAGAACTCCTTCATATCAAACATAAAAATACAAATAATCCAATAAAAAATGGGCAAAAGAATTGAACAGGCACTTCACGATAAAAGACATACAAATAGCCAAGAGACATAAGAAAAGGTTCTCAACATCATTAGTCTTAAGGGAAATGAAAAAAATTAAAACCACAGTGAGATACTACTTCACACTCGCTAAAATGACTAAAACAAAAAAAGGTTGGTAAGTTTGTAGAGCAAATGAAACTCTGTTATATTGCTGATGGAAGTATAGAGTGATAAAACCACTTCAGAGACTTGCAGCTTTTTATAAAATTCCTACCACATGAGCAACCATAGAAATGAAAGCATATGGGCTGGCCCCATGGCTTAGCGCTTAAGTGTACGCGCTCCGCTACTGGAGGCCCAGGTTCAGATCCAGGGTGCGCACCAAGGCACTGCTTCTCCGGCCATGCTGAGGCCGTGTCCCACATACAGCAACTAGAAGGATGTGCAACTATGACATGCAACTATCTTTTGGGGCTTTGGGGAAAAAAAGGAGGAGGATTGGCAATAGATGTTAGCTCAGAGCTGGTCTTCCTCAACAAAAAGAGGAGAATTAGCATGGATGTTAGCTCTGGGCTGATCATCCTCACCAAGAAAGAAAGAAAGAAAGAAAGAAATGAAAGCATATATGCAAAAACCTTTTACAAGAATGTTCATAGCAACTTTATTTTTAATACCCAAACATTTCTATCAACAAGAGAATGTGTAAACAAATTGTAGTATATTTGTATAATGGATTAGTAATCAACAATAAAGATATGAATTACTGACACCCATAACAACATGGATGAATCTCTCAGACATTTTGTTCAGCACATTTTCTTGAGTCAGACTTAAAAGTATATTTAGTGTATTATTTCATTTATATGAAAGTCCAGAACAGGCAAGAACCTGCTGAAACATATCATATCAGTTGTTTCTTGAGGCTGAGATTGGGGTGTGACTGCCAATGGGAATGATGGAACATTCTGTAGATAGTGTTCCATATCTTCATTGGCATGGTGTTACATGGGTGTATACATTTGTCAAAAACTCATCTAACTGTAAACTTAAGTTCTGTGCATTTTCTTTTTGTAAACTATCACACACACACACACACACACACACACACGTGGGCACACCAAAAAATCCTTACATTTGATAGACCTCTGGATTGAAGTTCTGACTCTCACTTTCAATAGCTGTGTGGCAAATTATTTCACTTTTATAAGCCTCAGTTTTGCATCTGTATAAAAATATGCATGATACTAAACTTAAAAGTTCATTTGAGAAATAAATACAATAATCTCTCATCAAGTATTATCCCAGGTACATAATAGTCTCTCCATAAGCATTAACAATTATAAGTATTATTATTAGAGACTGATCATTAATGTCTCTTTTTCTCATTATCTTTAGACTTTGGAGAAATTCACTCAGCTTAGGAGAGTCAAAAGGAGGAGCAATATGATTTATGGAAAAAGCACTTGTCTTGGAATCATAAAACTCACATTCTAGCCTATTTTTGTAAAAGCCATAGTGTGGTATCACAGAGAGAAACATGGCCCAGTAGGAAAAACAGATACTCTGGAGTCACAGAGATCTGGATTTGAATCCTGCCTCCATAGCTTATAAACTGTACACAACAGCTTATAAACTAAACTATGCGACTTTGAGTAAGTAACGTAATATCAGGAGCGTTAATTTTATCTCTAAAGTGCAAATAAATATAAGTATCCCACACAGTAGTCTGATTAAAAGTGTTAGATAGCACATATAAAGAGCCTGGCACTTAGCAAGCCATCAATAAACACCTCCCTTTCCACCTCCTTCCCTTGGTGCATTCATTTTAGTATTATGGGCTTCAGTTACCTTAGTAAATTAGGGAAATTGATCTCTGAGGCAACTTTAAACTTTCTAATTCATCTGATTTTAAATACGTTTAAACTCCTAATAACAATCCATGGGTCTACCAATCTATAACTTTATCCAAGATGAACAAAAATTTCCTGCAGAAATTAAACATAACCCAAACAATGAAAGTATAGATCCACTCAGATTAAAAAGATCTACTGGCCCAAGCTCATCACTGCCTGGATCACTGTGTTTCTTGTTACTAAGGCTACAAAAGTTTATTTACACAAGGAGCACATCTTTAACCATTTTAAAAAATAAGACATAGGGACAGATTGTACTCCACTAAGGAAAAAAAAAACAACCCACAAATCCCTCTAGGGAAGCAGAATATGATAGACCCTTTAATTTTAAGAGTAACATGGTCAAGGAGTTCAGTGAAGAGACAACGTAATTTTATATATTTGGGTTGAAGATGAAAATCTCCACTTTTCCTTCATCAGCTAAGGAGCACAATGCAGTAATGTGGGTTTATAAGAGATGTTGGCAAAATATACCCAGTCGTTTTCCACTGTTGAGTCCTAGAAGCATAGAAAGACAGTACTTGGTAGTTATCTATTAGAAGCCTCCAGATTTATACATAGAAATTGGCAGCCTGGGGAGGGAGTATAGCTTGCCTATGTTAGTAGACATTAGAGCTGGAGTGAGATCCAAAGTCTAAGTTTCTTTCCATTATATTTCTCTCTTATATATGTCATACTGAGAGTAACTTCACTTAGAAATGATAAACCACAAACACATTGGAAATCACACTTCTTACCCTGTATATATAGATCCCATTTGCCCGATAGATTAGGTGGTAGATGTTCTCAACAAGGCCGTTGAGCTGGAGGCTTAACATTTGCCTTCCAGTAGCTTACATCTGCTTTTAGTTTATGCTCTAAATCAGTTTCTTTGACTTTCCACTTGATCATTATGGGCTAGTCACATCTAGGTACATCACCATCACGTATCATAGTCAAAATGTTGAAAACCACACATAGAGAGAAAACCTTAAAAACAGCCAGAGAAAAGTGAAACATTACATACAGGGAAACAGTGATTTGAATTAACACAGACTACTCACCAGAAACCACGGAGACCAGAAAACAGTGAAATAAAAACAATTTCAGATAAAGAAAAACTGAAGAAATTTGTCCCCAGCAAACTTCACTGTCAGAAATACTAAAGGAATTTCTTCAGGCTGAAAGGAAATAATACCAGACAGAAACTTGGATCTTCAAAAAACAATGAAGGGCAATGGAAGAAGTAAATATTTGGTTAAAAATGGAAGATTATTTCCCTTTTAAATTATTTAATTTACTTATGACTACGTAAGGCAAAATTCTAACATTGTCTTGTTGGAATTATATGTATATGTATTATATGTGTATATGTGTATATAGTAATAATGACAACTGCAGTATACAGAACAGAAAGGGAGCGGTGAATAGACCTTTTTGATTGCAAGATTTCTACATTTTATGTCAAGTGGTATTATATTAACACTAGGTTGAATGTGAAATGTTAAAGATATATGTGCCAATCCCTAGAGCAATCACTAAAAAATAAAGAGGTAAAGCTAGAAATCCAATAGATACATCAGACTAAATTCTAAAAAAATATTCAAATAATTCAAAGGCAGGCAGGAAAGAGGAACCACAAAAACAACAACAAAAGATGATGCAAAGAGAAAACAGTAAACTGGTAGACAATTCAACCAATTCAATAATTATATTAAATGTTAATATTTAAAAACACCAATGAAAGGTGAAAACTTTTGGAATGGATAAAAATGCAAGACTCCACTATGTACTCTCAACAGAAGAATCACTTTAAATAAAAAGGTCGCAAGTAAATAGACATAAAAAGATATACTACAAAAACAATGTGGTAGATAGTCTCTAAGAGGGATGCCAAAGATCCCTGTCTCCTAGTATTCATGGCCTAGGGTAATCTCCTCCTCTTGGGAACGGGCTAGAATTACTAACTTGCTTCTGAGAAATATAAGATGGCAGAAATGATAGGATGATACTTTCAAGATTAGCTAATAAAAAATCTGTGGCTTCCATTGTGGGTTCTTTCTCAAACTCTCAATCCCTCTCTTGTCTCATTCGTCACTTGCTGTGGGGAAAGCCAGCTACCTGCCATACCTTGAGGACCCTCAGACAAGCCTGTAGAAAGCGCACATGTGAGAGCCTGAGGCCCTCAGTTTAACAGGCAGTGAAGAACTGAGACCCACTAACAATCACTTGAGTGGGTTTAGAAGTGGATTTTTCAGCCCAAGTGGAGCCTTGGCCAACAGCTTTGCTGTAACTTCGTGAGAGACCTTGAAGCAGAATTACTCAGCTAAACTGCTTGGTTAATTCCTGACCCAAAGAACCGTGAGATGATAAATGTTCGTCCTTTTAAGCTAATAGATTTTGGAGTAATTTGTTTCACAACAATTTGTAATTATTACAAAATAAGCTTGAGAAGGCTGAAGTGGCTATATAAACAATATATGTAGGAAAAGTGTTGTTATAATATAGATAAAATCAAGACGAAGTTATAACAGATAAAGAAAATCATTTCATAATGACAAAAGGATCAATTCCTCAGAAGGACATAAAAGTCACAAATATATACACTCAAATAGCAGCCTCAAAATACTTGAAGCAAGTATTGATGGAATTATAGAGAGAAATAAATAATTCTACAATCAAAGATTTTAATATCTCACTCAGCAATTGATAGAATACCTAGAAAAAACTTCGTAAACGAATAGGTAATCTGAAACCACTGTCAACCACCGTGACCTAATTAAAATCTAAAGAATACTATGCCTTACATGGGTGCACAAGATACATTCACCAAGAAAGAACATATGCTTGACCACAAAACAAGTGTCAATAAATGTAAAAGGAATGTAGTCATGTGCTTTGAGTACAATGTAATACAATTTGAAACCAATGAAAATAACACATCTAGGAAATGCCAAATATTTGAAAATTAAGCTAAAAAATTCATGAAAGAAGAAAGCACGAGGGAAATTAGAAAATATTTTGAACATAATCATAAAAAAGTAACATGCTAAAGTATATGTGATGAAAATAAAGCAATGAATGGTGAGAAATTTATAGATTTAAGCACTTATATTAAAAAGTAAACAGTCTAAAACAATGGACTAAGATTCCACCTTAAGAAGTTAGGGAAAAAAAAGCAAAGTAAACTTAGTAAGTAAAAGGAAATAAATAACAAAGATAAGCGCAGAAATCAATGAAATAGAAGACAACCAAATAACAGGGCAGAGAAAAAGCCAAGATTTGATGCTTTGAAAAAAACCATCAAAATTAACAAAAATTTAGCTACATTGATCAAGTAAAAAAGACAGAGAATAAAAAATTATAGGAATAAACGAGGGATTATCACTATATACCCTAAACATATTAAAAGAATAAGAGATTATTCTTAACAATTTTATGCAAATAAATTTGAGAACCAAAATGAAATGGATAAATACCCTGGAAAATTTAATTCACCATAACTGACAAAAAATTGAAACAGAAAATCTGAGCAACTTCATATTTATTAAAGAAACACACACACACACACAACTCTGGGTCCCAATGGTTTCATTCATCAATTATCTCAAACACTTTAGAAAGAAATAATATTAATCTTACACAAGGCCTTTCAGAAAATAAAAGAAGAGGAAACATTTCATAACTTGTATTGTGAAACCTGCATAACCTTAATACTAAAATCTGTCAAAAACAGTATCAAAAAAGAAAATTATAGACCAACATTACTCATAATCATGAATGTAAAAATACTTAACAAATATTAGCAAATTGATTTCAGAAATTTACACAAAAGATAACACATCATGATCAGGAAAGTTTATCCTAAGAATGTAAACTTGATTTAACATTTTTAAATCAATCAATATAATGCACAATCATAACAGAATAAAGGGAAAAATTATGATCATTTCAACAGATGTATAGACAACATTTGACAAAATTCAACAACCCATTCATGATATAAGTTCTCAGCAGTCTAGGAATAGAAGGGAACTTTCTCCATTTAATACAGGGCCACTTAAAAAAAAAATCTACATTTACCATCATACTTAAGAGTGAAATATTAAATATTTTTTTCCTAAGATTGAGAACAAGCAAGGACGCCTGCTCTTATCACTGCAATTCAATGTTATACTAGAGGTTCTAGCCATTGAAAAAAAGGCAAGAAAAAGAAAATGTGTAAAGATGGAAAATAAAAAATTTACACTGTTTCTATTTGCAGATAAGATAATGCTTATGTTGAAAACTCCAGGGCCTCTACAGGACAACTATGAGAAACAATCAGTGAATTTAGCAAGTTCATATGATACAAGATTTCTATAAAAAGAAACCTAAATTGTATTTTTATATACTGGCAGCAAGTAATTGGAAAATAGACCAAAACATCAATTCCATTTACAATAGCGTACTTGTCTGATTCCATTGTTTTTAAAATTATCTTTCCAAATATCTTAAACCGCTGAGATATTCCCCCTGAAATACCTCAGTGCTTTCCTTGCCTCTAGCACCCCATCCCAGTTTAACACCAGAGAGAATTTAACAATAGCACTTCCATACCATGCCAGGGCTTTCTGTACTCCACATATCATCAATGATGGAATCTTCCCTCTCAGCCAGCCAGTGGGTAAAACAGCTCTAATATGCTATTTTAGCATCTGCTTTCTCAGACCGTTCCTGGAACAGAGTTAGGTCAAAGCTCCATGGGGAAAAAATACTAAGGTGGTATTTGCTGGCCAGCGCTTTACGGGAAGTGTGCTCCGGAATAACATCTGTGAGAGAATAAGGAATGCATGATTAGGCAAGAAGGAAGTTGCATTGTGATGCAGTTACAACAGAGCTTCTATTAACCTCACAGGGTGCTCTGAAGTGTGGATGGCCCTTCAGCCACGTCCCAAATTGTGGCATGAGGATCAGGACTTTGTACCCCTGAATTAACTAGTCACTGGGTGTGAGTTGACATTGAAGAAGGGAGGTCACTGTGTGCAAAGCAATTCCCTTCATGCAGAACAATTATTAGGAAGATGCTCAAAAGGCAGCTATCAGCGGCCACCACTTCAGGAAGCCGGGGAATGAGTATGTTGTTCCTGAAAGGGGTGGCAGGATGGTGGACCCTACTGAATCCACTACCACCGGTTAGGAAGCTGTTGTAATAACTCAGTTGAGAGTTGATGAGACTAAGAAAGCAGCAGAGGACATGGAGAGGAGAGAGATAAAAGAGATACTTCAGAGATCAAACTGATACGACTTCTTAACAAATAGAGACGGCAGATGATGAGACACTCGGGCTGGTTTTGCTACAGGGTTTCAACGATCTTAGATTCTCACTTGAACACTTAACAAAGTAAACTTTTCAGGAAATGGAGGTACTCTGGACTGGAGAAAGTCAAGAGGACCACTAGATTAACGATCTCTCTTCTCTGAAAAATGCCATGGGTGAAGAAGGCATAGATGGGAAGGAAATTCTTGCTGTGTTTAGAAGTTCATGCTTCATTACCATTCCATCCAGGAGAATTTAATGAAGAGAATAGGGTTTGGGGTTTCTTGTATGGTTAACAATTATGTTCAAACAATTGTGATTGTCTCAAATTTTCTTAGAGATATCATGCAACTCTTAAAGCAAAATTAACTTTAATTTGTGTTGTTTTTTTCCACTTTTATTGCAGTATAATTGACATAAATCACTGTATAAGTTTAAGGTATACAGCCTAATGGTTTGATTTACATATATTGTGAACTGATTACCACAGTAAATTTGAGTTAGTATCCATTATCTCATAAAAATACAGCAAAAAGAAAAAGCAAAAAGAGTGAAAAATTTGTTTCCTTGTGATGAGAACTGGGGATTTACTCTCTTAACTTTTCATATATATCATACAGAAGTGTTAACCATAGCCATCATACTGTACATTATACTCCTAGTACTTATTTGACTTGTAACTGTCATGTTATTTTTTAAATACAAAATAGATTTTATCACAGTATCCTGGGATAGGGATCGTTAAATCATACAAATAATGACAGAATGTCAAAATTCCCCAAAGGAAAGAAATTACTATGTTAAATGGCTAAAAAATTTAGAAAAGAGAAATGATTTCCAATTAATCTCATTTTCTTTTCAATAGAATAGATATGGAATTGAGAGGAATGTGAAATCCTTGATGTATATTATGCTTGAGTATCTTTAACTGAAACTTTAAGAATAATTCCCAAATATTAAAAATACGTGGGATTATATAATCTGGTATGGTCACTCTTTGACAAAGCAAGGTACAGTAATAGAACACTGAATAGAATTTAGAACCTTCTCTAGATTACAATTAATCAAAACAAGAAAAGATTCTTGGAGAACATCATAGCTACCTTCAATATTTAAAGGATTAAATTGTGTATGGGCAAGAAAATGATTGGAATTAGTGTATATGAAGGTGTGACAATAAGCCATGCAATCAACTTGCATATTTAGCTCATTTCCTCAACGACACTAGGAAGTGAGCATTCTTAATGGTTTTACAGATGAGGAAACCAAGGCTCAGAGGGTTAAAGATAATAGCCAATGTTGTACAATCAGTAATGGTAGGTAGAATCAAACATGCATGCCCTTTCCACGTGGGAAACACTTTTAGTGCCTCCTATTTCTGTTTGAGCAAGAAGCTCAAAACTAGAAGTGGAAACTACACCTACATAGATTTGGCTCAAAACAAGAAAGCACTTTCGGACAATGAGAGCTGTCCAAGATGAAATTGTCTGTCTTACAGGTATTCATTTCATTTGTAACATGGTCATTAGGTATTTGCTCTGTTCCATTTCTTTGTGCCTCTCTAAACAGTGCTTCATACTGCATCCATGGAAATCTTTTCAAATTTCAAAACTTACCACACCCATTCTTACATTACTACAATCACATTAGTACATGCACTTCTAAGGATCCCTTCTAATTCAACTTTCTTAAATTATATGGCCAGAAGCCCTCACAGGTCTGCCCCTGCCTGTCTTAATTCTCACTTAGAATCATTTTTATGCACCCTCCTTTTCTCCGGAGCCCACAAGTGAGTGAGGTTGCCCTCTAAAATTAAAATTATAGTTGTATTCCTTACACTTTACATTCATGGCTAGATATCTATTATCTATGTATCTATGTAGCTATGTATCTATCTATCTATCCTCTTTTACTTAGATTATTGTGATTGCCTTCTACCAGGTCTTTCTACACTCCTGTTTCATTCCTTTAGTAGGTTTTTGGTGCCCCACACGTACTCAC
The DNA here is from genome assembly GCF_057802395.1 of Ceratotherium simum simum. Classification (NCBI taxonomy): domain Eukaryota; kingdom Metazoa; phylum Chordata; class Mammalia; order Perissodactyla; family Rhinocerotidae; genus Ceratotherium; species Ceratotherium simum. The sequence goes on from NC_141922.1 coordinate 13,677,185, forward strand.
GTAACCCTACAGTCTTACCATTTCTGTACATACTGGTCTAACTTTCAAGTACCAGCTTCAGGTTCTTTTTGCATAAGGGTTTCTCTGCCCACAGGAGTGGCAGGCTGAAAGTGCTGGGGGATTACCACCACCCAGGAGTAGTCTTGAGAACTGACTCTTGGGATGTGGTGGATGTAATTGAAGGACACTTGTCTCTTGAATGGGAGAACTCTGAGGCATGCGCTCTCCACTGGCTCCCTGAGCTCTCTAGCAGGATTAAGCTTACAGTGGGAATTTGATTGATATGTGTTTTGTTGGATTTTTCCATTCTTTTTTTTTTTTTTTACTTCTTCTCTCATACTAGAATATCCTAGAATCATGTCCCAAATAAACTACCAATATTCGAATACAACTCTAGGATCTGCTAATAGGGAGTCTAAATTAAGACAATTGATATCAGAAGTGGTCCTAGGAATCAGGTCCTCAGGATAGGATGCCATGATGGATCACTTGCTGGCCAGACGGCATCAAGGACCCAAGTGCTCATAGTAAGTGGGTGATGATAATCCCTAGCATGCTGTAGCATCATAATAACTAACATTATCACCTGTGGTGAATTCAGGTAAGCTAGAGGTGGAAGAGGATGCATTGCCTTATGCAATATCTCTAATAGTTGAGATATGTATGGACAATGGTAATTATAAAGAAATTAGAATTGGTTGCTCATTATTTATTTCCATCAAAGCACAGAAGGAAAATAATGTCAGGAGAAGATCAGACTGCTTCTGTATTACTTTTCTAAGGCTGCCATACAAAGCACCAAAAAGTGGGTGGCTGAAAAGAAAAAAAATTAATTCTCTCAAAGTTTTGAAGGCCAGAAGTCTAAAATCTACCTAGGGGAGAATCCTTCCTTGACTCCTCCAGCTTCTGGAGATTCTTGTTGTTCCTTGACTTTTGTCAGCATCACTCCAGTCTCTGCCTCCATCTTCACACGGCCGCCTTCTCTGTGTCTCTGTGTGCCTTCCCTGTTCTTTTAAGGACACCTGTCACTAGATTTAGGGCTCAATCTAAATCCAGTATGATGTCATTTCTAGATCCTTACCTTAATTATCAGCAAAGACCCTTATTCCAAACAAGCTCACATTCTGAGGTTCCAGGTGGACATGTTTTTGGGGGGGCTGCTATTCAACTCACTCAAGACATTAACTCAGAGCATGGAAAAAAAATCCAGCAGGTATCTATGGCAGTATTGAAATAGATTGACCCTCTTCTGCAGGCCAAAGACAGATTATGCTGAAAATCAGGATTTGATTGTGACAGTAGCAGAATAGCAAAGAAGGCTGTTTTCAAAGCTACAGCAAGTACTCTAAACTAAATTCTGTGCTCTAATATGAAGAGAATGGGTCCCTGAGGCCTGAGATGCAGAGATCTGGATGGATATGCTTGAGACATTGAATCCCCAGACTCTCCTGAACCCTTTGGATGACACAAACATCTCCCTCCCCAGTGCTAGAGAATAGTAGCCTCCCCTTGCCTGCACATGATGCAAAGACCACACTTAAGACACAAGACTGAAAATGGTACTTGGCTTCCTTAAGATCTGTCTCCATCTTCCCTCACCACTTCTAGTAGACAAATAATTAGGGTGAAGTTTTAGCCTGCCTACATTGAGTAGTTACTGTTTCTGATTCAGGAGGAAAGGGATTATTTCTCAGTGGATCTTCAGGACCCAGTTACCTGTATCAGCAGCAACCAGGGAAACATGTATTCGAATGGATTTTGAGGCTATTGGAAAAAGGCATGTGGAATATAAAGCTGGATAAGTGGCACTTTCCCGTGACTCAGGTGTTCTTTCTGTCAAGGATAGTTGAATTCAGTTGTAATACTCTAATAGGATGGCTCTTTGAAGCTTGGAAAAATGGTTGTCTAAATAAATGAGGTTGGAGAATCGCCATGACAGAGTATTGAAGAAGGGGTCAGAAGCTCAGATAGGAGGCCATGTTAGAAAGGATTTAATGCATAAGATCAGAGAATCTATCAACTGACTCTGTTCCTCAGGAAGGGCTATAGGAAACTCTTGTTATTGAATTAATAAGAAACGCACTAGTTAGAGAGTCGTGAGCACCACTGAAAGCTCAGTAGGGTCTGTCCTCTGTTGGCCAGGTTTAAGGGAAAGGATGTTGTCATGATATTGTCATACACTAGTGCCAACGTGGATGATAGGATTTCAGAATAGCCAGAAGGCAGGTGGTAGCACTTTACCACTTCAGATGTAAATATCTAAATGAGCCAAAGTCCAGAATGGCATCCAAGGGTCCCTGATTTGCAAGAAACTATAGCAATATCTGAAAAATCATGACATTTTTAGGGGTTAGGTAGATGATCAGCCAACCATGGTATCGTTTTACTTATGTAACCAAAAAAGATCAAGAATAGATGAACATAAGTCTGTTATCAGCTTGCAATGGGGAAATCACAATCCCTTCCTCATTTCCTTTTCCAGAAAGTCATATAGTTGGAATCATACACTGTGCAGTTTTTTCAGACAGGCTTCTCTCACTTAGCAATATGCATTTAAATTTCCTCTACGTCTTTTCATGATTTGATAGCACATTTCTTTACAGCACTGAATAATATTCCTTTGTCTGGAGGCACCACAGTTTATTTATCCATTCCCCTACCAAAGGACACCTTGGTTGTTTCCAAGTTTTGACAATTATGAATAAAGCTGCTATAAATATCTATGTGCAGGTTTTTTGTGTGAACAAAAATTTTCAACTCCTTTGGGTAAATATTAAGGAGAGTGATTGCTGAATATATAGTAAGAATAGGTTTAGTTTTGTATGAAACGGCCAAACTATCTTCCAAAGTGACTGTACTATTTTGAACTCCCAACAGCAATGAATGAGAGTTCCTGTTGCTCCACATCCTCACCAGCATTTGGTGGTGTCAGTGTTCTGGATTCTGGCCATTCTGATAGGTGTGTAGTTGTATTGCATTTGATGGTTTAATCTGCAATTCCTTCATGACAAATGATGTAGAGCATCTTTTCATATATTTATTTGCCTTTATATATTTTTCTTTGGTGAAGTGTCTGTTAAGGTTTGGGTCCAATTTTTTTGTTAAGATTTTTGTTTTCTTATTGTTGAGTTTTAGGATTTCTTTGTATATTTTTGATACAAATCTTTTATCAGATATGTGTTTGGCAAGTATTTTCTCCCAGTCTATGGCTTGTCTTTTGATTCTCTTAACAGGTCTTTTGCAGAGAAAAAGTTTTTAATTTTAATGTAATCCAATTTATGATTTTTTTCTTTCATGGGTCAACCTTTTGGTGTTGTGTCTAAAAGGGCATCACCAAATCAAAGGTCATCTAGATTTTCTCCTATGTTGTCTTTTAGAAAAATTATAGTTTTGTGTTTTACATTTAGGTCTATGATCCATTTTGAGTTAATTTTTGTGAAGTGTGTAAGGTCTGTATCTAGGTTCATTTTTTTTGCATCCAGTTGTTTCAGTACCGTTTGTTGTTCAGTATTCTTTCTCCACTGAATTTTCTTTTCTCCTTTTTCAAAGATCATGGATTATATCTGTGTGGGTCTATTTCTGGGGTCTCTTTTCTGTCCCATTGAAAATTATATTTTTGTTATTTTGCCAGTAGGACACTGTCTTGATCACTGCAGCTTTGTAGTAATTCTTGACATAAGGTAGTGCCATGAGCACAGAGTAGAACAACTTAGTGTAATCTTCCGGTTCAGGGGCTCTCAAAAGATGAATATCAGTTGGACTCAACGGTATGAAGGGTTTTACCAGATGAGGGAACAGAATGGGTAAAGGCAGAGAAATGAACAAATAAAAATAATAAATAAATAAATTAATGAGAAAGAAAGCCCATTTAGGTAACAAGATGTATAATTTGTGAATCTAAACAGATTGTTTCTTTTAGGTTTGGGGAGAAAATTTAGGTTCATCAGGAGAAGTAGAATCACATCCATCTTCCTCCCAGGCTATCCCCATCCTCCAATACTGCTATTTGGCATTGAGATGAGGAAAGCCTGTTGAGGAAAAATCTACCAAAAGAAGCCTGACCTTTGGTTTTAATCCCCCAACCCTGCTGACTCATCCAGCCCTAGAGCACTAGATGGAGCTCTATGGAAGCAGTTCTAGGGTGTAGAGAGGACTGGAAGGGAGAAGTTAATGAGTTTGCAAGACTGGAATTTCTCAACTGGAACTGAGCATTGCTCACCGGGATACGGCCCTACAGATGACACCCACTGATGGATGGCCTATTTCTAGATCATTGACACCTTCGGTTTATACATAGAAACACCTAGACAGCTGGCACCATGAGAGTCTTAGGGCATGATGTGCCAGAGACAGCACGAGCTCTGATGTTCACCCAAAAGACCTGGGGTGACATTTCAACTCTGTCATATAGAGATAGATAAATTTGAGCAAGATCTTTCACATCTCTGAGGCTCAGTTTCCTCATCTCTAAAGTGGTGAGGACAATGCCTCTTTGACTAAGTTGTTCTAAAGACTAAATGAGGTAGAGAATGCAAATGTAAAATGTCTGGCATGTAGGAAATAATCAATATATTTGGTGCTGTGCAAGCATATTTTGGGGTGGGGGAAATGAACGTACATGGTAATTAGCAATGCTAGAACATGCCAGTGCACTCATCTGGCTCCCCCTTTCCATTTTAAATACACCAGAGAAGTGTTAGCCATGAGGGAAGAGTAGAGTGAAGAGAATCCAAAAGAATAGTATCATATCAACTAAAGTTTAAAATCCTCCAAGCACCTTTTTTCATAAAATGTCTCCTATTAACCTTACAACAATTCTGGAAGATTTAATAGTAACACTAATATTACAGCTGACACTTAAATAGCATTGAGTGCCAAGCAATTCTCTTAATGTTTTACATGCACATATTCATTTAAGCTTCATGACTACCCTATAAGATTGGTTCTATTTTCATTCTTAATTTATGTACAGGGTGCAAGGTCATGCATAGGATAAGTAATTTCCCAGTTTCATACAGGTATTCATTGGCATAACTGAGTTTCCAAAATTTGGGCTCAGAATTCTTAACTCCTTCTCTATGGCCTAAATTTACCAAACACTTGATGATCAACTGCCCAGAGACTCTGTTAGTATCTTGGGTCCTCTTTTAATATCCAATGTAATGACTTATTCTGTGATGATTTATCCTTCTAGGTCTTTGACTTCCTCTTGGTTCTTTTTCTTCTTTAGCTTTGCTCTTTTCCTCCAAAACAGAACAGAAATGTCCATGAACGTTCATGCTTAAAGCAGAAGTTGCTTTCAGTTTGTGCAGAAAATGATGAGGTGTCTCTCTTGGCTGCAGCCGTCTCTGTCATGGCAGGACAGCGGGTGGGCCAAGGATATTGTTTAAATTCTGTTTGGGTCTAAAAGGAGCTAACACTTCTACTTTGTCACTTGGGGTGTTTCCAAAGAAAGTATTTTTACAGAATCCCCATCAATATATATAATTTATTAATGGATAATCAAGTACTCAAAGGAAGGCTGCAAGTGGTAAATCAAAGATTAGAGTGAAAGAAATTTGAAATTCTTGGTCGTTACAAAAAAAGGACTTTGAAATCCTTTAGTGGGAAAAAAGGAAGGTGGTGGTGGAGTGGGAGATAGGGAGTTGTCCGTGTTTCCCAAGGAACAAGACAAAGGGCCTCTGGCTTGACCTCCAGGACCACTTTATCTCTGTTGTACTCTCTTGTCCTGCAGTCATCATGGGAAGAATTGGAAAGCTGGGTTGCCAGTTAGAAGCAGAGGAAAAGATGATTTGACATGGAAAAGCTAAATAGAAGAATTTGTTGGTTTCCACACTTCTATCTTTTTTCCAAGGGCCTCTTTCTAATTCATTTTATGCTTATCCTGAATCAACTTTCAATGCTGTGTTTGCAGCTGGCCTCCCATAACTGTTCACTACAGCAAAACACAGCTGCAGTTCTCCTTTCTCTAAATCTGCTTTACCTCCTTTCTTCACCAAATGCAATGGTCTTCTATATGCCTTTCACCTGGGTCTTTGGCCAATGTTTTTCAGAGGGAAGAGAAATAAAAGAGGAAGAGAGGAAAGAAGTGAAGGGAGGAAGAAAAAGAAGGAAGGCACTTCCACATATACTTACTCATGAAATTCTCCCAAAAGCATGACTAATGATAGTTATGCCCATATTAAAGATACAAAACCAAAGCTAGTTTGCCTTTGACCATGGTTTTCCATTAAACAAATATTTATTGATGGTCCCTTAGGTGGAAGATACTGTGCTAATCAATCTCTTCAGAGGATAAAAATGTAAAAGAGAAATGTTCTATTACCTCATGGAATTCTCCAAATGCAAGTAGACTGCAATGGACTGAATGTTTGTGTCCCCTCAAAATTCTTATGTTAAAATCTTAACCCCCAATGTGATGGAATCAAGAGGTGGGGCCTTTGGGAGGTAATTAGGTCATGAGGGTGGAGCTCTCATGAATGGGGTTAGTGCCCTTATAAAAGGGACACCAGAGAGCTCTCTTTCTTCCTTCCACCATGTGAGGATACAAGAAGAAGAAGGCGGTCTACAACCAGGAAAAGGATCTTCACCAGAATCTGACCAGGCTGGCACCTTGATCTTGGACTTTTAGCTTCCAGAACTGTTAAGAAATAATTTCTGTTGTTTAAGCCTCCAGTCTATGGTAATTTGTTACAGCAGCCTGAACTGACCAAGACACAGACTTAGATAGTGCAGAGATAAGACTGAGAAAGCAGTGAAGCAGTTCCCCTATGAAAAATACACTCACTCCTGTGCAAGTTCAGAGAGGTAGGACATTCGTTAGAAGCCTTAAGTGTCATTTTTTTTTTTTTTTTAATCTTGCAGGTGAGGCTCTGGCTGTACAGATTAGGAATTTTGCATCTTGACCTTAGTTAAGAAAAAAAAAGTATGTATTTTACTCTCATTTGCTTTAGACAGGGCATTGTTTTAGACAGGGCAATTATTTTCATGGCAAGGTTAAATAACTTGCCACACATAAATTTTAAATCACTTTTCAAACCATGTTGAGAAAAAAGGTGCAAACCTTAAAATCGTGCAGGAAACATATTATGTGTGTGCTGAAGAAGATAGTTAATTTAGAGGCAGCTTCAGATCCCTGGACAGATACATGGTAGGGCTTCCTCAGGAAACCAAAGGGAGCACTTAAGCCTTCATCACACAGTGGTTCTTATTGTCTCAGCATGATCTATGCGGTTCCAGAAAAGTTTGCGGTGTAGGACAAGAGACTTCATGCTCACATCTTCTCAAACACTTTATTGTCCATTGTTTATGAGTTTCCCGAAGTTAAGAAGAACAGGTTGAGTGTGTGTGACAGAATGGTCGCTGCCAACAAAAAATTTAAAGCCCAGGCAAGGAGAGAAATAATAGCAATATCTTATGTTTGCTCAGTGCTGTGTACAGAGCTCCTTTACCCTATCTCAGCACGACCTACTGGTACTCTTAATGGTACTCTGGGGGCTGTGCAGGGCAGAAGGGCAAGGGGAAGGGTGGTCCTGGGAACCTGCTGGGGTTCTATGTTTCAGAATAGGACAGAGGCCAATGGGTGGACAGAGCAGCACGTGGACGTCGGAATTCCAGGCAAGACATCAGTATTCAGGAGTCAGATGACTGACCTCAAGAAGTCTTCAAGAACCCCCAGGAAGAAAACACTAATCACCATGTTAATAAGAGCCAACATTTACTCATTGTTTACCATTTGTTAAGAGGTATGCCAATACCTATTTAATCCTGACAAAAACTTAGCAAGTATTATTACTCCAATTTTGCTGAAGAGGAAACTGAGGCGCAGTAGTTTAAGTAATTAGCTCAAGACCACACAGCCCCAGGGCTGGGATTTTAACCCAAGCCTCTAACTCCAAAGCACTCTGTTATACTGATGTCAACATTTCAGATCCCAGAGGTTATAAAACACAAAAATTCAAGAGAATCAGGCACTCTGTTTGTGATGTGGATACAGAGATCAAGAAGATACAGATCCTGCCCTTGAGAAACGTATGCTTTACAGGGAGAGTCAGCTAAGAAATTATATATGTGCAGTAAAATGGTATTATGTGCCATGATAGAGTGGACATAGGGCCCAGTGGGGCACCCCAGAGCGAGAATGGAGAATTGTTTTCCTAAGGAACATGCAAGTTCCTTAAGGGTAGGGGCTGCCTCCCCCTTAAGCTTCCCAGGATTTCTCCATAACGTCTCCGTCAGAGGTGATCATGTGGTAATCCCCCAGGAGAATTCGTGCCGCCTTCTACGTGTCATTCTTCTTGAATACTTGTTGTTGACACAGAGAGCACTTTAGAGTGAGTTCTCATAGAGAAAAAAAAGGACCAGATTAAGAGAGCAGCAACATGCAGCATATAGGACATTAAAGTTATGAAGATAGACTGCGTTGAGGGGAAAGAGGGAGAAGGTTTTGATTTTGTGTTTGGAGTAGTAGAAAAGTCTTCGAAAAGGAGATAAAATCTAAGTGGGATCTTAAAGAATGACCTGTAATTTGCCGGGAGTGAGAAAATAGCATTCCAAAACATGGGTCAGCATATGCAGTGCTTCCCAAACCAAATGAATAAGTGAATTATCTGGAGAACTTGTCACAAAAGAACATCTTAATTCCTAACCCTCAGGATTCAGATTCAAGGGATCTGGAGTATGTCTTGGAGTTTGTGTTTTCAACAAGTCACCCAGGACTCTCTATACTCCTTGGCAAGCTATTTTAGAGTGATGCACTGTATACACGTTTGTTTATGAAAGGTCAGAATGTGTTAAAGAACAGGTAAGCATTTCTGTGAACTTGCTGAGGAGGTTCTTTGAAGGAAGGAGTAGACGATGCGGCAGAAGTTGTACGTGGGGACCAGATTGCATGGGTTCTGACTATCTTATAGGTACTGAGGGACCAGTCGAGTTCTCAGGTAGAGGAGCACCCTCATCAGGTGAGATTTTTAGCAAGACAAGTCTGGTTGGATTTGGGGGGGATAATTAGATTTGGAACACCTAAAGGCAAAGAGAACATATAAGAAATTACTATAACAGTCTCATGAGAAGAGAGCCTTATTGAAGGAAGTGAGAGTGGAGAGCAAGGCATACGTTTGGAGGATAGTTCTAAGATGGAAGGGACAAGCTCATCATCAATCATTTTGATATATTTTCCTTTGATGGTATGGAACATTTATTTTTTATCATTACTTGAGACCTGTTATGAAATATTTATTTGCAAAAAGTTTTTCTTCCACTCCACTTCTTACCCTAAAAAGTCAAGAAAATCTAAGAAACATTTAAGTTCTTTTCTTCGGGTTTAAATTTGCTCATCCAAAGACAGGCTAGATGATTTTTTAGACAATGGCGGAATTGGCTGTGGGCATGAGTTTGTTTCAACAATTTCAAAGAGAATCAGATAAATCCTGGGAAACAAAACGTTCCACATGTTTAAGACTTAGGAAAGCAAGGAGAGAAGTTTGTAGTATTCATGCCAAATTTCAGCCACTTGTTTCCATGCATTTTCTTCTCTGTGTACAAAATATGCACAAAATATGTGTAAATTCTGATGACAATTTGCTTACAGAAGTTAATATTTCATTTCTGTATTCAAAACATTGGGGGAGAATTTTTGAGGCTAAATAATAATAAATACCAGCAAATAATACCAAATACCACAGTGTGGGAAGAATGGAAGATATGCAGAGATTCATTCAATACACTTCAAGTGAAAATATAATTTTCATAGTGTCTATAATTTCATAAATTTATAATATAAATTTACAGTTACATATAAAAATGTCCATACCCTTTAAGCAATAATCCCACTACTAGGAATTTATCCCAAGGACATAGTTCTAAAGCAGAAAAAAACTGTGAAAGCAAAGGCTTTGGAGCAGTATTGTCTATTTAGGAAAAATCAAGAGCAAAAAAAAAAAGAGACGATAAAACCTCTAAATATTCCAAGTACAATAGCATGGTTAAATAAGTTATGCTAAATAATTGATGACAACTAAACTTAATTTTTTTACCAAAGTTATAACTAATCAGAGAAGGGTGATTTTGTTCTTTAGATGTTTCATATCAGGAGTTAGTAAGTATGGCCCACAGGCCAAATCTGGCTGGTGCACTGCTTGTTTTTGTAAATAAAGTCTTTTTTTTTTTTTTAATTTTTTGTTTATTGCAGTAACATTGGTTTATAACATTGTAAAAATTTCAGGTGTACATCATTATACTTCTATTTCTCCATAGATTACATCATGTTCACCACCAAAATACTAATTACAACCCATCACCACACACATGTGCCGAATTATCCCTTTCACCCTCCTCTCTCCCCACTTCCCCTCTGGTAACCACCAATCCAATCTCTGTCCTTATGTGTTGGTTTATTGTTGTTATTATCTACTACTTAATGAAGGAAATCATACGGTATTTGACCTTCTCCCTCTGACTTATTTCACTTTGCTTACTGGAACATAGCCATGCCCATTTCTGTACATATTTCAAGCTACAGTGGTAGAGTTGAGTAGCTGCAAAAAGACCATATGGCCCAAGCAATCTAAAATATTCATTATCTGGCCCTTTACAGAAAAGGTGTGCTGACCCTTGATTTAGATTAAAAAGGAACAACATTTTTCAGATTTGTTTACTATGAGCTCCTGCACCAGAGATTAAGATCCTGGAGGAAAGACACTGAAGACACAAGTTTGAACATTGGCTCTGCCACTTTCTAGTGCATGACTTGGGGATAGTATTTTAGTGTCAGAGCCTCAGTTTTCTCATCTGTGACATGAGGATCATACCTTTCTTAGCGTGTTGCTAAAGGCGTTGGAGATCCTGTTTGATGGCTCAGACACGGTCAGGACTTGATCCTGGGTATTACTACACTGCATTCAAATGCCAGCTCAACCACTTATTAACTCTGTGACCTTGGGAAGTTACTTATCTTCCTAAGCCTCAATCTACTCATAATGTAAAATGAAGATGATGATGAGATTAGGGGTTCAGGGTTCAATGATAAAATGTTTAGCACAGTGTCTGGCACCCCCTCTCTCATCCCAACTCCAATCCGTTGTGCCAGTATGATACTGACACTCCTTCGCTAAAATTAGTGTGTCCTAATTTTCTTCTCAGTGAAGTCTGAACTCCTTAACCTAATAAGGCCCCTCTTGTCTGTCACCCTCTGCAGCTTTATCTCACCTATCTCCCTCCTACCTCCACCTTCCTGCCCTCCACGTACAACACTCAGCGTAGTACCTAGTAAATACTAGCCCTGCAATTACTATTTTGATTTTTTTAAAAGTTAACAAATATTGAGTGTCTTGAATTTTCCAACTTGTGAATATATTACTTAAAAAAAAAAAAATAGAAGACCTAACACTCTTGTGGTGCCTGCTGTGTGCTAGTCTAAGAGCTATACAATATTCACTCATTTTTCCCTTACAACCACCCTATAGGGTAAGTATCCTATTAGCCTCATTTTGTGGTTGAGAAAACCAAGGCACAAAGAGGCTGAATAATTTAGTCAAAGTCACATAGATGGCAAGTAACAAACCTGGGATTCAAATTCATGCAACCGGATGTAAGAATCTGCACTGTTAAACACTTTGCTAAATTTCCTCTTACAACATAAATAGAACTGAAATTATAGTTAACAAAAGAATTTAAAAGACTGATAATTCCAAAGTTGAAGATATAGAATAGCTGAAACCCTCATACATTTCTGGTGGGAGTATAAATTGGTACAACTACTTTGAAATGCTTCTTTATCAGCATCTCTTTAAGTTAAGTATATGCTTACCCTATGACTCAGCAATACCATTCCTACATATATCCTTGAGAAGCATGAATACATAGGTCAACCAAAAGATATGAACAAAAATGTTTATAGCAGGTTTCTTTTATAATAGCCTCCAAATGGAAGCAATTCAAACAAACAGGTGAAAGGATAAATAAATGGTAGTGTATTCACATAAGGACATACTACACATCAATATAAATGAATAAACTACTGCTATGCACAGTAATAACTAGGTTACTTTAATACCCATACATAATAATGAGCAAAACAAGCAGATGCAAAGAGTGCATTCTATATGATTCTATGTACACGCATTTCAGGAACAGGTAAAATTAATCTATGTTAATAGAAGGCAAAAGGTAGTTACCTGGGTGTATGTGTTGAGGAGAGGGTAAAAGTGTTTGACTTGGAAGGAACATGAGGGAGAGAGCTTCCTTGGGCCCTGGAAATCTTTTGCTTGAGCTGAGAAGCAGTTACACAGGTATGGACATACATAAAACCATCAAGGTACACTCTTTAATTTGTGCACATTGTGTGTATATCTTATACCTCAAAAAAATTAGTGACTACGTCTTAGTAAATTGGAGACTTGTAAAATTTAATTGAATGAGAAAGAATTGTTCTTTGGTCTCTCTCTCTCTCTGTTTCTCAAAACAAGCCTTCTTCCCTAACCCTCCCAGAGGATTCCCAGTTGTTCTCTATTTAGAGTACCATAACATCAAATAGTGGACTGCTTCTCCAACAAAGGAGCACAATTGGCCTTGAATTCTCAAAGAGAATATCAAAAAACAGAAGCAGGTTACTTTTGGCTGAAATAGTTGAGTAGATTTCCCCCATTGCTGCAGCCAGCAACCAATCAGACAATTGTTGTTGGCCCAAGAGCAATGGGATTATGAAAAGCATCCAAGGATGGAATCAGTGCTTCATGATCTGCCCCAAGCCACAAGCTCATGCACTAAGTCAATAAAAATCATCCACAGATTTTTGGACTTACTTTAAGAAAGTAGCATTTCTATGAACCTCCTAGACAGATACAAGGAACAGCTTGACGCTGGGTTTATGAACATCTTGCAAATAACAATTCTCATTGTTCAGAATTATTCTGGCTGATGAGCAAATGATCTCACAGCTTGACAGAATGTATGCAACTATATATTGACTTTGCACTTGGGAGAACCTCAAGATTTGGTTCCTCATGGGGAAAATTTGGATCATATTGCAACCAAGAGCCAATGATTTGTGAGGTTCACTGGTTTGCATCAGTTGAGTAGGAAAGGGGAGGGCTACAACTTTATCTGGTGACTTAAACTTTGTACACCCTTCTTGATGCCTTTGAATACAAAAAGTCTTAAAAGAACTCTCAAAATTTGATTTTAGCAGAGCCACACTTACAAGACCCAGTGTCAGATTCAGTAAATCTTTACTGAGCATTTACTATGGTCTTTGAAATTGGTATGAAAACCACATTTCCTAGATGAGAAAATGAGTTAGCCAAGGTTCCCATAATACGCTATCCCAGCTAAGCCAGAATTTGAATCAAGATTTTCTGACCTTGAGAAAAACTCTGTTTCTACTTAATTACAGTTGCTTCTTTAAAGTAAAATAAAGACATCTAAGGTCTGGTCATATTTCTGCTGTTAACTAGGTATATGACCTTGGGCTAATTACTTCACTGCTTTAAATTTAGTCTCTTGATCTGAAGAATAAATCAGTTGCACTAGCATGTCTCTCCCAAATATTGTGTGTTTATATCTACCAAATTTAGCTCTAAAAATGTGTCCCTTCTTAGTTCCTTCCATAGCACAAAAAGAACCACATTAAAAACAAAAACAGTTTTATTTGAACTAGGAAGCTGTTGGGAAATTGTAATTCAAACCACCCAATCTATTCTTTTCTATAACAAGATTATTTAAAAGCACCCACTCTCACAGAACGGGGCTTGTGATGAAAGGCCTGAGCTGTATAACCAAGGCCAGATTTTTAAAATTCAGCATAATTGAGATGAATAATGTACAAAATGACCTGAGGACGTTTAGGACAGAAAAAAATGTAAATGTTTTAAAGAATTGAGTAAATGAGCATTCTAATAGAAAAAGTTGTGATTTTATTTGTACAATATGGAAGTGAAAAGAGAGTTTTGAGCTTACATTGGCTCATAGTCTCATAAAACAATTTCAGAAGGATCTCATATATCTGTGCTTTGCTGTAGAATTGTGAAGGCAATAGCCCCTCAACTGAACAGACTGATCTCCTTGTATATTTCTTAGTGGGAAAATTCTTTTTCATTTCTCTCTAAAGCCTTAGGTATAGGTCTCATCCACTGGAATTATACTCTTAGAATGCGAACCCAGGATTCCAGAGATTTAAAAAAAAATCTCGATTCCTTGCTATTTGGTAAAGTCAGAAATGATAATTTTTTCATCTCAGTCAGTTCAAGGTTGGAATGATAACAAAAATTGGACTTGCTATATTTCAATTCAATTTAACAAATATTGATTGAGCATATAATACATGTAAGCATAACTGCTAAATTTAGGGGATAAATATTTCTAACTATAAGAACCCACTTCTAGTAGGACTGAAATTATAATAAAATGAAGTAAATGTATCAAAAGCGTTAGGCCTATATCTCATAAAAGCCACAAAGGAGGAGAGATAATTAATATAGTCTTTGAGAGTCATAGAAGACTCTGGAGGAAGTGACTCATGACTGAAGTTTTTAAGATAAGTAGGAGTTATCCAGGTAAAGTTGTTTGAAAGGACACTCCTTAAAGATGGCATGCAAAGGAATTATATATGACATAGAGAATTAAAAGATCTGAATTAAGTGACTGAAATGAAGTACTTGACATAGAGGCCTGGAGGTTTTCCCAAGTGCCATCAATCCTGCTGTTTGGGCAACTTATAAATCTTTCAGCCCAGGATCTTGAACACTCAGACTGGTCTGTGCTCAGTTAACAATTTTTGCAAAGACTTTATGGATTATCAATGTGTTCTCATGCATAAAGCACAGGAGATCCTCACAAGAAAGTGAACAAAAGTGATATAAATACCAAGTGTAAACAGATTCACCTTATGCAATTATCTTTCCTCATTGAGGAAAGGGGACCAGGCCTTGGTAGCCACACCCCAGCAGTCATTGAATGTAAGCTTAACTTTTAGTAAAGGAGCTTCCTCCAACACAGTACACTTTCCAGAAAGGGAGTCATCTCTGTGCCATCCATGGTCAACACATCTGGCAGTTGGGGAGAAAGTGCCTCAGTCCTGAAAAAGAATCTGGGCAGTGCACAACAGCATCCACTAGAATTGTGTTACTTAGACCTATCACTCTATTAAGGACACAGTATCTAATCCTAATAACATTTCAACCTTTGATGAAATTAGTTATTGGTTCTGTTCTAGAACGGAAGTAACGATATGTCATAACACACTAAGGTTATGACACCAGCATTTAAGGCAAAAATCACATATCCATCCCTTTTGTACCTTCAAGGAGAGAGACTATTGAGGGAAGGAAGAGCA
Organism: Ceratotherium simum simum; assembly: GCF_057802395.1. NCBI lineage: Eukaryota > Metazoa > Chordata > Mammalia > Perissodactyla > Rhinocerotidae > Ceratotherium > Ceratotherium simum. The sequence goes on from NC_141922.1 coordinate 13,692,513, forward strand.
CTAATCAACCCCTACCACACACAAGAACATGAGCCAAACACGAATCAATGGATTTTTTTTACACTGGAAGTAGCCTCTGATGTTGGGATTCTATCAAGGTAGGAGACACAAAATTACATCAGGAGATTTCCGACATCCCTTGATTGCCACTAGCTCTCAACCCTCCTACTTTGAAAATCTCCCTTCTAGTTACATTCAAAGAGTTTTTCATGCCTTATCTAATTTAATCCTCACAACCACCTTATGAGTTCAGTATTCTCATCCTCATTTTACAATCTGGAAAATTAATGCTCTGATAGTCTAAGTGTACTGTCCAAATATACCAGATAGTAGAACTGGAAATTTCACACAGGTCTGTTTGACTCCAGGGCTGTACAAAGCCTTTCCTCTCTAGTAAACTGCCTCTGGATGCTTCAAATTAAAATGTACCTCTAATGGGAAAAAAATGAACTCACTATTGAGGAAGAGAATTTTCTAGAAATCTCTAAGGAATGGAAAGAATTAATTATGAACCCAATTCCCCTAAAATCTAAGCACTTTGAAAATGAGTTCCTTAGAAGCTATTTTTGTTCTCCAGGATGCCATTTAGTACTAGAAGACATAATCCACTTAAGGTGTCTCTCCTTCTAACTACTAGTTAGCTTTCCAATAAATAAATGGAACAAAACACACCCTCCCTCTAAGATTAATTTATTCTTCAGGAAATTCATTGAAAATAAATAGTGATACAATTCTAAAACTCATTATTGGGATTACAAATAACACTTCATTTCTTGAATTCTAGTAAAGACTTTAAGCTGGCCAGATAGCAGCAAAAATAGGAATGAATGGGGGTAATAAATTCTTGTTCATGAAATGTCCTACTGCTAAGGAAAAATATGAGATTATAGGGGAGATTATATAAATGCCAACTATTAACAATTATTGGTCAATGAGGCACATGACCCAAGTTGCATATTAAAGGGCAATAGTAAAAAAGATGTTTTGGCTTACCATTGCATTGTTTTCTACCTCTCTGCGAACTTAAGCTGATATGTTGCTTATAGAGCCATTGGATTATTGATTATAGACTGAAGAAGGAATGCTTACATTACCCAATAAGATTTGGGCTCTCTTAGTATAAGAGAATCAAGCTGACATAGACTAGAACTCTTGATACATTCAATTGGTAGAATGTTTTGTCAAAGAAGCTGATAGTTTCGTGAAATGGAAATTACGGTCTTTAGGGTTCGATCTTTGGGACATTACTTAGCTTTGGGACAAGACACTTAGCCTCAGTTTCCCTTTCAATGAAGGAGGGATGGAGGGTAGGGATCACCTACTTTGCTGTAATGTGGGGAGAACTAAAAGAAATGACGCATGGACCACAGTAAGTGCTCTATTTTGCTTCTTCCTTTCCCCTTTTCATGATAAACTTGTGCTCAGGATTTGTTAAAAATAACAATAGACCACTTGTGAATAAACTTATTACGTATGAAATAGGTAGGACAAAGCAGTAAGTGAATGTACAAATAATTTGTTTAATCATTCAGAGATAGTTTTAAAATAACTTCTTCCACAGTACTGAGAAAATATTAATAGTTAAATGTGTATCATTTTTAACAGGTTGCAATTAATAGAAGAATCAAATTTCATTGGAGAAGACAATGTATGTAAAGTGCCTACTGCAGAGCCAGGGATGTGGTAGGTGCTCAGTAAATAATGAGTCTTATTTTTATACAGATGTTCAATTTTCTCTAGATTGGTGGCTTCTGGGTATTTGACATACCAAAGACTTTCATTCTTGGCTACATATTATTGGCCCCAACTCACCCCCAGCTTCCCTATTTTTGGATATTTTGGTTACCCATCTTGATTACTACTTCCTCTCTATGCTTCTTTGATCCATATTTCAATTTTGTACTTATTACCTTAACATCTAACTCAATCATCCCTTGTGCTCGTGATTTCTGGCTTCTGCTATCACCTTACAACTCATATATGATATATATTCATACAAAGCAACTCACTGTAGTTTCTGTAGTTTCTTGTATTTCAGTGCCTGAAGTACAAGGCCCTTCTGTAGTTTCATGGGACCATCCCTGACCTGGTCAGCCCCCAGCTAGCCACTCACTTAATGTAGAAGTACATTTGACTTTAGATGTTTCTTTGAAGAGAGCAGGATATTATCCTATAAATAGAAGAAAAGAGAGGAGCGATTATTTACTGAACACTCCACCGTCAGTGTGATGGCTGTTTGGTAGGCTGTATTATTGCTCCCAATTCTTTACACCCTCTCTGTGATGAAATAATACATCCAAGCTTTCTGCCATATGACTTTGTAGCACTTTCCACCAGAGCTGGTAGAATATATTTCCCCACTCCATTGATGTTGGGCTTGGCCAACGGGCCTGCTTTGGCCAGTGAACATATTAGCAGTTACGACATGGGCAGATGCTTTAAATGTGTTCCTGTGATTAGACTTGGCCTCTTGCACTTTTCAATAGAATGAGCATCCAGGGATCTGCTGGCTTGAAAGGAATGAAGACTCAACATGGACTACAGCTTCCTTTACAGTCAAGGCTTAAAGAAGTGAGCAAAATGGTCTAAGACCAAAAGGCTGGTCATTTGTACCATTGCAGGGAGTATTTTCATTACCAAGTGCTTTTTATTTTAGGATAGAAAACAAGTACTTTATTTAGAAACAGTGATTTAAAAAAGGAGAATAATGTATAATAATACATAATTTCTGAATGCTTTCAATGTACTTGGCATGCAGTATCTGAATCTTTACAATCATTCTATTGCAGATACGATAATTATCCCCATTTTTATAGAAAGATTTACTAACACATCCAAAGTCACAAAAGTGATGAACCTATATTTGAACCCAAGTTGACTTAAGTGCTAGAACTATTAAGCACTATGACTTTGTCCTACTCCGTTTCCATTATCTGTGAAAGCAGGAAAGTTGGAGGTAGTCTACCAAAAACTGAGTCCAAAAGGAAAATACATGACTAGCTAGGCAGAGGATATCATTTTTATCAACGAATCTGCAGGTAGGAGACCCCAGTAATAGAGAGAGTATCTCCAAATAATGCATGAACCTCAAAAAAGAACCAGCTATAAACACCAACAAAATCCAGACAGTGTGACACCAGTTCATGCCAACATTAATCATGTAAGAACTCTTGTGCTCTTTCTATCTCTCCTAGCCTTTCTCCAATCCCAGAGGATCCGAAACCCGGGTTTGCAAAAAGTAACATGAAAAAATAGAGAACACATCAACCATGAGGACTCCCACAGCGGGAAGCTAGACTTGCGGCAGGCCTGGTACCAGGCACGAAAGAGGTAGCTGAGACTTGGTCACTATTTACAGTTTTTAGTATTCAGTGGATAAAATATATTAATTAACGACGGGAGGGAGTTTTATTACCAGAATAAATTTTACTCAGGTGCAGGGTAAGCGCTATTGTTTTTTTGATTATCTACCATGAGTCATGTATGTTAAAATTAATGGGCACACTAGACTGTAAGTTTCTTGAAGGAAGGGACTACATGTTGTATCTGTCTTTCACATTCCCTACCCCATCCAGCCCCTTCATCCCCACCCCCCAAAGTGCTAAAGATATTCCCCTGCTAGGTTAGCCCCATTTAATTCTCAGTGCAGCCCTGATCAAAGAAGCCAGTATAAATACCACTACTCATATTGAATTATAAATTATTTATTATTGACTATATTGATTATTGATTGTATATAGCAATCTCAGGTGATAAAAATGAATAAGATATTCTCCCAATTCTCAAGAAGTGCACGGTCTTCTGGGGGAGAATTGCAGATAGAAATTGCAAGCCAGTACATTATGTATTATCAAAGATTGTGGTCAAGCTTCCAAGGAAGTGGAAAAATGAGCCAACTCTGCCAGGAAGCTAAGTGAATGTTTACAAAAGAGAATTTCTGAGCCGAGTTTTCTCAGTATGAATAGTTGTGCCAGGTGGACAAGAAGAACCTTCCAAAATAGAGAGAACAACATTTTTAAAGCATGGAGGCATGGGCGAATGTGATATATTCAAGGACACGCAAGCATATGGCTGGGTCAGTGCGTCTGTAAGGGAGGCAGAAAGGGATAGAGCTCCAAGGGAAGCAGGATCCCCAGCCCAGTAGCCTTGAATTGGTTGGGTAAAGACTAGTTAGTTGTTTATCCTTCTATGTCAAGGAATAGTGTTCTCCACTCCCTGCAACTACTGGAGAAAACCAAGCCAGGCACTATCTCCACTCTCCCATCCACTGTAATCCATTAATCAGGGGGCAGAGTATTGCATCAGGGAGAATTTGATTCTATGCTGCACATTTACCCCAATATTTGCCTAGTATTATGGGTGTCTTGACTACTATTTCCAAGTTTCTTCCTCTGTTTCAGCTTTGCTGTCTATTATTGGATTCTTAAAAAATCAGGTTGGGAAGGAAAACAAGCTGTGCCATTTTCACCAGTCTAGCTTTAGCAGTGATGAAATTAATACTGTATTTGATTTCTACCTGGCTCCTCATGTCCTTTACTCAAATCAGTTGGAACCAGTAAGAGTGGAGGAATGATTGGAAAGATTTCCCCTGCACCTCCCTTACCCCGGTAATGCCAAGAGATTTGAACTGTGATTGTGGGCAATGCAGAGACATGGAAGAATTTGTAAAAGCTGCCCAATCTGGTGAAATTTGCCAAGCCTACACAAGTAATGATAGAGGTCATCAGACAGTGTTATTTGAATTTCTACTTTGAATGATCAGGACATTTGTAAGTGGAGATGGAGTGGCATTCTAGACAGAGAGGACCAATAAGGAAAGGTGGAAATGATGGGTGTTTGCAAGCAATGTGATGGGAATTAATGTAGTGTTGCTGGAGAATGAGTATATATGGGGAAGAATTGGAAAATAAAGCTTTGAAAAGTAGATTTGCCTGGGGAAAGGTATAGAAAACAAAGAAAACTAAGGGTTTTGATGTTTTTGAGGTGGGTAACGAGAAATCATGGAAAGGTTTTAAACAAGTAGTAATAAGATTTGTCAGTATCGAATAGCCCTACCATATAAAGAACTGTGCTGTGATATGTGTTTGAGTATTTGTGTATGTTTTTGGTTATCTGTATTGTTCATGTTAAGAAGAGCCAGGTGGATATTCACTTAAGTTTGAACTTAGGCCAAGCCAAAATACATTTATATGTATACCTGGGTATGTATTTGTGTGTGAATATGTGTGTGTGTGCGTGTGTGTGTGTGAGTAGGCATGTAAAAATAGCAAGATATTTATACACATTCAATATTTTAGCAAGAATGCCCATCCTTAAACATTAGAAAGAGTTATTTCCAGTCTCATTTGTTCATTAAAGGAGGGACTAACCCTACCAGACTTAGGGATTCTCCAAATGTTTTGAGCTATTTTTTCAAATGCCTTGGGTTTGGCAGGTCTCAAAGTCAATGTTGGCCAAGTCCTTTTTCCCTTAATTTTTAAACCCACATGTATTCCAAGGGAAAATTAATGCATATGTTTTTTATTCGTTTACACTTAACTCATCAAAAAACTTTCAAGGACATTTGAAGTCCAACAAACCTTCAGAGTCTCTATTATTAAAACCCTGAAAGTTGTAATTAAATCCTGGAAACTCAAGATTGGCATTTAATCAGAAATCAGGATTTCCAATCATATGCATGTACCTAACCAAATGGCTGTACCATTAATGAACAATTGGAATCATGTTTTCACGTTTAGTTTTAAGTGTTACCGATACCACATCTGTTTCTAAGTGTTAGTGGTGGGTTTTCATTGAACCTTCCACAGCTTCTTAGTTCTCCCTATGACCAGTGAAATGCCTTTGTGAGATAGACAAAAGTCAGTTTAACTACTAACTGGTGCTTGAACCTATCATGTTTACCTCATTGACATGTGCAACTACCTTACTCAATGGTAGAACTGCGGGTTGGGAATTACCCTCAAGTGGCCACCAGATTAATTTCCTGACACCAAGTACTGAAATTATACAGACAGAAATTCAGCCAATGCTGTATAATTGGATTTATGATACCTGGCTGGTTCTCCACATGTGAGGACTGTTCCTCCATTGTCAGTATTGAAGGAAATGGATTTTTGTATTTGTTTGTTTGATTTTGACTTTGATTAAACAGAGGATGAATTTTGGGGTCTGGATTTTATTTTCAGATTAAGAAAGAAGTCAAATTTCTTACAACTTTCAAAACTATGAAATGCTGGCACTGGACTAAGTTAATGGGTCTTAAGCTGGTATTTTTATTTTTTTTAACTTAAAGTGTTCTATGTAGTTAGTAAGGTGGAGAATCCATGAGTTATGTTTCAATATTTCATAGGACATTAAAAAAATGATGTGATTGTTGTTTGTTGCCTTAAAAAATGTTAACATCATCATATATGTTTGAATAATGTAAAAAGAAAAGTAATACATTAGTCTTTAATAAGTGGAGGTTAGTTATCACAGTTTTTTAAATAAGAGTATTGTGTATTGTGAGGTAAATAAAACTGTTCATTGATGGTAACCAGTGGTGGAAACCATTGGGATCAGTGATTTTTCAGGTCCCTTCCAGTTTTAAGGCTTATAAGTGTCTTACTTGAATATTGAGCATATACTTTGAATACAGGGTTTCACTGTAGCAAACATTTCTTGAGGATCTTCCTAACTCCTGTTCCTCTCTTCTCTGGAAGCCACTCTCAATATACAGAGGTGGTCCATCTAGTGGTGGTGCCTAATCTACAGTAACCACCCTTCTCTACTCCGAGCCATACTTATTGGTTCATGTGTTATCACCTGACCCTAGCTACATAGATTAGATTTTCTCTTGAAAATCTGATCTGAGAGAAAGAGATTGAGTGTTGTTAAAACTAAGAGTTTTTGATGACAACATTCAGAGTGAATATTTTCAAACAACCGCCACTGAAGTCTTTTGAAATTCTCTGAATTCTGTCCTCCCCAAGAGTATTTGTTTTCTAATGCCACAAAACAAATCACCACAAACTTAATGGCTTAAAAAAATGCAAATTTATCATCTCAAGTTTCTGTGTGCCGGGAATCTGGGCACAGGTTGCCTGGGTTCTCTGACACACAGCTAAAATCATGGTGTCAGCTGGAGATGCAAACTGAGGCTTAGGGTCCTCTTCCAAAATCACACAGGTTGTTGGCAGAATGAGTTCCTGTGGTGTGTAAAAAAGTGAAATCCCACTTTCTTTGCTGGCTTTTGGCCAGAGGTTACTCTCAGCTCCTAGCAGCCTCACTCAGATCCTAGCTACATGGCCCTCTCACAACATGACAGCTTACTCCTTTGAAGCCAGCAGGAGGATTTCTCTCAAGTCTGCTATGACACAGTCTTATACAATGTCATATAATCATGGAGAGGCTATCCATCAATTCATAGGTCTGGCCCACAGTTCATGAGAGGAAATTATACAGAGCATGTACACCAGGGGGCAGGAATCATAGGGGCCCTCTTAGAATTCTGGCTTTCACATGGATGTCTAGTGGTTCAAGTTTTATTTTTGAAACAGCCTGAGGTCCTTTAAAACATTATCTTTGTGTGTGTCCTTACCTAGCTCTAGTTTTTTCTTTGGTTTGCTTTTTCCACTTACAATCAAAAGAACTTTAACTGATATGGTATATTATATACCCCACACCAGGGAATATCTGAAATAAAGGGCAGATATTTTTATTGTAGAATCATATAAATTAATTTAATTTAATAACAAATCAATAATTTGGTAATTGGTAAGGATAGTAAGATGACTTTCTTCTCCATGCCATCAAATCCTTGACCTTGTAAATCTTTAACAGCTCATTTAAGGAGACGTGTGTGGGGTTGTTTCTAGTTGGCATTCCTCAGCAATGCAACATGCCTTCCTGATGCTCATTCTCTGGAAAACAGGGTTTGGCTCTTCTAGAATACATAGAAGTCAACTATATTAGAAAGCCTTTTATCCAACCACCACCAATTGATTTGGCAAATTGATGCTTTCCATCCTCTCTGTAAATTACTAACTGATGACATTGGCATCTCAACATTCATAGTTATAGGCTACTCTCCGGTGCACGTTTGTACCATTGCGCTCCTCAGTTGTTATATGCTTACCAACAGTAAGTTGTATCTGTTCCCAAACCTATTTATGCCAGTTATACTTATTGTAATTGTGCATTTCAATTAAATATTACATATATGGATAAAATATGAATATAGACAGAGAATTACTTATGCTATGATGCTAAGAAAACTAAGTGGAATGCTTTGGAAAGACTTAAATAAGTACAAATTGCTTTTAAAAAGCAACTGAATTACATAATGTAATTAGGTATGGGTGAAGTGATTTTAAAAGACCAAGAGGCTGTGGGAGATCAAGATTTGGCCACCCTGAAATATATCTCTTTACCTTGATTGTTTTCTCTGATGGATGTTTGACCTCCCCCACTAACTGCCTAAAGAATTTGACATAGTAACTCCTTCCTGGAACAGATCTTCTATCTGATGGCTGTAATATAACGTAAAATAGATGTTACAATAGGAAAGGCACCAACAAGCCCATCTTATCAGAAATTCTGTCTCTCTGGCCACATTCTCTGGATGGCCCTGCAAGGAGTTGCCAGACAAACATTTACATTTATAAGGGAAATCTCCATTTGTAAAGGTATCTCCCTCTCTGTCTTGGGAAGAGGGGGGATGACCTCATTTCTAGAAACTTATCAATGTGGAAGGTGAGGCCTTAAATCTGCATAATAACCTTGTGCTTGTTTACTGTGCTTTAGTGGTAATCTCCTGTAACTGACTCCACCCACCCCCAACATCCTCCTTTGTCACTGGCTGAACATGGTATTTAAGACGAGAATTTCTGCTATTGTGTGGAGAAACGCAGTGTCCCTGCTTTCTCCCATGTATGCATGTTATTGAACTTGGTATTATTTTCTCCTGCTAACCTGTCTTGTTAATTATTTGGCCAGCCATAAGAATCTTAAGGGAAGGGGCAGAGGGGAATTTTCCCTTTTACCTTACAAGGCCATGATGAAAGATCTAGAAAAGGTCTGTATCCAACTTGTTTCAGGAGTCTTTAAGTTTGACCTTCATTTTAAATAAACCAAAATAATAGATTATACATACTATTTCTATAAGAAAAGCAAGATAACACTCCACTTAATCGATCCAACTTGAATGAGAAAGACTTGGGGATAAATAAAGTTATTAACCAATAAATATATTTTAGTAAGCTCACATTAAAATGAAATATTTAAGATACACATGCATCATGTTTTATGATTTCCTTATTTTTACTGACTTTTTGATTATCCAGCCAACTATGATCCTGATACTGTAGGACAAGGGAATTTCTACTGTGGTAGCTTTTGTCCCCTCAGCCATGAGCCTGTCTCATTTTTAACTTTCAACTTTACAATAACTGTCCTTTCCTACCTCCTTTTGGATGTGTTTCTGGATGTCTCTCATTCTTTTTACTAGCAGGCAGATAGGTCACTTCTAGGCTTCAGGAGACACTTTTTCCAAATATTCCACAAACTTGTTGTCCTGAGACACCCTCCAATCCACAATTATTTTGTTGAATATTTTTTATTTTCTCTTTATCAGCACTTCTGTGTCGTCTAAGCTTGATTGGGAAAGACTGCTAGCAATCTTTACTTAACCAAGAATTAGAAACATGTGGATATAAATGTTTAATGAACAACTATTGCAAAATCAAAGAGACAACAAAGCATGATGGTAAACACAGAGCTGGGAAAACAATGAACCTAGGCTCAAATTGAGTAATGCAACTGACTAGCTTTGTGACCTTGGATGAGTCATTTAAATTCATGAGCCCACATTTCTTCATTTGTAAATGGCCTTTGGCAGGCTGTGTGATAAACTTTGAAGAACTTCACCAGAAAACAAAGAAATAAACAAACCAACTGTAGGAGGTTCTTCAACCATAGGACCCCATGATTTGTTCTGTAGGAAACAAATGATTTGTTCTGTAGGAACTGAATAACCCTGACCACCACAGACTGGACTGGAGAATAGGGTTTGATTCAAAAGCCTAGACTGGCAAATGTCCCATGTGGAAACCTGGAAGGAAAACTCTACCGAACAAGGATACTCTTGCTTGGATGGTAACAAACAGCCCAATTAGATCCTCTTTCCTGGGAATGATTGAGTCTGAGGGAGGAGCAGAGATGAGGAGCAACTGAGTTTCAGGAATAGCAGACCAAAGAGTTGATTTGGGGCTACTAGATCAATGATGATGTCATGAATGTTATCCTAATTCCCCCATGATACCTAGTTCTTCAACCACTAGGACAGTTGTGGTGCCTCCTCATATGTCCTCAAAATAAACCCCCATGACCTGGGGTAATCTGAGGGTGCCTCTGTTCCTTGCTCTGAAATTGCCCTCCTCAAAGTGCTAATGTGCGAATGAACTCATGTACGTGGAGGGCAGCTAGGCAACTTAGAGACTCTAGAAAATTAAAGACAATTTTTATCAGGTATCAAGCACAAATTAGGATACAGGTGATCAATAAGTAGCGCTATTGTTAACACAATTCCTTTTACGTAGTTTTCATAATACCTGAGGGAAATTGGAAAGTGTCAGAAACTTTGTTTCTCTAAGGGGGAGAAAAAAGCAGTTTCTAAACTAATAACAAAACTCTTCTCTGATGAAAGAAGCTTAAGTTATCCCCAAGAGTCATCAGAAGCCTCTGCCAGAGGAGATCTGCACCCATTTATATGTCTCCCACTCCATTCTCTCATTATCACAATCATTACTAGAGTAGGCATAATCAGATTGCCCTACTCCATGCTAAAAAGGTATGGCTCATTTTCAGCTCAAGGCATAGCCTCAATCAACATGAAAATTAACCTGGCAGAGGAGTTGATTTCCCTGGGAGTCTCTGTGGGAACAAGTCACCTTCTCCCTGGCCCCCGCAGATAGAGAGAGGGAGAATGGAAGGAGCTGGAAGGAGAATATAGGGCAGCTCAGTGGGTGGCCAGGATGGAAGCCGGGAGCTAAGAGCTCAGGCACTTTAGAAGAACATCTTTTGCTGAATTGAGAACAGCCTTTGTGGGTGCTGGTTCTGACTCCTTCGGTTGCTTGGCACAAGTTGTCCCTGGTGATATGGATGCCAAACTTGGAGCTTGTTGTTGTTATAGGAAATTGAGGGTCGGCTTTTATTGCCTTGCTGGTTTCCAAGAAGTAAATCCCTTTTTTGGCAAATAAAAAATAGTGCTTCAACCAGAGTCTGGCTTAGGAATATTTGGAAGGCTCTCTGCCATGTTGGTTTATAACTTCATCCATGTATTCTCTCTTACTGTCTACTCATTCCATGCTGCATCATCCACTGCACAGACACTCAAATTTAGTACACACACCCAAGACAAACTCATAATCTCTCTGTCTCTCTGTTTCTCTCTCTGTCTCTCTCTCTCTCACACACACAAACATACACACACTCCAAAGATTATAGAGGTAAATTTCTGATCGGCACATAAATACTCAGGGACAGATGTGCCAAATTTGACACAACTGTCCAGTCCCAACAGTTGTAACAGTTGTGATAGAAGGCATGTTGCTTTCTCTTTGGAATCCAGAGGATTCCTCTAACAGCCAAACACAGTCGTCATCTCTTCAGCATGCTTCCCTAGGATGCCATGCCAATCCGGGCAGCGAAGAGTCCAGAGTCCGAGAGCTTGACTCACCCTTGGCTCCAGGCCAACTCTCATCCTCATACTGACTTGTCAAAATGAGACCTGTTACAAAAATCACTCAATCGACTGGCCACAGATATCTGCCACCTTCTTGACTTTTCTTGGAGCTTGTATCTTCTTCAGGATGCACAAACAGAAAGAATCCTTTTCCTCCTGATTCAAATTGGACATAACAACAGAGCAGATGGTGCTGGTGAGTTAAGTAACAGCAGAACACAGAGTACAACTTGTTTTCAAAAACAAATGGTTCTTCTTGGAAGGTACAATTTAATAGGACTGACAGAAATCAAAGTCAAATTCAGGGAAATTGTTTTTTTAGCAGTTGGAAAGCTAGCCATTTCCCTAGAACTAGACTGCAAAGAACGTAGAGGCCCGATCTTCCTGTTTCTCCTAGTACTAAAGCTGCTCTGCCTTGTAGGAGGAAGAAATACAAAATAGCAATAATCAATTCCATCTGGACGATGTCACATGTTACTGTTTTCATATTTCCCATACTCTATCTCACAGAATCCTCTTAATCAAGCAGCAAAGAATCTGTAGAATTCGTATTCACTTTTCTGTTGAGAATAGTAAGGTTCCAAGATTTCTGGTCATTTGCCCAAAGTCAAAGTAATAATAAGAACTATATACAGGATTCAGTCCTGTTGATTACACATTTATGCACACAAGTGCTGTGCGTATATGCTTCATTTATTGTGTTCTGTGTCAAGAGATTTACAATGAATAAAACCATCAGAATCCCTGCTTTCACTGGGCTTACAATTTAGCAAATAGAGACAGGCAATTAAGCAAACAATGACAATAAACTACAATAACAAGGGGGTAGACTACAGAGGTGATACGAGAGCATTAGGATCCTGTAATCTAGTCTAAAGCTGGAAAGGGGAATGAGTTGGGGAAAGAAGTGTGTTCTTAGAAGTCACAATGCCTAAGCTGAGATCAGAAAAATCAGAGGGAATTACTGTTGTATAAATTGGAAGTTGAGGAGGAGAAACAGAGAAGGAGAAAAAGTATTTCATTTGGGGGCGAGCAAGTATGTGAAGACCAGGAATTAAGTCAGATTATGACAGGTTGGAGGACCAGAAAGCAGTTTGGGATGGCTGGAGCTGAGTATGGGAAGGGGTGAGCAGTTGGAGATGTGGCATAAGAGGTAAGCAGAGGGCTGGAAGTGCTGAACCCCATGAGCACCGTCAATAAAGGAGTTTGGATTGTGCCTTAAGGATACTGGGGACCACTGAAGGTTTTTCTGGAGGGCAACACGTTGGCAAATGGCTTGAAAGCATTAAAACCAGAGGCTGCAAATCCAGTCAGAACCTGTTGAAGTAGTCCAAGATTTGGATTTAGATGATGGGGATTTGAGAAAACTGGATGGATTCTATGACATCTAGAAGTTAGATCCAACAGGATTTGTGGAGTGATTGAATTTAGTAGATTAGAGTAAAAAAGATGGAGTTAAGATGACTCAGAAGTTTGTAGGGCTGTGTGGGTGATGAGGCAGTTGTCTTACTATTTTCTCTACCCATTCAGTGTCTCTGGGCTATCATGGCTTCTGTCTTTGATTACTCATGATTCTCCCACCAGGGCTCTGATGACAAGGGTCACCATTCTAATTGAGGAGTCCCCTGAGTGGCATTGAGAACATCATTCCAGTCAACCTTCAATTGCTTGGGGATTTGATTTAAGGGTGGAATACACAGAAGAGATATACTTCTCTTTTTAGGAATAGGCTTTTGCTATATATTGAGGAGATCTTGGTTTCCATGTAAAAATATCAACGTCCCTCTCCTTGTTGGTGCAACAACACCTCAGTCAACAACCAAATCCAAGAAATTGAAAGGCCACTCTGAATCCTTGACCTTGACTAACGATAGATTTTTTTAAATGTCAAAACTAAGGAGGATTCTAAAATTTGTCTGGTCCCATCTTTTCATGTAAACATAGATATCTAGAGAGATGAAGTGAATTTCTGTGTCACCTGGAAAGTCAATGAAAGAATCATCACTTAAGCACAGTTTTTTGAGTTCTAGGCCACTGTTGTTCTTCAATTAACACTACAGGTTATTTATTATGTCTACCATGCACTAAGTATTATATTCAGTGTTTACTGTACATTCTTTCTAAAAGGTAGAGATTTTTTTTCTGATCATATTGCGAAAGAAAAAAATGAGGCTTGGAAATCTAAGAAATTTGACAGCACAAAACTGCCCTAACCTTAAGTTGGACTCATATAACTCCAAATTCCATGTTCTTTCCACTGTATCCTGCTGCCTCTCACAGGCTTCATAATTAAGGAAAAGTATCTAATGGAAATGGTTCCAGGTTAGAGCCCCAGTTAGGGTACAAGTTTCATAGGATGCCAAGGAGCAACATTAACCCTTTCTTCTTAACTTTCTTCCATAGAAACCAGACCACCCGTCAGCTGTTGCTGGTGACCTGGGTATGTATGACACGTAAAATACCAAACCTTCTCACCAAGAGCTTATTGTCTTGTCTAATCTCCAGAGAGTGAGTGAGGACACAGCATGAATCTACATGGCCTTTTTTTTTTAATTATGAGAACAAGTTGTAACTTATTTTAATCTTTTCACTTTATTGCCTTGCCTCTTGTATCTTTATTGGAGAAAGCCTTTTTAAGAGGAAAGGTTATTTAAGCAGGTTTCTCTTTTTGAGTCCATATGGTCCAGCCTACCGGAGTTTCCAATTTGAGAGTGGATTGGCTATTCCTCTGAACACTTAAGCAGTGTTGCTTGGCAGGCCAGCCACACTAGGCTCTGAGAGGGTTACAGCCATTTTTGGCACCACTTAATTCTGTGACGTAGTAGGGCTTCCTCTCAATGGCCATTACATTAGGAAAAAATTTACAGCTCATGATCAACAGCTGTTCCTCTAAATAAAACAATTGTAGTTTATTCTTTTCCTTTTAGCATGCCAGAGTCCCATGCTGTGTGAGACCAAGACTTGCACTTGGCATTCTGTGGAAACTACTTAATCCTTGAAAACACATGGGGAATCCAGTCATGTGTTCACTTGTGCATCTGTGTGTGTGTTCATCTGTTCCCCTATCCCACTTATCCTTGCGTGCCTTCACTTACTCACTCATTTGCTTGTTCTTTGCTTATTCTTTTTTTTAATTGAGGTAAACATATATATAGCTATCTTAAATATTTTCAAGTGTACAATTTAGAGACATTAATTACATTCACACAGGTGTGTAACCATCGCTAGTATCTGTTTCTAAAACTTTTAATCACCCCAAACAGAAACTCTATAACCATTACCTTTGCTTATTTTTTATAATTTAATTCAAAAAATATTTAATAGGGACCTGAATGGGTGAAAGTTCTATATGAGGGGTTATAGGACGATGTAAACGTTAACCTTATGTGATTTGATGTGGAGGAACTGAAACTCTGATGGGGATGTATGTGTCCTCCTGTAGCCCAGAGCCTTCACTGCCATCTCCTTCTCAGACCTGCTATCCTCTAACAGTGCCTTGGGGTTCAGGTAATGTTGCAGAACAGGTAGGACAAAGTATAAACTCATCTATATGGTTCAGTCCTCTGATTTGGCTTTAACTACCTCCCTAACCCCAGCTCCCAGCACCGTGTTTTCCACTTTATAATCTCTTCGTCATCAAGTAGAGAAAGGGCCAATTATTAATAATTGATTGATAGGCAAAGCATCATCATCATCAACAACAACAAAAGCAACAGTAAAACCATCAGCTCTACCAGGAACTACCCTTAATCTTATAAATCCCCAGCACCTGGGCCACTGTTAACACCTCTGGTTCTTAATGAAATATCTTTATAACCACCTACTTGCAGGTAAACTGAAAATCTGACTCAGAATCTTAGCTAACAAGCACCTCATTCTAGGTCTCCAACAGAACCATGGCAAAAATATGAGAAAAATATGGCTGCCAGAGAGTGGCTTTATGAAAGATGCAGTCAGTCTAAGTGAAGTATAGGAAATTTTTCTGGAGTCATGGGGAAGTCATTACTCAAGACAGAGGGAAGTTAATATATCAAAGGTTAAAATACTGGCTTTAGAGGCAAAAAAATGACTGATTCACATCTTAGCTCTGCTACTAACTACCTTCATATATGTGGCTAATCACATGACTTCTCTGAGCCTCAATTTCTCCATCTGTAAAACCAAAGAGTAGTGGCAATCAATGATACCTATCTGTTGTAAATGGATATGATAGCGAATGCACAGCAAACTAATCATGGTTCATATTTGTTGAATGCTTTCCATGTGGTAGGCATTATTCTAAGCCCTTCACTTGTATATATTTATTTATTTATCACGACAACACCATGAGGTGGATATCAAGATCATCTCCATTTTTCAGATGAGGAACAGTGGTACACAAAGTTGAAGTCATTGCCAAAGACCGCACAGCTAGTAAGTGACAGAGCTTCATACAAACTTGAATCCTGGCTCTAGAATCATGGTCATGCACATTATTACATCGTAAGAGTATTTGGCAAATACAAAATAGGTTAATGATATTAGAATAGGAAGTTAAAATTCATGAAACGACCATCATCCTTAGAGTTTTCTCCTATTTTCACTACTATAACCTTACTGTAATCTTACATTACCTCTTCTTTAGGTTAATGCAGAATTAGGGTGTCCTAATTCTCCTCCTCCCCAAAGTGAACTTTACGAAGGGCAGAGCCCTTCGTAAAGCCAATCAGGTCACTCCACTCTTCAAAATTCTTTAGTGGTTCCTCTTCACACTCAAAATGTCCAGACACTTTGCCATGCCACTCAAGGCTTCTGAAATCTGGCACCAACTATTTCTTCAACCTCCACTTCAAAGCCAGCTCACCATCCAGCCATACTGAAGTACTTATGGCCCCTTCACATCTCCATGCAAACTTGTTCCTCTATCTGAAATAACTTCGCCCCTCTTTTCTGACTCAACAACCCACCCATTCTTCAGAAAACAGATTGAGCATCTTTCTCCTTTGTCATCTTCTAGATAGACTCTCCCTAAGTCACGTGTATACATGTGTTTTGCCTTCCAAAACTGTATTATATACGTTTCTCTAACACGACTTTTACCCTAATGAGTTGCCATTATCTGTTTGCAAATCTGATTTCCCTTCTAATCTGTAAGCTCTTTACAATCAAGACTATTATTATAGTTGTCTTTGTATCTTTTTGGTTGTAAGCAATTTAAAAAGTGACTCAAATTCCCTTAAAAAACTCAATGTATTTAACTGAAAAGTCCAGACATATAAATGGCTTCAGGTATAAATTTCCTTACATTGTAATTAAAATCAGATTCCAAATTTTTTCTCTGCAATTCTTACCTTCACTTCCTCTCTATCATATACATTTTTCAGATGGCTCTTTCCTCATAGATATAAAATGAACTCCAGTAACTCCTAGGCTTACCTCCAGGATTCTCAGAAAAAAAAATCACTTCTTATCATTGATTTAAATTGGGTTGTGCTTTCAATCTATGAGACTAGAAGAAAGAATATATACTAATTGGCCTAAACTTAAGTTAATCGTCCAATTTTCCACAAAATGTGGATTCCCTTTAGAATCATAGGAAAGGAATTGAGAAGAGAGGAGAGAACTATTAAAATAGGTGAGTGATTGCAGTGATCCCCAGAAGAAAATTAGAATATGGTTACTGAAAGGATCAACTTGTGTTGAGCAGCATGAATGCACAGGAGCACACGTGTGCATACACACACACACAGAATGTTATTTTCTTAATTCCACTGTCAATCATGCTCAAAAAATGACAACAGATAAATTAATATGTGTGTGTCTGTTTACTGGTGCGTATGTACAGAGAATAGAGAGAAATGCAGAGACTAATATGCCATTTTTTCCCCCAGAAATAAGCCACTACATCAGTCAGACCATGCTCTGTTATCCTTTTCTACTCATGGTTTGGCATTAAATAAGTAGTTCAAGATCTACTAATTAAATATACTATTTTTCTTCATGCTGAAGATTACTTGAAGACCACTTTCTTTTTTCAAATGCAGTTTATTATACTATATGATTCTCCCCATGAGTCACTGGGACTTGAGGTTATTATAATTTAATAAAAAACTAATAATTCTATGTTACTTTTTGCAAAGGCTTTTATTCTTGGTTTCCATTTCTTTCCACTAACCCATCTCACATTTACCACATTTCATATTTCAAAACTTCTTTCTTAACTACTATCTATGAAATGCCTTTAACAGCAGCCTGCACATACATCATCACATTTTGTTTAATCATTACAACTCTTTGAAATAGACAATGAAATTCATTCATTCATTCATACATTCCTTCAACCTACACATATTTTTGAAGAAGTGCTATCCGCTGATAGTTACCAGAGGAACAATGACAAACACAATGTATTTCTTTGCCTTCTAGAAGCTTACAATTTAGAGCAAGACAAACACGAAAACAGATAATATCACTAGAGTATAACGAGTTTGTTTCAGTTCCTATGAGACCACATAGATAGGCAAGTACTCCGGTTCAATGGGTCAGGGAAGACCTGCTGGAAGAAATTAAGCCTAATTTTATACTGTTCCTTGTTTTATAGATTAGGAAGGTATATTTCTGAGAGGGTACACGACATGATCAAGGCCACACAGCTATAAAGTGATAGAACCAAGAGACAAACTAATTTTGCAATATTCCAACCATCACTTGTATATTAAAGATTAACCTTTGAATCACAAGTTATTTGCCTAAACAAAAATTGTATGAAAAAAAGAAACAATGCGCAAGGGTGTATATACGATACAGAGCTTATCACAGATCTACCCACCAGCCCGCACACAGGCTATCCTTGAAGGACAAATGGGATTTCACACGTGAAGTAGGCAGAGAATGTCATGAACAAAGGCAAAGCTAGTAGGACAGGATATATTCGGGGAACCCTGAGCTAATGTTTCTCTTAAGGCGTTTAGTAAATATGAGGGTAGAAAATTGATCTACGTTCAAAAGGCCAAACCTTGAAAGGCCTTTGAAGACTGTGCTAAGATGTTCACATGGAGATCTGCAGGTTCTGAGGCATCATTAAGGTTTTTAAGGAGGGGAGTGGCAAAATCTGCCTTGTGCTCTAAGAAGATAACAAGAGGCAGAGGAGACAATGGATTAAGATATAGATTAATAGATATATTGAGAGCTGATAGATAGATGGTAGATAGATGGTAGATAGATTATATACATATATATATATACACAGATGTATAAATATATCCAGTTTCTGACTGTTTTCCTCTGTGATACTAAAAGTAAGAATGACAAACTGTTTAAGTATAAAAAAATGTTGAAATCTTAGAAGTTTTCAAGTAATCATCACTAATGATCATCTAGGCACAGACTTTTGATCCTGAAGGGGCCCTTAACTGTTTTATCTATTCCTCTGTATCCAGTGTGTGATCATGTAAATATCTGGTAACAAGCAAAGTGGTTTTAGTAATCACATATACACATTCCAATTTAATGATTATGTATACAGTATATCTCAACATCCTTTAGAAAAATATGACTAAAGCATCAAACCAGTGTTTGCACAGATATTAGCTTTAGAGGGCAAGGTAGCTAGTGCTATGACAATCAGGTACACAGAGATCACTGAATTGGTGCTTGGGTGGCACATGTGTTTGGCAAAATTGTGAATATGAGGCCAAAATATCTGAAGTTTGAGAAACAATGATCCACTCTAGCCTACCTAAATTTCAGTTGTGTGTCTTGCCTCAGGATGCAGTGAGCAGCAAAGCCAGAATTGAAGAGAGAGGAGGCTTCCAGCTCTGAATCTAATGTTTTTGAAACACCCTGTGTCCTACAAATACTTCTTTTAACAGGTGAGAAAAGTGAGCACCAAAACAAGGAGACCAAAGTTGCCTGAGAGTGTTAATACTGAGAGACCCAAAAAGACTGTAGAAACTCTGCACTAGTTTATCATTTTCAAAAGACTGTCTTTAAACAGATAAACATGATGTCATCGCTGTAGTAGAATCAAAGGGTTAGTTGTAATAGATTCATTGAACTAAACACCTAAGTCTCTCATATTCATTGGTATTGAGTAGTATCAGCATTCCTAGGATTGTTTAACTACTTTTTTTTCTTCTTTACCCCATTATGGTTTATTCGAATCCTTTTTGTAGCTTGTTTTATATTCTGTTTCCTAGTACAGTATTTTTAATTCAAGTTCCTCTAAGTCAGGAACCTTATCCTTAATCTTATTTTTATGTATTCTATGGCTTGGGATAGGCTATGAACCAATGGGTATTCAACCTATATGTAGAATCTCACCTAAATACTTGTAAGTCTTCTATTTTTCACAAATTATATAGTTCATTCACTCATTCAACAAATATTTATTAAATTACTGTTATATGACAGATGTAGTCTAGCCTGTCTCTAGTTTATCAGCAATTTTGAATCAATGTGGTCCAAGTAAATGAGATCTCAAAGTGAAAAGATACATATTGAGGGCTATAAAAATTTACTTACTCCAGGAGTAGAATTATAAATATCAAAATGTTGATAATGTGTCTTATTTTGTTCTTTTTGCTTATTTTTTCCTAAGTTTACCATAATAAATATCCATCACTTGTATAGTGAGGAAAAACAAATGGTAGTGAAAATATATTTTCTGGTTTAATTGTAAAAAGGTTTGGCATTCATTTTACAAATTTAGTAACCTTTTCGTTCCACCTTCCTCTGAAAACATCTCTCTTGGCAAAAAGACTTCAAGGTTATAGATGAAACTTCATCCTTTTTATTTCTGGTTCTCACTTTATTCTAACAGTTTATTGTCAGTTTTTTAGAAGAAACTTCCCTTCTTAAATTTAAGAGGTAGCATACTGCTATAGAAAGAGGCATTGTTCAGAAAGGCCAGAGTTCAAAGTCATCTCTACCTTCACTAGTAATAACTTGGAAAAGTTATTGAATCCCTCCCAGTCCTAGCTTTCTTATGGGTAAATATAGGGTCAATAATTCCTTCATGATGGTTTGCAAGGGGATTAAATGAGATAAAGTATGACAAAATCCCCACCACATAATAGGAGTACTCCAGGAAATAGTTTCCTTCCCGCTCTACTTCCACATTGGTATTGGAAAGTGAAGCCCAGACAAATTAAGATATTTTGTCAACATCAGTGGTTGAGCCAGACTTGGACTAGTAACTTCTAACACCAGTTCAGCTCTCTATCATCTGATTTTCCTAATGCAAATCAGTTATTAGAAGCATCACAAATGGCATTTCCACTTACTCTATGCCTCAGAGCTCATATTGCTAGGCAATTTAAATAGCACCAAACAATTAAAACACTTATTCCTTAACATTCAATGATGGTTCTGTTCATTTGACATTAGCTTACTACCCAGTGGCCGTTGAGCTGGCAAAGTTATTGCTTTATCTGCCTCCCTACCTCCCAAGGATCAGATGACTGTTCTCAAGTGTAGAGAGGAAAGAGGTCAGCCCACAAATCACAGAGACAAGAGCTCACTCTGTTTTTTTTAAGGTAAGCCACCTTGTACAACAAAAGTGCTGGCGATCATGTAGCTCATGGTCACTTAATTCTTTGGACTGCTCTTACCTCTTCCAGGACAAGTCATTTCCAGCATTATCTCTCTTTGAGTAAGACTTAGACTTCAATCATGATGCTATGCTAGGACATGAAGAAGGATGTGGTACTGAGCCATGTTTCAAGAGGAAGCCAAAACCAGTATACTTCCTTAGAATAAGTAGAAGTAGTGGTTGTCTATAGATGTGATTGAGTTACCAGGAAGGCTTATGGGCCCAAACTACAAAACTATGTTTATTTGGGTTGACCAGTAAATTTTTCAAAGAGCAAACACTTGGAAATTGTTATCAAAATAGATCAAATCATCAGTATTGTATTACAAACCATGAAATAAGTTAACAGGTGTTTGGAGCTGGAAGGGATCTTAGAAGTTTCTTATCTGAACTTTCTGTATTATTGGGGGAAAGTTTATAGGGAAAAACAGGCTCAGACAAATTAAGATGTTTTACCCAGGTCAGTGGTTGAGCCAGGCTTGAACTTGTGTCTTCCAATACCAGGTCAGCCTTCTGTCATTTGATTTTTCTAATGCAAATCAGATACTAGAAGCATCACAAGTGGCATTTCCACTTACTCTATGCTTTATAGCTCATATTTGTAGGCAGTTTAAATAGCATCAAATGAAGTACCTATTCCTCGACATTCATTTCTTCAACAAATAATGAATGATCCCTTATTATGTAATTCACACTCATCATGGAGAGGTAGATTTAATGTGTGAATCAAACACTCTCCTATTGAGGAACTGATGGGATTTCTTAGCCTATATTTTGGATTACGGACTTTCTTTTTACCTAGGACTGAGCAAAAGGACATTTGCAGTCCTAATAAACAGTGACACAAAATATCTCTGACTTTCTCTACAAGAAAGCTCATCAGTATTTCCAGGAAGTTAGTCATAACATTTGATTATAGGTCAGAGTATCTTAGAAAGAAGACTATTTCCATCTTGGAATTTCATGTTTACTTCAACTTTCTGGAACCTGCCCAAGCAAGATGTTTGCTTTCCTTTGGCTCAACGCCCTGATTAGATAAAAAAGGATTCCCAGTGACTTATCATATCAAACTTATCTCGAATGGTATAAGCAATGAGTATAAGAAATGGAAAAGCATTTGAGAAAGAGATGTCTAGAAAGAACTATAAATAAATAAACATATGAGTGTATGGAGAAAAAGGTTTAACTTCCTAACCATTTGGAAAACATATCTTGTATGACTTAATATTCTGCCTACACTGTAGACAGATGAATAAAGACAAATCATAAAATTTTATAGATTTTGTAATCCAGGCCACAGGATCTACTTGTAACCATCACCAAATTACCACCGCATATTACCATTCAGAATTCAGCTCTTCCTATCCCATCCTGGAATAGCACTGTAGCATAGTGTCTTGAAATGAAGAGGAGACATATCGCTTCCAGACACTTTCAACTTGGCCAATATACTTTGTCTACCTGGGCCTCAGTTTCTCCAGCTTTCAAATAGGAAAATAATCATTTGTACCATCTTACAAAGCATAGAGATGCTGTGAGGATCAACTAAGATAGTGTATGTAAAAGGAGTTGGTAAATGAAAACTGAGTTATATAAGCAATAGCTATTATTATTATTATCATTGTCTTTAATCATGCTATTAAATCCCTTTGTAACAGAATGCTTTGTAATGGAAGTCATTATATAAGTCAAGGATTTCCCACTAGAGTTTAAGTTCCTTGAGAACAGAGGTTGTTCATCTTTGGATCCTGCATCGTCTACCCAAGTTCGTGTACACTTCTTTTGTTTCTATTCCAGACGCACATCCTATTTAAGGGAATTTCTCTCTTCTTCCCTTCTTGGTAAGAGATGCTCATCAGGATGGCTGAGCACGTTTTTAGAAAGGGCTTGAGCGCATTCTTCACCAGGACTCTGCAATTTAATTTTAGCCACAAGTGTCGATGGAAAAGGTTACAGAGTTCAGGCCACTCTTCAGTGGAAATGAAACTGGAGAAGGGCACGAGGCCAAAAATAAGGCCCTTTCTAAGTGGTGTTTGGGGACATGGACTTCAGCACTTTGAGTACCCACTAGTCCTTCCCTTGCTCTAGTCCCTTCACAGCCCCTGCTCAAGCTCTTACAGGGGCCTGAGGGTTCTGCTAGAAGAAAGCAGAGTGGCCCTTTTCCAGCACCAAGCTCGGCCGAAAGGAATGCACCTCAAATAGCCTTGTTTGCTCAGTAAATGCTTATGGGTCTCATAGTTCTTAGAACCCCCCTCTCTTTGCAATTGAGACACCTCAGGAAGCCAGCTGTTGATAGCACAGGGACGATGAGTTTTGTTTAGAGGAAGGACTTGTATGAAATTCTATTAATTGGACCATCTCTGGAATGCCTCCTTGTCCCCATGAAGGGGAGTACTGGGTTGGAGGAAGGAACTGTGATCTGTGATAAACGCTATATGTTCTTATGTATAGTTCCTGAAATGCTTTTCGAAATCCATTTGATAAAATCCTTGAGAGCAGAGACTGTCAAATCTGTCTTATTTTAAATGGTATACTTACTGCTAATAAAAATTGCTAACCAATTACAGCTTGTAATTTAAATATTTGCAATTATGATTAACATGAAGATTCATGTTGCTACAAATCCTTTTTTTCCTGGTCTTCTATGTCAGTGAGTATCCAAGAATCAGAACCTCCACCTTGAATTTTCTCAGCAACCCTGATATGCTTGCATGAATTTGCAGTTCTGTTTCGAATCCATGGCTCCAATACATTTGCAGTTTGCTGATATTTTATTTTTCACTTATATTTTTCATATATAGTACTGTGAATTTATGTGGTTGCCCCTTGTAATTATTGTAATTAGGTCAATTATATGCCATGAACTTCAACCAATGACCTGACCATACTGTGGTATGCACTATTCTAGTAGGTGCTCGATAAAGACGTGATGGAAAACTGAAAGTCTAAGCTTCCTAACATAAGACAAGGCCCTCTATGTTCTAGCTCAAACTAGATTCCCAGGTTTATCTTCTCTCCTTTCTCTGACTCCACTATTCTATCAATGTTGAACTTTTGCTTACAGTTTTCACCACACACAGAGTATTCCACATCTCCCTAAGTTTATTTGTGCTGTTCCTTTCACTCGGGTTGACCTTTCTTCACTTCTCCATCCGAATGACTCCAGCCCATCTTCAGAATTCAGTTGACACAATGACATAGAAAGTCTCCCTGACAATCCCCTCACACTGCTGTCTCATTAAACGCTCTTCCTATATCATTTTATACCACCCTGAGTAAATCGCTAACATAGCATATTTCAAATGATACAGGAATTATCTTTTTTGTTTTTCATGTCTGTGCCTCCCACTATGAACTCCTAAAGGAGAGAGAGCTTACTATGGCCCTCCAAAAGATATGGTGAAATCCTAACCCTGGTACCTGTGACCTTACTTGGAAATAGAGTTTTTGCAAATGTAATTAAGATGTAAGTTAAGATGAGGTCATGCTGAAGTAGAGCAGGCCCTTTGTCCAATACGACAGGTGTTCTTATGAGAGAAGAAGAGACACAGAGACAGAGACACACAGAGAGAAGAGATGGTCATGTGACGATGGAGGCAGAGATTGGAGAGATGCAGCTGTAAGCCAAGGAATGCCAAAGGTTGCCAGCAACCATCAGAAGCTAGGAAGAAGCAAGAAAATGTTCTCTCCTAGAGCCTTCAGAGAGAATGAGGCTCTGCAGACTTCTTGATTTCAGATTTACAGCCTCCAGAACTGTGAGAGAATAAATTTCTGTTTGAGCCATTTGGTTTCTGGTACTTTGTTAGAACAGCCTAGGACACTAACAGAGCTTGTCTTATTTAATATCGTATTTAAAGTGTCAACATAATTCTTGCCACTTAGTAGACAGTCAAGTGATTAATTGTCATTTAAACAAATCTGAAACACCCAGAATGTTCCACTGCTTCCCCCATCCCTTATTCTGCAGTCATCCAAGTCTACCTAGCCACGAAGGCCCATGTAAGCTGCTCTTACCCTCGGGAAACCTCTCATCAACCCAGTCCTTTCTCCTCTGGATTCTTAAAATGTTTATTATTTATAATAATCTTAATCTTAGATATTCTACTGCACCATAATGCCCAGCTTACCTCCCTCAAAAATTTCACACACTTTGAGGCCTGGAGGAAACTCTACCTCGGTTATCTCTTGTCACTTATGTATGAATCATTTTATATTCACTGTATAATATAATTATAACTACTTCCTGCATTGTCCATATTTTCAAATGGTAACAAGAAAAATAAGGCTCAGATTGGTGAAATAACTTTCCCAAGACATCAGGATAGGAAGTAGCAGAGTTGGGATTTCAACCCAGGCTTGTGTGATTCCAGATTTTGCTCTTTCCATTTCTGCCTTTTATTAAGACTTCAGAGGGGTAACCATTGACCAAAGTCCTCAATTGCCCTTGCTGTCACCAAAGGAGAAATCTGAGACTTTTGACCAGCAACAGGAGCTGAGTAACAGATATGTGAGACATGAAGACCCTGCCAACCTAGAGAGCTGGAAACCAGAGCCAGCAGCAAACACATGCAGAGTCCTCTTGTAATCTCCTGTAATGAGATTCAGTGTCTCCCAGCTTCCCATGGGATAGCTCGCTCTGATCCAATTGCCCAAAATAGCAAGTCAACTTTTAATAAGTGCAGGTTGGATTTCATTTGCAAATGGTAGCAGAAAAGAATGACACTGAGGAAGTTACCAATATATTGTCTTCATCCTATTTCTAGTCATTATTCTCCTTCCCAACATGCGTCTGAAGACATGTGATTGGAGAGGGGGACTTACCTGAAATTCCTAAGCTGTAAGAAAAACATACAAATGTTACCAATTTCTGTCCTTCTAAAATAAGACCATGTGCCAGAAAACATTTTGTAAACTTCTAAGAGCTGCATTAAGAGCTATTGTCATTGCTTTAGAAATACATACATGGCATTTCTTGATGATTTTTATAGAACCAATAGTGGATCTTTTCCATTATCTTAATTTAATTATTTTAAATCTATTTTTTATTATGCCACTATTAATTTTGTTAAAATAGTGTCGTAGTCATCTTGGGCTGCTATAATAAAATACCATAGACTGAGTGGCTCAAACAACAGACGTATTTTTCACAGTTCTGGAGGCTGGAAGTCCAAGATTAAGGTGCTGGCAAATTTGGTTCCTGGTAAGGATATCTTCCTGGTTTACAAATAACCACCTTCTCACTGTGTCCTCACATGGTGGAGACAGAGAGCGCTCTGGTCCCTCTTCCCTTACTTATAAGGACACTAATCCCATCACTGGTATCCTGCCCTCATGACCTCATTTAAACTTAATTACCTCCCAAAGGCCCCATTTACAAATGCTATCACACTGAGGGTTATGGCTTTCATGTATGAATTTCTCGGGGGACACAAACATTCAGTTCTTACAAATAGTATGTGAGTTGAAATAATAGCTTTTGCCCACCTAACAAAATCCTAGCTATTCTATAAATTAAAAAGCAGATAATGCAGAATGCTTAATTCTGAATATTCACAGGGGCATGAAATGTTTGTTTCATTATTCTAAAAATCCTAAATATATTTTTAAATTCAATGTAGTGAAAATCTAGATTTTATTCCTGGTCCTAGTATTTACCAATCATGTGACTTTGAATAGGTTATCTAACCTCTTTGAAGGGGTTGGTCAAATCTTGGACAATTTACATATTAATATAAATGATAATAGTAAAGGACTATAGCTGATTCAATAACAGGAATCCATGTGTCTTCAGTGATATAAGTGAATAAATACATGGGAAAATGAGAAAGCTCTGTGTTACAATATTATAATAAATAAAGATGAGATGATAGAGTTAAAAAATTATTTGACAGTTATCATAGAGGTAATTAATTTGGGTAAGAAACATCAATGGATGCTAAAACTAAAGGATGGAAATGGGATGTGAAACAGGATTTTGCATAGTCTCAAAGAATCTCCTCATAAGATGTCTACTGATTGCAAAGCCGAAGAAAGTAATTTTAGAGTAAAGAAAACTGGCCGACACCAAGTGATCAAAATTAATACTGACAGTAACTGGAAAAATTGGTATCACATGCCACTGGATGGGAGGCAATGAGAACACAGCATTACTGCTGTGATATTCTGGTCCAACATGCATAACCTGGGCCTAATTATGGGCAGATGTTGGACAAACCCCAATGGAGAGCCCTTCTACAGAATATCTGGTCTATAATCTTCAAAAGTTACAAGGTCATGTAAGTCAAGAAAAGACTGAGTTGAAGGAGATCAGAAAACATGACAATCTGGAGAAACATGTGATACTGGATTGGATTCTTTTGCCATAAAGAATATTATTGGGACAACTGGTGAAACTTCAAAGGGGTCTCTGGGTAAATGGAGATACAACAATTCTTTGCAAAAATCTTATCTCTTTTTTTTAGTTTTGAAATTGTTTCCAATGAAAAGTAAAAAAAAATAGGAAAACATAAAACAACTTGAATTCTGGAAATAAGTCCATGTTGTGACAGTAGGAAAACAAGTTCTAAAAAGGATTTTGAATTGAAAATTTGATTCAATATGAATTTGCAGAGACTTTAGTTACCATTGTTGTTTCTCAGAATAGAGGAAGATATTTTTGTTCCTAATAGATTAATGCTAGTGCTTGAAAAATCATCTGAAAAACTCAAAATGGCCTGTGCTTTGATCTTCTAAATCATGGTGTTATTTGGAGGAAGCTGGAAAGCAAACGAAATTTTATTCGATCACGTACATGGTACATTTAATTATAGGCATTATTTAAGGGATACATGAAAGCATTCTGTTGGTATCTTTTGTTTCGTCCATGATAAGAACAAGGAAATTGTTTTGTGTATGGGAGACTGGATGTATTTTTCCAGAGGATAATGCAATTTAGAGGCTCTGTGTGTTTTAAGTGTTTCTCAGGGCTGATTAAAGCCTTGCACTTGGATTGGAAAGCTAATGCTCATCTGTGTAATGAATGTCCTTTCATTGTATGAAAGAAGGAGTTCTTCTTAAGTAGAAGTTAGAGTCATGACAGGATTACACAAAGACAGGTGGCATTGTGTCTACGATTGGGGAAAAGTTAACAGGAAAAGGCTTGGCATTTAGAGTTTGAGGGACATTTTCCGACATTGAAAATTAGATTTTCTTGTCCTTTAATATATCAAATTAAATATTCTTTCTTTGAAATGTATATATATTAATCTCCATTTTATCCCAGTTACCTAGAGCAGCATCAATAAATAAGTGACAAGTGAATTGAAAACTGAATAACTAAATACAATGGATGATTGAGATGAATGATCCCTCCTCTTAGTGATTATCAATTCTAGCCTTTTTTCTTACATTTTCAACTTTCTAGAGCAGAATTCAACAAACTACCATTCATGGGTCAAATCTGGCTTTCTACAGGTTTTTGTAAATAAAGTTTTATTAGAACACTGCCATGCTTACCTATTTATGTGTTGTCTATGGCTGCTTTCATGCTGTGATGGCAGAGTTGAGTACTTACAACACAGACTGTATGACCCATCAACCCTACAATGTTTACCATCTGACTCTTTGCAAAAAAATGTTTGCTGACCCCTCATCTAGAGAATGATCAAGTGCTTAGAGTTTCAATGTTGGTAAATCCCAAAAGAGAGAACCTGATGAGGTTTGCTTCCAGGATATGATTCATAACAATGATTTCAGCTTCTTAGAGCCCCTTGAAGACAACTCATAAGTAATAATCTTCCTGTTTACTCTTCATGTTTTGCATTAGGAAAACAGAATCCTCTCTGGCTATTACAAAATAAGGAATTTGAATCGGATAACCATTTACAAAGGCATTAGAAGGACTAGAGGGATAAAAATGAGGTGGCCACAGGTTACTACCTGCAGTAAACTAATAAGACTACCCCTAATTCTGCAGAAGAAAAAGAGAACATGAGTGGTGTTACTCAGAGCCCATAATTGCTGCACCACTGATGGTGATGCTGTTGAAACCTAGTTGCCTGAGTAGGAGCCCAGTATTGCACACACACCAGCCAGCACTGCTGCTGCCACTGCTGGAAGTACCACCAAAAGATGGGGAAAACATGCTTTTTCCTTGATCCCACCTTACAGACTGCCATTAGTGCCACCCAATGGTATAAACTGACAAGAAACCAATTGGCAGGGGTGTCTGGCAGTTGTTGTTTATAGACTGCTGGCCCCAGGAGTAGAGGGGAGGGATGGGAATAATGCCTGTGAAGCTGAGGAACAAGAGAAACTATCTGCTAGAGGCTCGTGATATTACCTAGCTTGATTGCCATGTTGATATTGCCATAAGAAGATCCTTATAATGGTGGTGGTGAGGAGAAGTACCATAAAAAAGATGCAATGAGAAGGAGCAGTGTATATAAAGTCAAAGAATTGAGAAAGAGTGTGACAAGTTAAGAGGATTTAATATACCTTGCTTGAAAACACGATGATGGGAAGAGAGGGGCACTACTTGTGCAAGCTGGACAGGTAAAGTTGGGTAGGGGAAAAATCATGAAGAATCCTATGCCTAACGTAAAAGTGGCAGCATAAACAAGGAATAAACATCATTATGGAATTTTACCAAGTTTTATCCATTCTGGGCATGATATTCTTCATTGGAAGAGTCAGATTCCAGCCACCTAGGCCACGTATCTGTAAAAGGGACCATAGGGAAATTTCCATTTTTATGATGATTCAGATTGGTTAGCAATGACTGCCTATAGGTCTGAGCTGTGAAGGATTCTGAGCAACCTCCAGGTTCCTTGAGAAAGAATACCATGATGACTGCCACCAGCACAGGAGTGGCACAGTATGTCATATATTTGCTACCATGATTTGTAATAACATACTTGGGGATATTCTTTAATTTAGGAGTTTCCAAAGATAGCAAAAGGATTTTTTGAGGATGAACGCTATGACTAGGTAAGTCTTCAATTTATAGTTTTATAGAAAAAAATAAAAAGAGTTCACAATACACTCTCAAATTAGTCTTTAATTGTTCTTAGTAAAAAACAAAATGATGATAACTAAGGGAATAGTTTTTTGGCTGGTCTGACTCAGGCATACCTCTGTGGGTTACACATTGTATTGGTTCCACAGCATCTTGCCTGGGCTAGATATGTTGCTTCAAGACACTTCTTAAAATTTCTTTGTGCATCAAGCATAAGTCTCAGTTCACAAAATCATATGAGAAATAAATATACCTTTACTTTTTTATATATTAACTTAATTTCTATATCGTTTCAACTCTATATACAGTTGTGGATGGGAAAACAATACTAAGTCAATTAAGAGCATCACCTCACATTTCCCCTTGGGTTGCTTTTAGAATAACAGAGACTCTGCAGAGACTTGTGGAGGTTGATCTTCTTTGATACATAATGAGTCCTCCATTGTTGTTGTCTTGTCTACAAATACTCTTTAGGTCTTGGGTGTACACAGTGAATTGACTGATTCTATGCCATGCCGAGGTGTGGAAAATTTCTGAGAGGCTATCAAGGGCCCTAGACACTCACACAGCACTTACACTTCTTTTGGTTTTTACTTACCACCCTGGAGCCTCAACTGGTAAGCAAAGTACACATCCTCACAGCTCTGATGCCATAGAGCTTGGCATCTTGGTCTTTCATCCATTTCACAGAGGTGGCCAGGAAGGATACAGGAACTTAGGGACCTATTAACATCTGCACTCCTGTTAGTTTCCTCAAACTCTTCTCCCCATCCAGAAGTGGGGGAGAATCAACTATTTGGGTGGGGTGAGGGTAAGGGTAAAGGTGAAAAAAGCCTTTAGTTCAACAATATTCTCACTCCATTTGCTTCTGCAGTTACTAAAAAATAATCTTTAATTGTTGAACCTTTATGTGTTAATTAAGGAATTGATGCAAAAAGCTGCAGGTCTGATTTGTGTGTATTTTTTCAAATCTCCCTGATGTGTGTGTATTTTTTTTTTTTTTTTGTGAGGGAGATCAGCCCTGAGTTAACATCCGTGCTAATTCTCCTGTTTTTTTGCTGAGGAAGACCGGCTCTGAGCTAACATCTATTGCCAATCCTCCTCCTTTTTTTCCCCAAAGCCCCCCAGTAGATAGTTGTATGTCATAGTTGTACATCCTTCTAGTTGTTGTATGTGGGAGAGGGCCTCAGCATGGCTGGAGAAGCAGTGCATCGGTGCGCGCCCGGGATCCGAACCCGGGCCGCCAGTAGCGGAGCGCACACACTTAACCGCCAAGCCACCAGGCCGGCCCCTGTGTGTGTATTTTTTCAGATCTCCCTGAGCATTGGTTCTTCTTTAGGAAATGAGTGTTTTCTCCCTTATCTCCCTCTTTGGTTTTCCTCCCACAAAAAAGAAAATGAGTGAATGAATGACCTAGGTAGGACCCACATTCTGTAGATGAGGAAGCAAATAAGCCAACTTGACCCAAAATCCACATAGCTGACTCGTGGCAGAGCCAGTCAAGAACCATGGATTTTGATTGTGGGATCAGGGTATTTACCTCCGGAGCTGTGTTTCTCCAAATGTAGCGAGCATGGAAAAAAATGGGGCAAATGACTCGAACTGACACTTCACAAAAGAAGATCTACAAATAGCCAGAAGTACATCATTAGCCATCAGATTAATTGACTTTCTTACTCTCCAGGGAAATGCAAATAAAAACCACCATGGTGGGGCCGGCCCTGTGGCTTGGTGGTCAAGTGCACGCGCTGCGATGCTGGTGGCCCGGGTTCGGATCCTGGGTGCGCATCGAGGCACCACTTCTCCGTCCATCCTGAGGCCGAGTCCCACATACAGCAACTAGAAGGATGTGCAGCTATGACATACAGCTATCTGCTGGGGCTTTGGGGGGAAAAAATAAAATAAATAAAATCTTTAAAAAAAAAAAAAAAAAACCACCATGGTATGCCACTCCATACTCACTGGTATGGCAAAAATCAAAAAGACTGTAAATACCAAGTGTTGGCAAGGATGTGGAGCAACTGGAACTCTCATACATTGCTGTAGAAATGTAAAAATTCTTTGTCAATATCATATAAGTTTAAATATATATTTACTATGTAGCCCGCCAATTCTACTCACAGATATTTATACAAGAGAAATAAAAACATACACACACACAAAATTATAGAAGAATGTTCATAACATCCTCATTCATAACAGCTGCAAACCTGAAACATTTTTACATCTATGAAGAGGAAAATGGATAAATATTTTGGTATATTCATACTTTGGAATACTATTCAAAGGAACAAACTACTGAAACCTATAACAACATGGCTGAATCTCAAAAATATGACATGAAAAGTAAGGGCCCCCCACACACACACACACAATTACACACACAAATACATTTTGTATAATTCCATTTATGTGTGTCCCAAGAGCAGGAAAACATAACTTGATAGAAGTGATAGAAGTCAGAAAGATGTTACCTCTGGGCAGAGGTGGGGGACGGGGAAGGGACACAAAGGAACTTTCTCAGGTAATGAAAATGTTTCGTATTTTGTTTTTAGTGGTGATGGCCAGGTGTGTCCAATTAAGTCAAATGAGTAAATATCTCACCAAAGTCAACATTTAGGATTTGTACATTTTATTTTGTGTAAATTATTCATACTATACTAAAAACATATCAGAAATTAAGTAACATAATAATGCTGTTATAAACATGTAAGGTCCTGAAATAAGCCTGGGGAGACTTAGGAACGTGGCTTCTTGAACCTGGCCAATCAGATTGTAACCGGATAAGTCTGATTGGAGACAGAGACTCTTCCTGTTAATTAGCACCCCCCACACAGGTGATTCTGATGCAGGTGTTCAGAGGACAACACTTTGAGAAATACTACTACTTACTTTGCAGCCAAGATATATTTTTAACAGTATTTTTAATGAGCTTCCTCTTGATTGCCAATTTTCCACTTCCATTGTACTGGGTAACTTTTCTCCACATTTCAGTATTGATACTAGTTTAAAATAATCCTTTCCTGTAGTCTGAATATCTGGATTGGTTTCTGTGGCTTTTTAATTAGGTTTGATTATGGGAACTCTCATAAAATATTTAAATCTCTAAATTAAAACACTAGTGGGAATCAGAGTTTCCTTTGGGGCAGGTATTTGCTTTTCGCCAGAAACCTATGTACCTGTCCTATATGTAGTGTTTTTCTAATGATTTTGCACTTCAGCTGGAAAGCATGAGTGAGAAACTACTTGTAGGCGCAATGCCTGCCAAAGAGTGTTGCCTGTAATAGATGTTTGATAAATGGAGTTGGCTTGAATTGGAATGGGTAGTTCAGGAGAAAGAGATAAATAAAGAAGCACTTTGAGAGAGCATGAGCTTGAAAAGATTTCAAATGAGTGAGGACACTTGAGATTTCTTTTTATAACATGGATTATGTCTGGCACAGTGTAGCTACATTGTTTTCTCACAAAATCCCCATATTTACTCTATAAAGTAGATACATATTATCCCCATTTCACAGATGAGCAAAGATGCTTGAAGTGGTTTAGTGGCCAAGATCAAACAAGGACTGCATTGGTCAGAAATGAACAACCAAAACTATTTCAGAGGCTTATAACAACAAATGTTTATTTTTTGTGGGTCAGCCTTGGCTCTGTTTCACATGTCTTCGTGTTGCAGAACCAAGGCTGAAAGAGGAGACTCTAAACAGAGCATGGAAGAGGTCACTAGTCAACCACACAGTGGCTCTAAAATCTCTGCTAGGACATCACGTCTGCTCTCCTCCCATGGGCAGTGGATGAGAATGTCTAATCTCTTCCAGAGAATGGTGGAGTGAACACTTGGTGTTATGGACTGAATGTTCAAATCCCTCCAAAATTCATATGTTGAAATCTAATCCCAGTTGTGATGGTATTAGGAGGTGGAGCCTTTGGGAGGTGATTAGGTCTTGAGGGTGGAGCCCTTATGAATGGGATTAGTGCCCTAATGAAAGAGACCCTAGAGAGCACTCTCATCCTCTTTATCTGCCACGAGAGGACACAACGAGAAAACAGTAGCTTGCAACCTGGAAAAGCATCCTCACCAGAACTGGACCATGCTGGCTCCCTGATCTCGGATTTCTTGCTCCTAGAAGAGTGAGAAATCAATTTCTGTTGTTTATGAGTCTCTGGGTCTATAATATTCAGCCTAAACTGACTAAGACCCATGGGGAAATAAAATACAATCTACCGGCAATGGTAACTGACAAAGCCAAAATTCAAATTCAGATTCATCTGGCATTAAGGCCCTTTCTCTTTCCACTAAGATTATTCATCCACTAATTCATTAATTCAATAATTATTTTTTGAGCTATTAGTAGCATGTAGAGGTTAAGAATATGTAATTTGGATCCAGAAAGAACTGATTCTGAATCCCATCTCTTTCACTTATTACCTATGGAATAATTAGAATTTTATTCTACCTCATAATGGAGGTGAAATTTTAAACATTTATCCTAAAAATCATGACATGTGTACAAATTCTACTTGAGCAAGTGTGAGATCTTACATTTAAAGGCTGATCCACATGAATCCTTGGAAGTTACTTTTATCTTTCTGACACTTTCTCTGTTTCTATGGATCTCAAATTTTAAGATTCTGGTGATTAAGAATGTGTTAATTAAGCTATTTTGGGAACTGATTTTGACACCTAAATACATTAAACTACTGTCTACTAGAACTATCATTTTAATAAAAAACAAAATAGGAAAAGAGTACATTTAAAATTTTTCAGAATGGAGAAAACATTTTAAAAAGCAACATGCAAATATTTTTCATGTTGTTGCCTTGCTTACAATTGTTTTCTTATTGCAACATCTTCAACTAGGAATGCTTCCTCTTTATCACATTATTGTAAAAAGTATTCACATAGGTATGATGATGAAGACTGAATTTAATTTGCTAATATTATTTCACTCAATATGGAATATTATGGGAAAACTGAGAGAAGCCAAAAACATAACATCTTACTACCTAAACTTCTTCCTTCTACTGGGCCACAAAGAAGGCAGGTCAAATGTCTGGTGAGATTGCAAAAAAAATATTCAGAAGAGTGTTAACTTGTGGCCTAGATTTCTCCAAAATAGGCAGCTAAGACTGTGTCTGAGAGGGATGCTGGGGACCTGAGAACCCTTTGTTGTGGACTAACATAATCTGAGGGCCAGTGTTTTAGAAGAGTGTCCTACTGAATTCAGGAACTGAAGAAGCCACCCACTGGTGATGGTGGCTCAGATTGTCCCCCTAGGTCTGATTCATTTAATTCAAATATTTTTATCGAGTGCCTACTATGTGCTATATATCATTTCTGGGCTCTGGGAATGTGACACTTCACAAGACAAGAATCTGGCCTTGTAGATTCTAGTGATGCGGTAACAGCCTCTACTGAGCACCAGTGCTCGTATGAGACTTCTAAGCGAGTTTTCTAATGATTCTGTGAAACACTGCAGCATACTGCAACCATGGCTGGTCAGCCTTCCTTTCCTTCTTCATTAATTTAGCAAAGGGCTAACAGTAGAAATACTAGGCTGTGGTAAGATATTGCTTGTTTAAATCCTGCACTGTGACTTAATAACATGTGACCTGTATAAATTCAATCCTGCCACTCTGTGTTAAGATCCTTCCTTTAGCAACTCCATGTCCTGTTGTACAAGGCTCTGTGGATCGGTCCTTTGACCAAACTCACATAGTGCCACTTACATGCCCCAGACGCTTTAGTCTTTTTTCGGTCACTTCGACTGACCAAACTTTTTCATGTCTCGGGATCTTTGCCCCTGTCTACCTGTAATGCTCTCTTCTCCACTCTACACCTGGATAACTTCTATTCATCCTTTTGAGTTAAGCTTACATGCCACTTCTTTATAGCTGTCCTCCCTGACTCAACTGAAATGAGATCCTCTTCCTCCAATGGGTTATTCTTCTATACTATCCTCCATTTTCTTCTTCATTGTGCCTTCACTATAGGCAACAGGCTTGAACTGAGTTCTTTCCATGGAACACTGGCTCCTGGGTCTATTATGGAAAATTCCGTATTAAGGAAAATTCAGCTCTGGATCATCGTCATTAACTCCACCATCAGCACTATCATCATTACAATGACCAAAACTAACATTACCAAAAGCTTTCTCCATGCCAGAAACTGGACCACGTACGTTAAATGGATTATTTCATTTAATCCCACAGCAATCTTATAAGGTAGGTATCACCATTATCCCCATTTTTTTTTTTTTTTTTTTTTGGTGAGGAAGATCAGCCCTGAGCTAACATCCATGCTAATCCTCATCTTTTTGCTGAGGAAGACCGGCTCTGAGCTAACATCTATTGACAATCCTCCTCCTTTTTTTTTTCCCCCAAAGCCCCAGTAGATAGTTGTATGTCGTGTTGCACATCCTTCTAGTTGCTGTATGTGGGATGTGGCCTCAGCATGGCCGAAGAAGCGGTGCATCGGTGCGCGCCCGGGATCCGAACCCGGGCCGCCAGTAGCGGAGTGCGCGCACTTAACCGCTAAGCCACGGGGCCAGCCCTATCCCCATTTTTAAAGATAGGAAAACTAAGGCTCAGAGAATTTCATTAAGTTGTTCAATGCCTTAAAGCTAGTAAGGGGTGCAGCAGGGATTTGAAATCATGAGTCTGATGCTAGCACTGGTGTTCTTAACTGCTGTAATTTCTTTAAGACAAGTCATGTTCAGCAGTCCTGATGGAGACTCCAGGGTCCAGGTCTAGGCTCACACTTTAATTCCAAGCCCTTCTGGACAGGGAAATTGGGGGCTACTGATTTACGTCTTGACCTTCTCTGGGTTGGCTCAGTAACTGGAGAAGACTTTGGGCTATAGGAGAATTCATGTCTGAAAGAGGAGGATTGAAGAAGCAAGGCAGAGACTGACATTGCCACCAGGCAATAGGTAAATACCCCCGACGATGGGGAAAGCACTGCTTCCAAGGCATCCCATTTCATCCTCCTATAGTTCTGACCCTTGAGAAATTACTTTTTAGATAGAACCAGAATTTTTCTTCCTGTATTTTGTAGCCATTGGCCATGATAACTGGTTTTCATCAGATTTCAGGGCAATCATTATCTCTATTCTCAGTCCACCTTGAAGTTCCCACTGACAAAGAGAGAGTCCCTTTATTATTTCAATAATATTAATGATATTTGACTAAGATTTCAGTTGTTCAAAGCGCTTTTTCCTGTGTTCATTTACGTGGTCCTCACACAACACTTGCACAGGGCAGGCATTATTACCACCACTTTCCAGATGAAAACCCAAGACACTAGGTGGCTTGTACAAGACAGCATAGCTCACAAGGGGCAGAGTTAAGGTTAGCTCTCACTCTAAAATCATCCAGACTCTCCAAAGTGATCCTTTCACGGCTATTTCATCTTTATCTTATCTCTCTGGTTGCTTATTGGTACCTGGTGAGATATGCCCTGAATCTGATGTGACAGAGAGTCATTTGGGCTGGGAAGGGCAAGATTCTTCAGTCCACACAGCACTTACTATATATAAAACTGGCCTGGTTAAGCTGACAGGGCCAGGGTCATAATTTCTCAGGAAAATGGCAGACTAATGGAAAAAAGGTCATAAATATCATCAAATACAAGGCCTGACATTTACCAAGGACAATTGTTTCATCATAAAAGTCTCAGGCTTTTTGGAGCCTTTCAACTAAGCCCCCACAAGACATCCTGCCTCCTGACCAGGGAGGAGGAAAGAAAAGAATAACAAAGTGTGTATATGTGTGTGGGGATGGGGAGGTGGGTAGAGGTGGCAGATGAGAAGAGGAAGACCAAAGGGGACATTCCTGTGGTTTCAGGAGTAAATTGTGCTGCTAATTCTTTGTGACCAGTGGTAGGATTAAGAGTTCAAAAGGGCAGGTTGTACAAGGGCACGGGGTCAAGCTGGGTCTTGCAGGGATTTGACCCAGGAAATGCTGGCAGGCTGGGCCCCCATACCTTCCCCAGCAGGCCTCCAATTAGGATTTAATGGCCAAACATGGAATGCATTAGGAGTTCTGAGCAGAAAGTCTGTGTTCAAAGGAGCCAGATCTTTTTGGCTAAGTAGAAAAACATTCCTCCATGGTCAGTTTCCTCCTGAAATTTGCTAATTCTGGGGGCCTCACTGGCAGTGGTACCTTACAAAGAGCATGTGCAAGTGGCCTAGGCTTAACCCCCCTGTTTCCCTTGAAGACGACACAAAAAAGATTCAGCAGATCCACAGGCTTTATTCAGTATTAGGGACAATGTGGGAAGCAGAAAGAATTGTTTGATGGGGATTCTTTGCCTTTGTGGATCTTGTAGATGTGTATCCAGCTGGGGATGCAAAGATAGAGAATGCATGCGTGTCAGTAGATACGGATAGATGTAAGACAGAGTTAAAATACATGTATACGTCTATATGTGTGCACCTGCTATATTTATCTATCATCGATTTATTTATTTATTTGTTTATATTTCTTTCTTAAAGTTTTTCCTTACACCCTGCCTTGTGACAGAGAGCAACTGCCCAGGGTATATTGTGTGTGTGTGTGTGCACACTCGTGCACACGCACTTATAAGTATATATGGGTGTATGTGTGTGTAAAAGAGAGAAATGTGTAATACACAAACATGTGTATGCATGTATGTGAATCTGTGTCTACCTTATACCTCTGAGTGTGGCTGAATGTACGGATTAGGGAAAATATGTTGGCATCTGTGATAATGCTTCTGGAAGTGAGGATAACACAGTGGGTAAAAGATTAGCTCTGTGCCCATGAGTATGTGCAGTTGCATATTTTGAAAGTGTGAATGCATATATACATCAGTGAACATGTGTGTGATATATTTTGCTTTGCATGTGCTGCTTTGTGTGACCGTGAATAAGACGTTGCATCATGTGCCAATACATGTAATGTCTTTGTTAAAAGTATATATGGGCGAGTATATATGGCACATTTGTAGTCTGTATGTTTGTCTGCAAGCATGCGATATTGTGTGAATAGCTATGAATCCAACATAAACTTAGGTGTGCATATGTATGATTATGTCTAATGAATGAACATGTACAAGTCACGGCTGTGGGACTACAGGAAGAGTTGCTTATATCTCTGGTAGGGCCTGAATAGAGGGTGAGATTGTGGAAAATATGTCCAGTTTGGGGAACATGAGACTACATATGGATCTGTGCAGTGAGTTAAAGAACGTGCCTATGTCTGTGTTTGTGGTTTCCCCATCCTACAACATGTGAGGATGAATATCTTAAACTTCAGCTGAGAAGTGAAGCTGCTTCTGTTCTTGTCTGGCTCAGCTTCTCTTTTGGAGTTTGAATAAATGACACAGGAAAACTATGTCCCATTTCCTCCTAACAGAACTGTATGGTATTTGCACACGTGTGTGTGCGCGCGCACACACACACACACTCTTTTGTGTAAAGCAAGTGACCAAATGAATTTTATCTTGAGTATTTTAATGCTATCATATCAGCCCTGAATTTAGGCTGACCTCAGTCCTGATTTTCACGCTGAAAGTCCCACATCCTGGGACCTCCCCCGCCCCCCACCAAGTCTTGGATAAACCAGGTCAATTGGTCCCCCTACCTGCGTTAGTTGATGACAGACTGCAGAATAGGGAAACTGAGTCTGGACCATACCCAGGTAAGTGGCATAGAGCTATTATTTTGTTTCTCTTCACAGGGAAAAAAAATTCCCTGCATCCTACCAGAGAACTATATTTTCATGAGTGAAAGTACTTGCCTCTTAAACACAGCATAGAGCTTCAGAGCATGGAAATTTGCAGCTGCCTGGATCTATTTTGAAACTGCACTGTGCCCTTTACAAGACATGTGACCATGGCTAATTTCCTTAGACTTCTTGAGCCTTAGTTTCCTCATCTGTAAAGTGAATGTAACAACTACTTCACAGGGTTATTTTATGGATTAAATGAGAAAGTATAGATGCAAAGCATTTAAGTTACTGGGCATATGGTATAAATTCAATAAATGGCAGATATCATTATTATTCACCCATTCTTACAATATAGCTATTGAGCAATGACGACAGACAAGGTGTCTGCTAGAGGCTGAACATATAAATAAACACAGTCCTTGCTCTAAGAAGTCTTCAATTTATTGAAGTTCACTAGTAAAAATTAATAAAAACAGATTTCTGTTTGTAATTGTGATAAGCTGAAAAATTAAGAATATATACATTTTGTAATATATATATTTGCAATATATACATATATAAAAGTAATATTATATATAGTATATATGTTACATTATATATAGTAGTGTATATAAATCTATTTTATATATATATGTATATTGCAAAGGATGGTAGTTATGTACTCTCAGCAATTTTAACAAAAAGCCCTCATCATCTTCCGAAAACAACAGCTGTTCTTTGAGATATTGCTGTGGGCCTGGCAGTGGGCTAGGTGCCAGCAGATGCTACACAGAGCAAAGCAACACTTCATGGAAAGATTGCCTCCGAAGAATGAGGAAGGACAGATGGCCACAGATTGTTCTGGAACATAAACCAAGTGTCAGACATGCAGGGGAAGGCTGAAGAAAAATATGGAGTGGTAGGGGGTGTTTTGCAGCCAGTGCCACCAGAACAATACCTAATTCACGAGGCAAGAAGCCAGGCAAGCCGTGTTGTTAAGGAGCTCAGTACCTCGCAGCTGGTCCCTTGCTCTGTGCTAGGCACTGAGAACGGAGAAAGTGGGGTCTCTACTATCGCGGTGGTGACAGTGGCTTTGGGGATATAGAAGTTTGCACAAATAATTATAATACAAGGTGATGTGTGCTCCAATTAAGGTAAATAAAGTGGAACAAACTAACCTCTTGAGAGTTGTAAAAGGCTTGTCAGAGTAAAGAAGGTAACAACTTGAATTTGCCGTATGGATGGATTCACTAGGCAGAAAATCAGTGGTTGGGGGAGCTGAGTATGTGTGGGTTCTGTAGTAGACATTCTAGAGAGTGGGAATAATATGAAAACACTCAGAAATCTGGGAAGGAGGAACCTCATGGTGGCTAAAATATAAAATCCAGGACATCCGAAAGCCTGTTCCAGACTGGGCAGTCCTTGAACACCAGACCTACTCATGTGCATTTCCCCAGTGCTGCATAGGGGCCCATGGGCTCTCAGAAAATGTTAGTTTAGTAAATGAAGGAATAGTGCAGGAATGGGCAAGTTATGAACAGCTATAATTGCTCTCCTTAGGAGTTTGCACTTTATCCTGGAGGTGATGGGAAACCACCAAATAAGTTTAAGGAGGAAAAGGATGTGATCCAAATTTGTATTTTAGAAATGTCACTTTGGCCTCAGCAGGGCATAGGTGTGTTGGTAGAGATGGGAGAGGCGAAACCTGTGGCAGGACACTGGTTGGGAGATGTCTAAACTCGTCCCCATGCCACATGCTGGAGGCCTGAGTGGGGACAGTGGCAGAGACTGTGAAGAAGATGCACCTACCTGATCAGTGTTGCTCTGCAGCAGTGAATCTTGACAATCACTAATTTCTCAGATCTCCATTCCTATATGAAGATTACTCACATTTCCTCCATCTTAAGAGCACAACTCGAGATCTCAGAAAGAACTCGCAGGCTTCTGAGCGCACTTGATTCATCCGCAGGATCACACTAATGGGATGCCTTAGGGCAGGCAGTGCAGGATTATAGGGGAAAAAATAAACAAACTAAAACAATAGGTTTTACTGCAGTGTATCTGGGTTCTATTCCCAGTTCCCAGCCCTTCCATTTAGTAGCAGCCTGACTTTGGCAGAGCCCCTCATCCTAGTTTCCTGTTGTGTAAAATGGGCACACTAACATCAGCATCATGGTGTTGTGGGGATTTGCTGAGGGAAATGTAAGTAAAAGTCTCTTTAAAATCTTCAAACAACCATGCAAACAGCAGATATTAATTATGCAGAGACTCTGGGCCAGGGTTGACTTCAGTTACCAAGTGAAAACTAAAAGGCTGTCTTGATTTTCGGATCATCAGCTGGATGGAGAGGTATTCTATTTAAACCTTTATCCTCGGGACTCCTGAATTCCCTCCCTGTCTTCCACAGGGGCAGAGTTTTATTTGTAAAGAATGCTCTCCCCCAGGCTGGTGCTCTAAAAGAGCATGGGGAATTAAGTCAGAAGATTAACAGGCAGACTTCTCCATGGCAGTGCTCATCGGCTTCTTTCTGGAGAAAGAACTTTCTGGAGGGGTCTCTCTGGACACCCTTCGGAAAATAGCTTGTGAGCACACAGCCTATAAAGTACCCCAGGCCAAAACCTCTCTGTTACTGCTCTTTCATGTGTGTGAGCCTACATCCTGTGTACATGCTTTACTTCAATTAACATTTCACAATCCCTCTGTCTCTGTTTTCCTTAGACTACCCAAGCACTGACTTTCTCTCATCCCAAGCTCAGGGAGCACTAGAGGCCCCACGGAAGTCAGCAGATGTATGTCCTTGATTAACAAGAAAGACAAATGTGTTGAGGGCTGTGGACACAGTTGAGATTCATCAAGCGTCTTAAACTCTATTGAAAATAAAAAGGCTTGGTCCAGAGTTTTGGGTTTTGGTTTAATGGTGAATAGATGGTTCAAAGACATGACATGACACAGCCAACTCGCTGTCATTGAGAGAGATGGAGGACAGAGAGATAGAGTGTCACAGAAACGTATTGTTTGGGCGAGACTTTCAGATCATCCAGTACAACTGCTCACGAAGTTCCTTTTTTCAGCACACACTTGTAGAAAACTCCCTGTTAATTCCAGATACTTTGCTAAGTGCTGGGCCCATAATAATGAAGGTCTGGTCCCCAGTATCCAAAAGGGGGGGTGGATAAATTCATTCATTTCTTTCTTCATTCACTTATTCATTCAATAAATATTCATTTGACACTTAACCATGTAATAGGCATTGTGCTAGCTGACAAGGATAAAATAATAAAACGTGGACCACCGTGCTCATGAAACTAACAGTCAAATGAGGGAGACAGGCATTTTGGAGTATTAACCAAAAAAAATAGACCTCTAAAATGACAAACTATGATAAATCTATGAAGGAAACAAGGACTCTCATCTAGTCTTAAGAATCAGGAAAAGTTTTTCTTTAGTAAATGACATTTGGGCTAAGATATGAAGAATGAGTGAAGGCAACTAGCCAAAAGGATGAGAATCAGGAAAGGTGTTCCAGGTAGAGGCAACAGACAGGGTAAAGGCTCTGGAGTCAGGAGGAAATGAGAGGAGGCCAGTGTGGCTGGAGTTCATGAAGTAAGAAGAGTAGAGGGAGACAAGGCTGGAGAAGGCTCAGGAGTCATGCTAAGAATTTTATTAGTTACGTCAAGAGC
The DNA here is from genome assembly GCF_057802395.1 of Ceratotherium simum simum. Lineage (NCBI taxonomy): Eukaryota > Metazoa > Chordata > Mammalia > Perissodactyla > Rhinocerotidae > Ceratotherium > Ceratotherium simum. Next base: position 13,736,153 of record NC_141922.1, read on the forward strand.
AGTGGGAAACCACTCAAGGGTGGCAAGTAATGGGGTATGAGATCGTATTAGCAATTTGAGATGATAACTCTGTCTACATTATAGAGTACAGATCAGAAGGGGCAAAGGTGGAAACATTTTATTTAGTGTAGGAGGGTTTTGATGTAGTTCAAGTCAGGGGACAATGGTTGGACTAGGGTAGAGACTATGGATATGGACAGAAGTCACCCAACTGGAAAGAATGAATACAACGTAAAATGATATGTGCTACAATGAAGGTGAGCACCAAGTGCTCAAAGTGCACCAAGGTGGGGTTACAGATGAGGAAACCGAAGTGCAGGGAGCAGTGATTTGCCTAAGATCACCCAGCTAGTCAGTGTAAAGGTCATCTTTTCATCTGTCCATCCTGCCCATCTGCCTCCCACACTTCTGTGAAATTTAACCACAACTCTGCATTTCCCCACCCTTCCAGATCCAGTCCTCACATGAAGTGTTTCCTGCCTTCTTTCACCACAACAGTCCACGTTTTCTCAAGGCCCGTGAATTGCACTTAGAGCCCTGCCCTGCAGAGTCTAACACACATCTTCTTTGTTTCAACCCCTGGGTCCATCTGGACCTCAGGCACTGTTTTGTGATAATAAAGACCATCCAGTCATGGGATCCACCCAAAACCTCTCATATCACACAATAGAAAGCAACAGCAGAGGAAGAAGTTTCAAGCATTTCCCTGGACAAGATGCACCGAGACCTCATTGAACCATTACTCGAAAAGCACCCTAACTGCCAGGTGCAAGGCAGTGTGCTTTGGGCATGCATTTTCACTGAATCTTGTTAAGCTTCCCTTTGATGTAGGTATTATTGGCCTCAATTTTTTTCAGAGGGGAAAAAGTGAGCATTTCTCTTTCTCTTCCACTAGATCATAAGATCCTTGAAGACATAGATGTGATCCACGTGTTCATCCCAGAGAAGTATTATCTCTAGGACAAAATAGGTGCTCAATTTATAGATTTGAATAAATGAATGAGAATAGGCCAATTAAATAAATTGCTCGAGACCATAGAGTTTTTATGTAGGGGGAGGAAGAGAGGCACTGGGATTCACACCCAGGTCTGTTCAACCCCAAACTTCACAGTCTTTCCACTATACGACACACCTCAAACTGTAAGCAGGGAGAGACCTGCTCAGTTTACCAAGAGGAAATTGAGACCAAGATAGGAAGTGACTTTTTCAAGATGTCCCAGGACAATAATAGAGAGTTGGCTTGAGAATCCAGGTCTCCTAGCTCCCATCTCTTTGTCCTTTCTTCCACCCACTCTCTTAGCAAAGATGGAGAAGGCTGGGTGGTGCAAGGACCAAGAGTCGAAGTCCCAGAGTCGAAGGGACTCAACCTACAATCCAAGCATCTCCCTTGTGAAGTCTGTGATCTTGGAAAATATGTCTCTTAAGACTCAAATTTCTAATCTGTACAACAGAGTTCATTAATAAGACTTTATATCAAATAAATTTGTTGTGAAGATTCTATGAGATAGTCCACCTAAAGTGTTTGGGACAATGTCTCATCTATAGAAAGGACACGATAAATGTTAGCAGTCTTTCATTTACAGTTAAAATGGTACAATTTTCTTTTTTTTTTGTGAGGAAGATCGGCCCTGAGCTAACATCTCCCAATCCTCCTCTTTTTGCTGAAGAAGACTGGCCCTGGACTAGTATCCATGCCCATCTTCCTCCACTTTATATGGGACGCCACCACAGCATGGCTTGCCAAGTGGTGCATTGGTGCGTGCCTGGGATCCGAACCGGCAAACCCCAGGCCGCTGCAGCGGAGCGTGCGCACCTAACTGCTTGCACCACCGGGCTGGCCCCTACAATTACTTTTCTAATCCTTGGTTTTTCCATATGCAAAATAGAGATAATAATAGTACCTACCCTACAATCATTTTTTTGGAGATTAAATGGCATCATAGTGCTTAAAATGGTGCCTGGGAATAGTAAGCACCAAATAAAAGTAAATCATTATTATTCCTATTTATTATTGTTATTACTATTATTATATTTCTCTTGGCATTTCAGCAATAGACACCTTAGATTGAGTGAGCAATGCGCTGAGTGACCTATACCAGAGACTTTTCTTTCTGTTCAGATAGGAATGCTGAGAGGGATGGGGAACTAGCAGCCCCTCACCAGGCCAGATGAGCTAGCCTGTAACTGTGCTAGCCCAAGTAACTACAAATCCTCTGGGAGGAGCCAGAAGAAAGCAGATCCTAACAGTCCTCAGATCAGATAGGTTTTGGCTTACAACCCTTGGTATCTTTTATATTTTGCTTACTAAGGATTTCTTTCCTTATATTTTTCCCATATCATGATGATTTAAGCTCTTGTTGAAAATGGCAGCCTGCTCAGCAGTGTCCAAGGCCTTGTTTCAACCCTGTGACTGAGGATTTATAAAGAGGAAAGAAAACCTGTGAGTGTCTTCTGATAGTCATCTTAACATAATAATCATAATAGCTACTTTTTCTGGAATGCCTTGTGGATATGGGGCATTTTACTTAGTTTAATGTTTAATTTTATGTGTCAACTTGAGTGGGCTTTGGGGTGTCCAGATATTTGGTCAAACATTATTCTGGGTGTTTCCACGAGGGTGTTTTTGGACGAGATTAATTTTTAAACCAGTAGACTGAATAATGCAGATTACCCTCCCTAGTGTGAGAGAGCCTTGTCCAGTCAGTTGAAGCCTTGAACAATATAAAAAGGCTAACCCACCCCTGAGTTTGAGAGGATTCTCCCTGTCTGATGGCCTTTGAACTAGGACATTGGCTTTTTTCCTGCCTTTGGACTCAAACTGAAACATTGGGGCTCTTTCTGGGTCTTAAACCTTCCTTCAGAAGGGAACTCAACATCAGCTCTCCTAGGTCTCCAGGTTGCCAACTCACCCTGCAGATCTTGGTACATGTCAGACTCCATAATTCCATGAGCCAATTCCTTATAATGTGTATATATATGTATATATATATATATATATACATATATATACACACACAAAACCTATTGGTTTTGTTTCTCTGAAGAACTATGACTAATGCATTTAGTATTTTATATTCTTATAACAACTCTGTGAGTTAGGTATTATTATTCTCACTTCACAGTTGAGAAAATTGAGGCCAAAATGGCTTTTCCTTAGTCACATGAATAGTAAGTGATAGAAATATAATGGGTCCCTTAGTCTAAGTCCAATTTCTCTGCAGTAACTATGACATATTGCCTCTTAAAAAGAAGGGAAATACTTCTCAAGATTGACAAGATAATAAAAAACAAGGAAACACTGAGAAACTTCCATAAACTAGAGGAGAATCGAGAGATCTGACAACTAAATGTAGTATGGTACCCTGGATTGGATCCTTGAACAGAAAGACCACATTAAAGGAAAAACTGGTGAAATCCAAATAAAATCTAGAGTTTAGTAAGAGTAATGTGCCAATGTCATTTTCTTAGTTTTGACAAACGTATCATGGTGAAGTAAGTTGTTAATAATGGGGGAGACTGGATGAGAGGTATGTAGGAACCTTTGATAATATCTTTGTAATTTTTCTATTAATCTAAAACTGTTCTAAAATAAAAAGTTTATATTAAAAAAAGGACATCTTGTTGGAATATGAGAATGGCTGATGAGTTACTGTGTTGTAGGCATTTCATTTGAATATTTCAATATCAATTTATATATGTGTTTATATTTGTATGTACTACTGTAAATATAAATACTGTATATGCAGTATGTACATGCATATACTTTTTGGAAGATTGTATTATTTCATTTTACTGATTAAGAAATTGAAACACAGTTCTGACATACATAACTGAATTGTCCTGAGTGAGATTTAAACGTATGACTGTGCTACTCCAAAGCCATGTTCTTTTGTTTCTGATGAGGGTTCATACTTTGCAACATTCTATAAAATGGAGAGACCACGTGTATTCCTATACAAACCCATTTCTCATGGTCCAGTTTGGAGTTCTCAATTTCCATGAAGCTTTTTCAAATTACACTATTCAACATTGAACTTCATTTTCTGTGGCTTCTGTGACTTTTATTGTCTGTTGGATTCAAGAGAACCCAATAACTAGTGCCTGTCTTGATAGTGCCAAATCAAGGGAAATAAGACAAGGGAATGAATTAGATGTAAGTCCAAAATATCACCTTTGTTATTGATAAAGCTGACGCTGGAGAGTAGGGCTGTTATCTGTGAGAAAATGAGCACCCAAACCCTGAACTCCAGCATTGGACAGACTTACCTGCACCTCCCTAGTCATAGGCAGTAGGTAAAGGCTATAGGATGGAGGCACAGAAAGTAATGAAGCCTCTCTATGAGCAGGCATCATCCCCAAAAGAGAAAGACTAATGGGCTGCACTACACTATCCTTCCATTCTTCCTTCCAAGCTCACCAATCAGTTGTAAGAAGGTAGAGAGAGGCCCAGAGTATTATGCTAACTGATCTCGTCACAAATGGAAAGACACAAGGAGAACCATCTTTCCCCAAAGGTCTCAAATACACATTTTGAACATACTTTAAGTAATTACATCTTCACTCTAGTGTTAGTCATGTGTGTACAAATTATCTCCCAATATAGATTATGAGCTACTAGAAGGCAGAGATTATTAATTGTCCCAATGCACCCAGCATGGTACCCCACCAGCAGACAGCATTATGTAGTAATGGAAGGAAACAGGCCCCGGAGTCAGACTCAAGGATTTGAATCTGATCTTTCCTATTGACCAGATTTGTGATTTTGATGTACTTAATCTCTCCAAACTTCAGTCTTTGTACCTGTGGAGTATGGTTATCTGTTTTCTGAGTTGCTTTGCATACCAATTGACACCATCTCTATAAAATGTCTGGAACATAGTATTGATTTAATATTAGTTCCCTTTGCTCTGTCTCTTCCATTTCAATAGACACTTCCTCATTTAGAGGTCTCCTGCTTTTAAATAGCTCAGCCTCAGTTTCCTCATCTATGCAAAAACATAATGGTATTTAGTTCTAAGCATTGTCAAGCCAATTAAAAAAAGGAATGTGTCAAGTACTTAGCAAAGTGCCTGACGCATCTGTAGGGAGCAGAAGTCCTTGTAGAAATGATGGTTAGATACTTAGTTTTTTGTCATTGTTGCCCTTGTTCTTGTTATTAGTCTAGAGAATTAGGGGGAAAAGCTGTCTGCCTAGAAGGGCCTAATGTCTGTAGTCCATAACATTCAGTTAATCCAAAGAAGTATGAGTGATTTTGCCTGTAAGGTACAGAGTACATATCTCTTTAATCAGATCTGCTTCCTAATGTCCTAACGGGCAGACTATTCAGGATCATTAACGTCTGTGATGTATTTTATGTTCATGTTAGCAGAGGCCAAATGTGAGTGCATTTTTAACAAACTCAATCAACAAATATAATCATATCCGCTCTAGAAATGTCCAAGCCATTATCCTGTTAAGAAACCATAAAACAGAATGTCATGCCCTATAGAGTCAGAATGTAGAAATTTGGGCTGTTGTCTCTTCAGTGAAAGAGAATGTTGTTCATCTAAAGTTCATGATTAGCAAAAAAACGGTCTCTCACTGAAACAAGGAGCAAAAAGTCAACTCAACTTTTGGAGTAATTGAAATATAAATGCAGACTCATATTTTTATACTTCTGGTGGATAGGGGAAGCCCATAATGTGAAAACTTGTTCCTTGAAGAGAAAATATCTAAAAGGCAAGAGGAAATTTTGTGAGAGAGTTTAGGCTGATGATAGCTTTTCCAAATACTCTATAGCAAAGGCTGGCAATGCATTTGACAGTAGCAGTTCATTAAAAGATCAAGGTGATTCCACAAAGAGTATTTATACCAATTCAGGCTATAAAAGCCAGTATGGGACACACAACTAAAGTATCTGGACCACATTGATGGTTTAAGGGAAAAATATACTTGTCTCTTTGAAGTCAGAATTCCCCAGAAAACAATGGCCATGAAATCATTCCACTGGGCATGGCCAACCAACAGCAATATTGATAACACAGGTCCAAATCACTACCACAATTCAAAATCCAAATGGCTCTGAAAACTAAAAGTATTTTGGTACTATAATGCAGACTCATTTGATGACTATATCTGACCTGAATTAACTTGAGGCTATTTATAATATTTCGTACTCTCATTTAGAGTGATTCTTCATGTATTTCGCTGCAGAAAAATTAATACATTTGGTTACAGATAGCTGCCCCAGATCCCCCTGGGGTAGTTAACACACACACACACACACACGTACACACACAATTTTGAATTCTATTACCTTTCTAAAAATTCAAAATCTCTGAATACAAAATAAATCTGGCCCCGTGGGCTTCAGATAAGGAATTTGGTCCTGAAACAACATCTGTTCATATATGCTCATATGGTGTGTGTTCAAGAAATGGTTGTTATTTTCTTTTTGTGTACATTACCTTGTTTAACACTCTCAGCTAGCCATTTGTAACATTTGAAGTAGTTAGTTATTTAGCCCTACTTGCAGATGTGGAAGCTGGGGCTTAGAGCTAATACATAACTTATCCTAAAAAGAGATTCTTAGTTCAAATGCTATGTTCTTTACCTATATCTCCTAAATTGCACGAATGCCATTTAGAGGCATTATAGGAAACCCAACTTAAGAAATAACTTTCTTTCCTTTCTCTTTCCCTGAACTTTTGGTCAATACCTCTATAGGTTTTCTTTAGCTGCAGCTATTAAAGATCTGCAACCAGTAGAGGGTTATTTAAAGACTAAAGCTGGAGTCTGAGGCTTAGAACTAGGCAGTAGTGTAATGGGAAACTGGCTATCTGGGGGCAGGGGGTGGCAAGAAGACTCTGATTTACAGTGTTTGCCAATTTCTGGGTTGTAAATGCTCCCCCTATGGCCAATTTTAAGCTACCAAGATGTTAACAACTGAATCAACAAAATTCCTTGATGTTTAACAATCGGCTCTTACAAGCTTATATAAGCTAGCTCCAGCCTGTCACTGGAACTAGGTTACTTTTCAAATAAGGTGATTGCAGGTAATACTTTTCTCTCTTGGGAGGGATGTCACACATAACAATGTGATGTCATACACACACAATGGTAGTGATGTCACACACACAATTGGAGTGATGTCACACACACAATGGGAGTGATGTCACACGTAACAATGGGAGCGATAACACATGCAATGGGAGTGATGTCACACACACAATGAGAATGATGACACACAATGGTGGTGATGTCACACACATAATGGGAGTGATGACACACACACATGGTGATGATGTCACACACACAATGGGAGTGACGACACACACAATGGGAGTGATGACACACACACAATGGTAGTGATGTCACACACACAATGGGAGTGATGTCACACACAATGGGAGTGATGTCACACATAAAAATGGGAGGGATGTCACACAGAGCAATGGGAGTGATGTCACACACACAACGAGAGTCATGACATACGCACAATGGGAGTGATGACATACAAACAATGGGAGTGATGTCACAGACAACAATGGGAATGATAATACACATACAATGGAAGTGATGTCACACACAATAGGTGTGATATCACACAAACACAGTGGGAGTCATGACATACAGACAATGGGAGTGATGACACACAATGGGAGTGATGTCAGACACTCAATGGGAATGATGTCACAAACAAAATCAGGATAATGTCACACACACACACAGTGGGAGTGGTCAGACACATCTAGAGTGCCCAAGTAAGCTTTTTCTCCAGTCACTATGTGTTTACTGAAAATTCCTGTGGGGAATAAAGCCTGTTATGCAACTCAACAACCAATAAATAGGACCTAATGTGTATCAGACACCAGGTAAAACACTAAGGCTAAAAAGATGAATGGATAACATGGTCCTAACCCTCAAGCATTTTACATTCTTTCTTGCAGGCAGAGTAGACAAGTAAGATGATAATTACAGCACATTGAGAAGGTTGGATTTTGATCAGCATCTGCTTACCTGGTTCCTGCTTGTTCCTTCTCTCTTAACCACATAAGCCTTCTTGGTTTCCCAGGTATTATTCAAATAGACCCCTCTGGAAATCCAAAACTATCTAGACCCTATTTGATGACCAGCAGGGAGACTGTCCTGTGCTCTCATTCCCACTTTTAATTTCCCAGTCCATACTGTTGGATGGACTGTATCAATCTGCATGTCCTCTGGGGCATTACAATTTAGTTCCTCCTAGGAGAAAATTGGGACAGCCCTATCATCAGGTGAGTACTCTTAGTCCTGGCCCTGCAATTCCTGGATGAATTACCCTCTCTGTCTGCCGTCTGGGGAAATTCAGGAGACATTATATAGGCAGGGTCAAGAATACTCAGACATTGCCTTTGTTCTCCTCTCCCACCATTTATTTGGTAAGAATTTACTGAGTACCTATCATGTGCTAGACACCACGCTAGGCTCTTGGGACACACTGTTGAAAATTACTGTGCCTGCCCCTCAAGAAACACATGTTTGGTCTGGAAGATAAATAATTAAGTAAATAATTGCAAAAGGGGTTGTAAGTGCCTTAATGGAGGTATTGCCCAGATTGGGGCACAGAACAGGAGCGCCTAGGGGGACACTGAAAGCTTCATAAAGTAGGCGATGCTTGACCCGGATTTTGGATGAAGAGACATAGTCCTCTAGATGGATAACACTGCAGGAAGAATGAATGCGAAGACAATGGAAGCAGGTAAGCTCCGAGAACTGAGGTCCTGTCTGAATAGACTGGTATAAGATCAGGGAAACTTAATTATTTATGTTTTAAGACTCTGTATTTTGTACACAGACTAAGATGTGGTGAACTTTGGGCATATTTGTATCTTCAGCATCTAGCATGCTGCCTGGTACAGAGTATTCAATAATTATTGACTAGAATAAATTACTATTAAAAATAGAGCTATAATTCTGTGTCCCAGCAAACCAGGGAAATTTAAAAAACTAAATAGGACATGTAAAATCTCTCAATTCCAGACAGAAAATCTCTGGATATTTCTGAAAGGAAGAAGTATTCAATTATGTCATCAGCTGTGTGCCTGGAGCTTGAAAATTATAGTTTAGATTCCCACATTCCTTATTTGGGCAGAAATTGTTCTATTTCTTGGGAAGATCTTGATGAATTTATGGAAAATTTTGCGATCTCTTTGGAGAGAAAAACAAATCTAAATAACAGAAAAAAAAACATCTTGCTAATATGTGCTAATTTTGGAAAAGTGACCAAAACTTGGATACTAATATAGACCAGTTTTCCTGAGATAAACCTGGTTTCTGGCTGTTATCTGTCCTGGTGTAAGTATTAGTAGCATCACCTCTCCCGATCAGAAATGTTACATATGGAATAATAAATTCCTTGCTGAAATTCCAATTAACAGAACGTTTAAAAGAAATGCTGTATGCAAAGATCAATATTGAAGAATGCTCCTTGGAGTATTATTTGTAATATTTGAAAGTGAGAAGCAGCATAAAAAATGTTCAACAATGAAGAACTGGCTAAATTAATAATGGTCATCCTCACATGTGAATATTGTGTCATTATTAAAGATAATGATTTAGATCTATATTTACTTACATGGAAAGATGCAAATGATACGTTGTTAAACATTGAGAAAGACATGTTTCGTGGTAGTATGTATTCCTATTTTATTCTTCTAAATGAAAAAGAGAGAAAGGGAGAGAGAGTTGAAGGCAGTCACAGCTGTATTTAAATCTCTGCTCTTCTATTTCATAGCTGAAGGGACCAGACCAAGTCATTTAGCCTTTCTGACTGTCAGTTTCCTTGGTTATAAAATGAGGTAAAAATAAATTACCTTTCGGTGCTGTTCCAATGAAATGGTATATTTAATACATTTTGACCCCATTGTTTTTGACCAGGGGCAATTTTGGACCCCTGGGGACGTTTGGCATATGGAGACAATTTTGGTTGTTACAGCTAGTAGTAGAGAGGGGGCAGTGCTACTGGCATCTAATGGGGAGAAGCGGTGGATGCTGTTAAACATCCTATGATGCACAGGAGAACCTCATAACAAAGAATTTTCTGGCCCCAAATATCAGTAGTGCTGAGGTAGAAAAACTGATTTAGACATAATAAGCACTCAATAAATGTATGTGAACGCTAATATTGTTAGTAAGCTAGCAGTGATGATCTTTTTATGGTAGGATTCAGTGTGTGTATGTGTGTGTGTTTTGTACTTACCTTTATTTTGTATAATTGTCTGTGTTGAATATTAACTACTTGAGTAATAAAAAATAAATCAAAGTAACATTTCAACACCAATTTTCAACATCAATATTTTAAATGGCCATAACAATGGATAATATAACTGGAAGCCCCTTGAAGTCAGAGAGCAAATCTCATCTACATAGGACAGGGCCTAGCTCATAATAGGTGTTTGATAGCACCTGCTGAATTGAATTAAAATACACAAAGCTGGGGCCGGCCCGGTGGCATAGTGGTTAAGTGCACACGCTCCACTTCGGCAGTCCGAGGGTTTGCAGGTTCAGATCCTGGGCGCACACGGACGCACTGCTTGTCAAGCCATGCTGTGGCAGCGTCCCACATATAAAGTAGAGGAAGATGGGCACAGATGTTAGCCCAGGGCCAATCTTCCTTGGCAAAAAGAGGAGGATTGGCATTGGATGTTAGCTCAGGGCTAATCTTCCTCACGCAAAACAATAAATAATTAAAAAATAAAATAAAATACATAAAGCTAAGAAAGGGAGAGGAAGCTAGCTTGTATGACTAGACAAATTTTTTAAAAATTTTATTGAGGTCATAACAGTTTATAACATTGTGCAATTTCAGTTGTACATTATTATTTGTCAGTCACCATATGTGCCCCTTTACCCCTTATGCCCGTCCTCCAACCCCCTTCCCCTCTGGTAACCACTAATCTGTTCTCTTTGTTCATGTGTTTGTTTATTTTCTACATATGGGTGAAATCAGGCAATGTTTGTGTTTCTCTGTCTGGCTTATTTTGCTTAACATAATGCCCTCAAGATCCATCCATGTCATTGCAAATGGGACGATTTTGTCTTTTGTTGTGGCTGAGTAGTATGCTATTGTATATATATACCACATCTTCTTTATCCATTCATCCATTGATGGGCACTTGGGTTGCTTCCATGTCTTGGCTATTGTGAATAATGCTGCAATGAACACAAGGGTGCATAAGTCTCTTTGAATAGTTGATTTCAACTTCTTTGGATAAATACCCAGTAGTGGGATAGCTGGCTCATATGGTATTTCTATTTGTAATTTTTTGAAAAGTCTCCATACTGTTTTCCATAGTGGCTGCACCAGTTTGCATCCCACCAGCAGTATGTGAGTGTTCCCTTTTCTCCACATCCTCTCCAACATTTGTTATCTTTGTCTTGGTAATTATAGCCAATCTAACAGGTGTAAGGTGATATCTCATTGTAGTTTTGATTTGCATTCCCTAGTAATTAGTGATGTTGAACATCTATTCGTGTGCCTGTTGGCCATCTGTATTTCTTCTTTGGAAAAATGCCTGTTCATATCCTCTGCCCATTTTTTGACTGGGTTGTTTGTTTTTTTGCTGTTGAGTTGCATGAGTTCCTTGTATATTTTGGAAATTAACCCCTTGTTTGATATATGATTTGCAAATATTTTCTCCCAGTTGGTGGGTTGTTTTTTCATTTTGTTCCTGGTTTCCTTTGCCTTGCAGAAGCTCTTTAGTCAGATGCAGTCCCATTTGTTTATTTTTTCTTTCGTTTCCCTTGCCTGAGTAGACATGGTATTTGAGAAGATGCTTCTAAGACCAATGTCAAAGAGTGTACTGCCTATATTTTCTTCTAGGAGTGTTATGGTTTCATGATGACTAGACAAATTTTTGTGAGTTCTCTAACAAAGTGGATAGACTAATTTGCAATCAGTACATTACAAATGTGTAAATTATATTGCAAACATCCTGTCTGGAAACAAATTGTCAGCTAAACATTTGTCTTCTATGACATGCTCTCACTAACTGCCACACCTGTGTACCAAACAATCACAGACATAATTTTCAAAGGCGTAAAAGTTAAAATGTCTCCCTATAATTAACATCTTGAAAGTATGGTGTTTCCTTTGTGTTCATTCTGCAGTTTGTATTACTCTCTCTGGTTCAACAATATTGTTTCATTTCCTTGCTGAATTATCTGTCCCAGAATATCAAAACTGAGACTCTGTTCTTACCCTGGAGAGTCTGAGAAACAGTGCTAACTTGTGAAAAATTATGTGATATTGGATGACACTTCTGAAGCTCCATGTCTTTATCTGTAAAATGGTGATTATAACTTGTGCCACAGGGTTTCTCTGACAATCAAATGAGACAATGTTATATAAAATGCAGTATACATCATTGACACTCAATGGAGTGGTTATCCTGTCTTTCCAAAAGATGATCACTTTGCAAAATGCTGCATTTTCACTTAGAATCAAGTTTTCTTTTAGTTATGTACTGGGAAGGACCCGTGAACACATGCATGAGGTGACTCACTGAGAGACATTGTGATGTCATGGGTCTACAGTCACCAAATAGCAAAGCCAAATTTTATCAATGTTATTCATCAACAATTTTTATATATTTTAATATCCATGATTCCCTTTAAAAGCAGAATGTACTATCAAAGCCACACTTAGTTCAAATTTGAAAGTAAATTAAATGCAGCAGCTAACTTGGTGTTGAGGTGAAACTCTTCTTATAAGTTATCTTTCCAAACTCCTTATACTCTGCCCTACCCCTACGCCAAAGATTTTTTTTATGTTTCTCCTCATGTATCAATGAGAACTATATTTTGAATAATGCCAGAATACTTAGGTGGTCCCAAGGAATCTCTTTTTGCCTGGTTTCACAAGGTTGATCAAACAGACCCTTCATGATTCCATCATTGAACAATCAATCAAGTCAAAAACAATTGATCTGCTCCAAGTGTGTCAGCAACATATTGATCCACCCATTGAGCGCTGCTCAAATACGATGACGGTGATGAAAGCCCTCATTGCATTGAGAAATGAGCAAATGAAGGACCCTGTGCAGAACTTTTCCCTCTCACTTTCTTAATTATCACTGTTATTTTGTAAATTGATTTTAAGGCTAACACGTGAATCTGTACACACCATGGCATGATGGAAAGAAATGCGTCAAAATCTCCTTTTGGCCACCGTTGTCTGTGTGAGCATAAGTATGCCTCTTCACTTCTGGTGGTTTCATCCACTGCTGGTTGTCCATCAAAATCCAAACTCCAAGACTCCTCCAGTTATAAAACTTCGCAGTGTTTGCTGAGCATATGGTTTAAAACAGGAATCATATTGAGCCTTTCCATGGAGAAGCTCAATGTGATGATGTGGGAGCCAATGTAAAGCAGTAGTTTATAGCAAAGGCTTTGGAGTCAGATGACATTGATGTGGATCCCAGCTCTGCAATGTTGTTGCTATGAGATCTTGGGCAAATGACTTAACTTACTTATATCTTAGTTTCCTTATCTGTAACATTGTTATGAAAATAGTAACAACCTCATAGGGCCTTTGTAAGTGAGAGTTAGGATAAAAACCCATAAAGATTCACTTTAGAGCATCATACTTTAAAAGCATTCAGTAAAAATTAGCTTTACTATGTCTGCCTTTTGAAATTCCTTTCATTATCCACTTCTTTCCTAAGTTTTCCAGTGTTACCTTTTCCATTTTATTCCACACATGCTGAGCAGCTACACTGGATGAGACGGCCGTTGTCTGTCAAAATCCAAAGTCCAAGACTCCCCTAGTTATAAAATTTCCCAATGTTGGCTGAGCAAATGGTTTCCAAATTATAGACTGAATTTCTAAGTCTCCCCTCTAGATGGACTTGGTGATGTAAGTGCTACCCAATTGGATTTAAAAAGTGGTGTTAGTAACTCCCAAGAAGTATCTGTAAGGGGAAGAGGTGTGTCCTTCTCTGCCCCTTGTCTCCTTCCTGATATTTTGTGAACATCCATCTGAATATTTTGGTTGGAACTGAACCATAAGCTTGAAGATGAGTAGAAAACTTGATCTCTAAGTTGAAAAATGGGTGTGGAAGATAGCAGAGCAGAAAGATAGAAGGATTCTGGGACTCTGATGATTATGGAGTCATCACAGGAGTTCTGGACCTTCTATCAGGATTTGTAGCTGAGAATGAGAAGCATAGTCATGGTTTATTGAAGTCATTGCTAATTGGAGTCAAGGAAAAATCATGTGATGGCACTCATAAGTATCATCTTGGCACCATGGAATCAAGCGATTTCCACAGTGCTGGCTGAAAAAAATGCCCATGGAAAAGAAATAGCCAGGATGATAATCTGTTTTCGTGGGTATAAGACTATCTTTATCTCTCTTTCTTTAAGTCCACTGAATGAATAAATGAATGAAAAAAGATTAGAAAAAAATAAGTGAATGAACTTCCTGTCCTCCAGCTCAGTCTATTTCAGAACAATATAATTCAACTCTTCTCCCAGGAGTCTCTGGGAATTAAATGTAAGTCATATATGTTTCAGCAGTATAGAATGTTAGAAAAAACACAGGGCTGAGAATCAAGGGACCTGGATTTTGCCCTGCTCCTTCTTGAGTGAATTACATGACTTCAAGAATTCACTTTTTCTGAGCTTTAGTTTATTTCTCTATAGAATGTACATCATAACATCAAGATTTATGTAGCATGAAAGGTTGTTTATAGGGTAATAAATATATAAGTTATCTTGAAAACGTAAAACCTGGAATATCTATAAGGTATTGTTATAACTAGTTCCATTGATGGTTGATGCTGACTCGGAGGTTCCATGGAAGAGAACCACCACGGGGTGTTTTAGAAACTAAAAGTCTGTTGATGTGCCAGTTGGCAGTGAATCCAACTAGGATTGAGAATATGCATTTATGCACTTGGGTCTGCCCTTCACACCTGCCCCCAACCCAATCCCTGCCCTCTGTGAGGAGACACAAGCCTGCTATTCATCATAGTCTTTGCATGCCATCAAGAATGTGCTGTTCCAGTCCGTTGGAGCAGGCGGTGGGTTGGCAAAGCTATCAGACACCTGTTGAGGCTGAATCATCCATATTCACAGGATGTGCCTCCCAGCCAGAGTGTAGAGTGTTCAGTTAAGGAGGATAACCCTGGCTAGCCCAATCTGATGCAGCTGATGCTCTCATTCATTGGCAGCTTTTAGGGGAAACCAGAGAGCCATGGTCTAATTTCACTTGCTCCTCATCTTCTCTTTTGACAGATGGATGTTCGCAGTGGAGTGGTCATGCACATTCGTTCAGGCTCAGGAGCCTTACAAGGAATTATGTTGGGCTTGAAGGAAGTCAACTGTTTCATGGAAATTAAAATGAGTGGTGGTGGCATTGATATAGTGCTTCCTCAGATCCCTGACACTTTCTTCCAGCATATTCAGCTAGCATAGCTACTTAAGTAAAGGTTCAGGCTATTATGTCAATTGCAGAAGCAGCAGGCTTTGTAGATAAAAATTGGTTCCTTAGTCAATAAACTCTTGATCCTAACTGACACTTCTGTATTTGTTAAACTAATCCATAAGTATTGGAGTTTTTATAGGAACGAACTGGTCCTCAGTATTAGAGTTTCTAGGATTGTCTAAATAATTAACCCCTTATCACTTGCCTCTCCAGAATTTCTATTTAGAAGAGATTTAGGAGCCACAGCACACTTGGAAGGTGAGAGTGGGAGTCTTAAAAATTAGTTTCCTAGGGGTTTTATATAATATTGAGAGATATGCATTTCCAAGAATGGTAAATGGCTGATGA
The DNA here is from genome assembly GCF_057802395.1 of Ceratotherium simum simum. Classification (NCBI taxonomy): domain Eukaryota; kingdom Metazoa; phylum Chordata; class Mammalia; order Perissodactyla; family Rhinocerotidae; genus Ceratotherium; species Ceratotherium simum. The sequence goes on from NC_141922.1 coordinate 13,751,949, forward strand.
CCACCCAGGTCCTTACTTTACTCTGGGCATTTCCTTTCTGTCTCTGGATGTTGAATTTACTGAAACACAGAAACAGAAATAAAACAGGAATAAAAAAAATTAGCATTGTTACTGACAAAGCAATTTAGATTATGCAGTACAGCTCAGTACTGTGGACAAAAGAAACCTTTCTTCTCCTTTACTGCTGAATTAAACTCACCAACCCAGTCACAGATATAGTAGCAGGACACGCAGTTTTTCCTCACAGAACTACAGTCTGCATTAGTCAGCTTACCTCAGGGAGGAGTGTCTCGCCTGCGGGCAGGTAGAGCTCATAAAAAAGATCCAAAAGAAGTCACAAAGTGACTCTTTCAAAATGTCTAATTTCTGTTTTGGAGGGGAATACATCAGAGGAAAAGAGAAAGGCAGAAGCTCTTGATTCAATATTTGGGAGAGGACAGAAGTTCCTATTCTATGGGCCAGTGGTGCTGGGAAAGAAGGAATATGGCTGCTTCCTACTGTGCCCAGGCTTAAACAAAATGGTTGGTATGGTATGGGAGAGCAAGAAAAGCCCTGGATTTGGAGCCAGATGGAGCTAAATTTGAGTCCTACTTCTATCATTTACTAGCTTTGGAGTAATCTCTTCATCTCTGTGTGCTTTGGTTTCTTATCAATAGAATGAGGGTGCTGAGACGCCAAGATTTCCTTCAGAACAATAGAATGAGAGGCTGTGTAGTTGAGAGCCCTGGCTGTGGACCCAGAAGGACCTACACTTGTTTAATCCTGGCTCCAATGTTTTCTGAGCACCAAATTTTACATTTGTAAAATAGGGTTAATACCTTCTACCTTGCAGGGTTACTTTGGATAAAGAGAGACTGTGTGTCAAGAATTTAATGGATAATAAATGCTAAATAAATAATTGTCATCAAAAAAAAAGAATTGCTGTTTAATTTTATTAAATCATTGCCCAATTATGGAGTTGAGAGGGTGTGATATTGTGATTTATAATAAGAAATATATATTTGATCTTCATCCATTTCTGGCACAAAGCTCCAAAAACCCTTGGAATTTCTTAAGTGTTGAGAGTGACAAAGGTGTCTTTTGTTACGTTAATGAGGTGACTTTTGGAAAGCCCTTAGATCATCTAAAGATAGGGGCTGGTCACCAGAGAAACCAACCTTGTGATTAAGGAGTTGGAACTGTCAATCCCATCCGCCTGACCTCTGAGGAGAGAAGAGGGGCTGGAGGTTGAATCAATCGCCAATGGCCAATGATTTAATCAGTCATGCCTGTGTAATGAAACCTCCATAAAACCCAAAAGGTCAGAGTTCAGAAACCTTCTGGGTTGGTGAACACGTGGAGGTGCGGGGAGAGTGGTGTGCCTGGAAAGTACATGGAAGCTCTGAGCCCTTCCCATATGCCTTGCTCTATGCATCTCTTCCATCTGGCTGTTCCTGAGTTGTATCCTTTGTAATAAATTGGTGATCTAGTAAGTAAAATGTTTCTATGAGTTCGGTGAGCCACTCTAGAAAATTAGGTGAACCCAAGGAGATGGTTGTGGGAACCTCTGATTTATAGCCAGTTGGTCAAAGTACAGGTAACAGCCTAGCCATGAGATTGGCACCTGAAGTGGAGGGAGGTTTCGTGGGACTGAGCCTTTTACCTGTGGGATCTAATGTTATCTCCAGGTAGATAGTGTCAGAGTTGAGTTGAATTCTAGACACTGCTGGTGTTGGAAAATTGCTTATTCGTTTGGGCAAGCCCCCTTGCTTCCCCTGCCCCCCCCACACACATTGGAATTGGGTTCAGGAACCCAAAAGAAAGGGATTATATATTATGGAAAATCCTAAAAATAAGATAAAATAAGATTTGTTCATCTAATTTTTTCTATGGCTTTAATTGTAACAATGCCTATTTCTACCTATCACTTTCAACACTTACCATTCAAAGTGCCATGAGATTTACCAAAGTTAAAGATAAACTGAACTATTTTAAGAAATAGCTGAGCATGACATACAATTAAAGACTGCTTCCAGTTCAAAAAGAACAATGGTTCTCCATCAGTTAGGAGTCATCAAACCTTTCTGAGGAATTTTATCCCTTGCTCTTCTTGAATTCACTCCCCACAAATGAGGCTTGAGTTCACACCTATGAGTTAAAGAGGGATGATTGAATGATGTCTGAGGTTTTTATATTTTTAAGGAGAACACTCATGAGAAATATCATCATCTAAAACAGTTAAAAGTGGAGATGCTCTGAGGAAAGCTCTTGGCTTCCAACTCCCTCATACTCTCAGCCCTAAGAATCCTCTAGTCTCTATGAAACTGCTTTATAACACCAACCTGGTTGATGTCATATAATTCAAAAGGGCAATTTATGCCCAGATGAATGAGTCAATTCAGGAGACCTTAATCCTAAATTTAGCAGAGACATTCATGATATGTATAAGACACATAGACCACTCCGTCTAAAAATCAAATATAGACCTCTTTGTATAAAATGGTATGAAAACTAGAATGACAAATCAAGAAAGTCTATAGGTTTTAAATTTATTATATAAAATGAATTTTAAGTGAAACCACAATTTAAATAGCATTGTTAAAATATAAACTCTATATAGGCAGACTCATACCTAGAATATAGTAGAGTTAATCATACATGAGGCCCTAAAATATTCGTTGAGTGAATGAATAGATAGATCAATGACACAATGAATCAATAATTGTATGTTAGAAGCAATGACATTATTTTCTTTCTTATCCACAGGCTCTATTTTAGTAAACCAATCCAGTCCCATAGGTTTAAAGATTATTTATATATCAGTGATTGCAAAATTTTTATTTGTACTTCTGACCCCTCGATAGATCTTCAAACATTTGTATCTAATTGTTCATTTGAAATTTCCAAAGGGATGTGTAATATGGATCTCAAAGTTAACACAGCCAAAAGAGAGCTATCTTTCTGTGCCTTATACCCTTTCTTCAAGATATTCTTCCATATGTTTATTCCTGTTGTCTATTGCTGCATAAAATAAAATATAGACCTTTCTGTATAAATATGGTATGAAACAATCCCAAGCATAAATAACAACCCCTAGAGTTGGTGACTTAAAACAATGACAACTATTTATTTCACAAATTTATAATTCGGGAAGAGATTGGCAAGAAAGGCTTATCTCTGCTTCATCCATCATCAGGTGGGCAGCTGGACCAAAGGCTGAATGGTCCATTTCCAAGGTGGCTCACTCACACTTGGCTGGCGAGTTGGTGCTGGCTGTTAAGCTCAACTAGTGCTGAGGGCCAGGGACCTTGGTTCCTCTCCAAGTGGGTTTTTCCATGTGGTCTGGCTTCTTTACAGCATGGTGGCTTGGTTCCAAGGAAGATCATCCCAAGAGAACCAGGCAGAGGCTGTATCATCCTTTATGACCTAACCTCAGGAGTCGTATAGCCTCATTTCTATAATGCCACTCCATACTTTATTAGCTAAGGAAGTGACAGAGACCTGACCAGGTTCAAAGTAGGAAGCCTAGACTCTGTCTGGAGTAGTGAAATGTTCTAGAAGACCATGGAAATGTTGTTGCAGAAATTTTTGGAAAATACACTGTGCCACATCTTTGAACATCAACAGACAAGGGTGCTGTCATTCTTTTAGTTAGCTGTCCAAGCCAAAAATAAAAATATTATTCTGGATCACTCTCTTTTTTTCACATTCACATTCAATTAGTCAGAAAATTCTGTCAACTCAAAACATATCATAAACCTGAAGTTGTCTTCTTTAGGACAACCAACCTGGTCCAAGCTGCCATTATCCCCCTCCTAGATTGCTTCAGTAGTCTTCTAATCACTAGCTTCCCTTCTTTTGTTCCTACATTCCATTCTCCACACAGTAGCCAGGATAATCATTTTAAGACATTATTTAGATCATACCCCTCCCTTCTTACAAAATCTCCAATGACAAAATGGATCACAACCTAGTGATAAAGGGAGCAATTCACCAAGAAGATATAAAAATTCTAAATGTCAACAAATCTAATACCCTTAAGTACAAAATATGAAAAGCAAAAACTGACAAAATTGATTTGACAATTCTGTGCTCATAAATGGAGATTTTCTCATAGCTCTCTCCGCAATTGATAGGTAGAGCAGAGGAAGTGTTAAGGGCACATGCCTTCATGGGTTACAAGTGGGCTGTGGTGCTCATCCCCTTAGCCGGATGGGCTGTCTCCTCTGAATTGTTATGTTCATGAATATTTTTATGCATATTGAAAAAGATTGCAAAGCACTGCCTTAGACCACCTCCTAAACAATAAGACATGTAGCAGAATGTTCATTGCAGCAGTGTTTTGGGATAGTGAACATTTTGAAATAGCCAATGTATCCACTGGCAATAGAATGGAAAAACAATTGCCGTATATCTACACAATGGATTACATATGTGTATCAACATTGATAAATCTCACAAATACAATATTGAGAAAAAAAAAACACTTGCAGGAAACACAAAATATGATGTTATGTATGCAAATGTTAAAAATTTGCCACACAATATTGTAATTATTCAAGGATTCATGCATATGCTTTTAAATATATTTCTTTTTCTTTTCTTTAGGAAGATTGGCCCTGAGCTAACATCTCTTGCCAATCTTCCTCTTTTTCTTTTTTCTCCCCAAAGCCCCAGTACATAGTTGTATATCCTGGTTGTAGGTCATTCTAGTTCTTCTATGTGAGATGCCGCCTCAGCATGGCGTTATGAGTGGTGAGTAGGTCTGTGCCCAGGATCCAAACCGGCAAACCCTGGGCCGCTGAAGTGGAACGTATGAAATTAACTGCTGCGCCACCAGGCTGGGCCCTCATATATATGCTTTTAAAAATATAAAGACAAGTATGGTAATGAAAGCCACCAAATTCAGGTTAGGGATTATGTCTTGGAAGGACAGAAGTGAACAAAGGAGGAAAAGAATATAGTAATAGGATCATGAGGGAAATAAAATGGACTAAGGTTTTTTTTTAATGTTTCATGTCTTAAAGGGCAATAGATTCTCATTATATTATTCATTGTACATAAAAATAAAAAAGAAAGCAAAGTTTTAGCTCAGAGCTTATAAAAGCACACACACAGGCATGCACACAACACCCTTACACACACCTCTTGTGGCTTCCCATCAAACTCCTTATTCTGGTTTATGAAGCACACATTATATGACCTCTGCCCACCTCTCAGATCCAATATCATGCAACTGTCCCCATGCCAGCCCATTCAGATCCTGAAAGAGGCCAAGTTCATTCCTGCCTTTGAGTGTATTTTTCCCTGATAACTATTTGCCTGATTCCTTACCATTTAGAATCCAGCTTAAATGTCACCTGCTCAAACAGCCTTTCGTGAACAATCAAGCTAAAACAGTCGCTGCCATTCTTATCACTTCACCCTAGTTCTCTTCATAGTCTATATATTTATTAGAATTTTTTTACTTCTTTGATTACTTCTTGCTTGAACACTTCTTGTCTAGAACTTGAAGTCCATGAGAGCAGGGACCTTATCTGCTTGCTTCCAATGGTCTCTCAGTATCTGGAAGTGGTCTCACCCATTGAAGATGAACAATAAATGTGTGTTGAACTGCTAGATGAATACATGAAGGTTAGAAAACTACTGGAAGAAAAGGTAACCTGCTAGTATTAAATTTTTAGCCTTAGCTTCATATTAAGAAAATTGAAATGCAGTTCTATTTTATGTGAAAAAAGTTTAAATTCTAGTTGGCTATGTCTTAACACTGAGGTCTTAACAAAAGTCACTTTACTGCTATGAACTTTTATATGAAATTTATAGAAGGCACTCAAACATGGTCATCCCAGTCCCCAGCTGAGATTTGTGTAAATTGTCATCTCACTGTGAAAAGGTGAGAAACATTCATTAGAAAACTATCTGATACTCAGACCATCCACCCACTTTATCTTTGGGGAATATGCCACCAGTTACTTTATCTCTCAATGTTTAATAAAGGTAACTTCTACATGAAATAGAGAGATTTTAGGTTCAAGAGAGATTCTAAGCTGTAAAATTTTTGGTCCTTGATCTCTACAAAAGCACAGACCTACAAGGTGAAAAGGAATGTGTATTCCAACTGGTGTCCCTCTGCCTTCAAACCATACTTGCAGCCAAGACATCCAAGAAAGACAGTTAATTGCATCTTTAAAACTGTGTCAAAGAGCGGTTGATGATCCTATACCCTAAGAGAATGGGAGCCACTATCCTATAATAATTTTTTAGTTAAATAAGTTCTTCCTAACAGCTAACCTCAGTCTCTCAAGTTAGTATTGCACAGCATTTGTGAAGAAACTTGCTGGAGTTAGTCATGATTCTGTCTGTTAGTAGCTGTGTGACAGGCAAGTTCCTTAACCTGTCTGTGCAAAAGGGAGATGATAATGCTAGTATCAACACCACAGGATTGTTGTGAAGATTAAAAGAACTACTATATGCAGAGCACTTAGATCAGTGCCCAGAGCATAGCAAACACCATGTAAATGTCAGCAATAAACATTCTTCTCCTATTAACTTTGGGATGTTGGCTTTGACCTTTGTGGTAACAAGCAAGAGTTGGTCACTTTCACTCAGTTTGCATAAGATTCTAAATGACTTAACTAAATCTCTTCTAGTATCTATTTAATACCGGGTGAGATATATGAGAAGTACATATTTCATCTTTGTCCACTGTTCCTAGCTCACAGCTCCTAAAACCCTTGGAATTTTCTGTGATAAGAGCAATAAAGATGTCTTTTGTTACAGTAATAAAGTGACTTTTGAAAAGCCCTTGGGTAACCTAAGGATGGGGGGCTGTTTTCCAGGAGAACCAAGCATGTGATTAGAAGGTTAGAACTTTTAGTCCCTCACTCCCACCAGGGGGCTGGAGACTGAGTTCAACTGCCAATGGCCATTGATTTAATTAATCATGCTTATGTAATGAAACCTCCATAAAACCCCAAAAGGACAGAGTTCAGAGATATTCCAGGTTGGCGAACATGAAACAAGGGGCCGACTTGCTTTAACTATACTTAGTTAGTTGTCTGTGAAAGTCGTTAGATAATGCATTACTAAAACCCACCCTATAGGTAACATCTCTGATGCTTGGGTCCATAGTAATGGGTGCTTGAGTTTTTCAGGAACTAAGAGTCTACTTCTTGTCCAGTTCAGGCTGGTTAAGCCTACTGATTTATCAACTGGGCCTACGAGGATGACCAATAGGTGACCCTTTGACATCAAGGAGCCAAAAACTCCATGTTCATTCAGATCGTGGTAATGCCACCGTTTTGTGAACATGCATCCTATGAAGAGCTCTGAAGCTTGACAATGCTTGCCATCAATTAACCTCTCTTCTCCTTACCTCCAATCATCTATTCCTACTTCAGACCACCCCACCCCTTTATCTTGTAAATATCCCTAATCTCCAATTTTTGGAGAGGCAGATTTGAGATTGGTTCTCCTGTCTCCTCAATTGGCTGCCTTGTGAATTAAACCCTTTCTCTGCTGCAAACCCATAATCTCGGTGACTGGCATAATTGTGCAGTGAGCAAAATGAATCTGGTTCCATAACAAACATGTGGAGCTGTCGGCAGAATGGCATGCTTGAAGAGATCATGGAAGCTCTGCATCCTTTCCCCATACCTTGCCCTACGCATCTCTTTTATCTGGCTGTTCCTGAGTTATATACTTTTATAATAAATCAGTAATCTAGTGATTAAACAGGTCTCCTGAGTTCTGTGAGGCGCTCTAGCAAATTAATGGAATCCAAAGAGGAGGTCGTGGGAAACTCTGATTTACAGGCAGTTGGTGAGAAGCACAGGTAGCAGTCTGGGCTTGCAATTGGCATCTAAAATTTGGGAGGGCAGACTTTTAGTACTGAATCCTTAACCTGCAGAATCTGATGCTATCTACAGTTAGTCGCTCTCTCCAGTGTCAGAATTGAGTTGAACTGTAGGATACCCAGCTGGTTTCCTGAGAATTGCTTGCTGTTGATGTGGGACCCCACTCCCCCTCACATTGAAATCAAGTCCAGAACACCAAAAGACCAGGTGTAGGATATTTCTTAATGATATCAACAATAATACTTGAGTACTAATTATGGTTGCATACTTTGTGATAAATAATTCCTTTTATAATTTTCCAGTGCATTTTCAATTACTTTGACCAGGGTGGCTAAGGGCACTACAAACCTGGCCCTGAACTAGCTCTCTACTTGCCCCTCCTCACTTCTTCTCTCATACCCTGTGCAATTCAATTGTTCTTGGAAAATAGTGTTTCCAGATCACGAGAATTCCCCAATAAAGTTGCATTGAACTGAACTGAAATGCTGAAATCATTATTATATCAGACAATTGGGTTTAATTATATAAGCCTAATCACATCTGGACTTTCAAATTAGTGGTTGTTTCCTCTATCTTAAATAATTTTATCCAATTTCTGAATCTTTACTAGGCCTTCTCTTTAATTCCAAGGCATTTTACCTCTAAAACAAGACATGATGGGCAGTGAGAATAGATAGATAAATTTCTTATGTCTTTATCTTATTACCAAGTATCTGCAGCTTTTCGCAGTTTTAATTATTTACTTGTACAATAAACAGTGAACATTTTATTATGTGCCAGGCTTCAGGTGCACCAATTTGGGAAAAAAACACTTATCTCTCCTCAAGGATTTCAAAATCTAGTGGGAGAGACAGATACATGAAAGAGAGAGAGAGAATATTAATGTAGGGAAAGAAGTGCTGTGACAGAGACAAACATAGGAGTTTATATAGAGAGTTCAGAGGTTCAGAGGAGGGGCAGCGAGCCCAACTTTGGGTTGAAGTAGGATTAGGTTGCCATAGAAGATAGAAGACTTCTCAGCAGAGCTGACACAAGCTGAAGGCTCAAGGATATGGGTAGAAGTAGCCCACACCAACAGAGGTAACATTTCAGACAAAGTGAGTTACACGTGAGAAGGCAACTCGTTTGGGATCTGCAATAGTTGAGAATCACTCATTCTGTTGCCCTTTTTCAAAAGAAAAAAGTAACTCATCATCCACCATGGAGAAATAACATTCTGAAAATTCATTTGGTTCAAAGGCCTAGATTCAAATGAACCGTAGTGAGTCCCAGAGAAGGAAACTGATTTGTCCACTGAACTGTCTCTGCTTGGTTCCCTAACGCAGTCTACTAAACAGAAGCCATTTAACTTCCTGTAGCAGAAGCCATCCAGTGAGATGATCTGGCCTCACTTCCTTTCCAGGGATAACCTCAGGACTTAGCCTAGGAGGAGCCTGGAAGCTCTGCAATAAGTCGACTTGGCTGGTGGTCCTGTGTAATCAGGTAAGCAGGACTCTTACCTTAAACTAATGGCCATGCCTCAAGCTCAATTTATAGGGCAGCGTTCCTTCATTCAGTTGTTTATTCCACAAATATTTATTGTCACTTACAATGTGCCAGGTGCTCTATTAGCTGTAGTTATTGCTACAGTGATAACTAAGTTTTGTTCCCTGCCATCTAGGAAATCACAGTCTCTCTTTTATTCCTCTGAGCCAATACCCTGTCTTAGTTTCCTAGGCAGTTTCTCTGCAGTTGGGACTTTTCCAGGCTCTGCTGAGACCTTCATGAGGTCTCAAATGCCATTCTAGGATTGTGCTTCCTATGGATGGATCTCCACTACCTTCTCCCAGAGTTCCAACATTGCATTTCACCCATTTATTGCCGATCCTCTCTCTAAGCAATCTGGATTTCTTCTTTTTATATTTATCTCAGAGGACCTGTCTAGCTTCCCAGTCACGGTCCTCTTCAGATTGTCCTATCCTAACACAGACCAATACTTTGTCTTTGGACTCAAGATCATTAAGTGAGTTACTGGAGATTTGAGATTGTTATTTCATTTAACATCTATTTGCTGAGCATCTGGTGTGTGGCAGTGTTTGTTACAGAGCCTTACAAATTTATTTACTCTCCCTGAACTTCAATTTCTCCAGATGGAATATTAATACTTACCTCTTGGTCATTATGAGAATTAAAGAAGATTGTAGACTTGTCTTGGGACATGTTTCCTCGAAGCAGAGCCTGGAACAGGGATTCATATACATGTGATTGATTGGAGGTGTGCTCTCAGGATGAGCTGTAAGGAAATGAGGGAAATAGGATGGAGAAGGGAAAGGAGCTGTACAGAAAGTAGTTTCAGATAAGGTCTAACTTTAGCCTAATCCTCTGGGGAGACCAACAGCATAAGTGCACCACAGAACCTATCCTGACTTGAGGCAAGTGGTTGTGGGGGAGGTCATGGTGCATCATAACCTTAGGATCTCCAAGGAGAAGTATCTTCAGTAACCCCAGGGGAATCCTCTGGAGAAAGTTGCAAGTGAAAGCCATGAGCTGAACCACCCATAACACCTTGGAGATAGGTACACCAATACACAGGTAAAAGGGATTCCAGGGGACCTGGGTAGGGCACCAACATAATTTGTGATAATGATCTGACGGTGGAGTCAGAGAAGGAAATAAGTTGTTGTGAAACAGTGGGCTTGGTAGACATAAGGATAAAATTGGTGGCTTTCAACGCTATCTGCCAACCACAGGTGAAGAGAGGGTTCTTGGAGGCTAATGTAGCTGAATGGAGCTTTGAAGGATAAGCAGGAAGTAGCAAGGCAACCACACGCCAAAGGTGGTCCTTGAACGATTTGACCAAGACCACCATCCAAAATAGACACCCTTATTTCACAGGCCTACCTGACAAGGAGACTGTTGGTGGTTTCTCTTTGGAAAAATAAAGAACTTGCCTTCTGAGCGTCATTAGGGTGCAGCACGACAAACCGAGATTTGTTGTGTTGAATCTAGGGTGAAGTTCACTTCTTCCCAGGCAGTCATCCAACCTTTCTGTTCATGTTAGTATTCTTCCAGCAGAGCCCAAGAAGAGCACACTGCAAATGCATAGATTGATATCAGCATGTGCCGGGAACAGCTCCAGGCTAAGCTTTCAGCAGTTTGTAAAGATGTACGTGAGGCACAAAGCAAAAGATACAGATTGGCTTGACTCTGGAAGAGGGAGCAAACATGTTCTTCTTGTAGGGTGTTGCCATTTGATTTTGTTTAGGATCCTCCCAGGCAAATGGAGCATCTGATGATTCAAAAGGTGGGAATCAGAGTGAGGATATCTTTTTAAAACCTCAGCTAGCCTATTGATAAAATTGTGACACTTTAAAAATGAGAGCAAGAGGGAGAGAGATTAACTTCAATCTTCAATGCTTCCAACTGGGGAAAATGCATTGATTCATCCATGAGATTGCTAATAGCAGGTGTCTTGTGTGTTTTATGCCAACAAACAAAGTTGTTTGGGCCCTAATCCTTTTCCATCTGTTCCATACCAGTGAGAGGAAACAGGAGAGGTTGTGAATGCTAGAACTTCAAGATCCTTTTCGCCTTGGAATGTGAACGCCCCACTTCCCCCTCACTGACTTGGTGGTCTCTCAAAGACAATGGCGCTTTCTGGGAAGGCAAGTTACTATCCAGATATGGATTCTTTCTCAACTGCTGTGATCTATGGTGATGAGGCTTCCCAGATTTGAAAGGAGCCAGAGAAGTGTTAAGCATTTCCCTCAGTAGGGACATAATGGAAAATCCTTCTGTTCCTCCTTTCCTCTGCTTACATGGAATTGTGCCTGGGCTTTCTGCTGAAAGAAGCCTCCTGGACTAGCCTGGTCAGAAGTTTTGGGAAGATCAGAGTTGGAAGACTGGAGTAGAGAGAACAATAAATTCAACATATCCACTCAATAGGCATTTTGTTAGTCGATGTTTCTTGCTAAGCATGGTGCTTTTTGATGAGTCTGAACTTCCAAACATATTCTGGAACTTGGGAAGGGACCATCAGTTAAATCTCCATATAGTTAAAAAGTATTTTGACTGCTGGCACTGTGCCCACTATTAGCTGAGAAGGAGCTCTAGGAGATTCGGTCTTCTTGATAAGAAAGACTGGCAAACGTCGTAGGAAGAATACCAACTCCAAATTCATAGAGGTGACGTGTTGGCCCTTCCTCTGCCTGTGATCTGCCTGTGGACATAAGCTGGGTTCTTAGTTGCTCAACTTCTCTGACCATCAGTTTCTTCACTTGTAGAATGGGGACAATGATATCTGTGTTTCCAACCCTACAAGGTTGCTGTGACTATCACATTAGATAATTTTGAAAGAATAACTACATGAATGTTAGTTTTTCTTTTACTATTATTGTGCAAAACACCCATACAAAATGCAAGGAGTGATATATATTCTAAGTGCTACTTGGATTCTTCAGTAGGTAGCTTACTAAGAACTGCTGAGGTGATATTGAGGTATTATGAACTGCTGGGGTGATATTTGAACTGGTCCTTGAAGAAGAGGTAAGGTTTCAGCAGGTAAAGGTAAGAGATAAATATAGTTCAAATGAGAGAAAGAAAGTGTATTAGTTTCCTAAGCCTGCCTTAAAAAAAGTACCTCAGTCAAACCATGCTCTCTCTGAAGGTTCCAGAGGAGGATCCTTCCTTGACTCTTTCTAGCTTCTGGTGGCTGCTGGCAATCCTTGGTGATCCTTGGTTTGCAGATGCATCACTCCAATCTCTGCCTCTGTCATCACATGGTGTTTTCGCTGTGCATCTGTGTCCAAATTTCCTTCATCTTGTAAGGACACCAGTCATTGGATTAGGGACCATCCTAATCCAGTATGACCTCATCATAACTTGATTACACCTGCAAAGATCCTATTTCCAAATAAAGGCACATTCATAGGTTTTGGGGATTAGGATTTGAACATATTTTTTGGGGGGAAGATAATTCAACTCACAACATTATGTGAACAGAATTCAGAGGAGAGAGGCACTAGATGTATTTAGACAAGCAATGAGTAAATTATCATGAACATAGTAGAAAATGTGGCAGATGAGTAGAGAGCAACAATGCCAGAATTGAATTGCAATCAACGAACAAGTACCAGGCTAGAAGCTGGAAGTACCAAGATGAATGAGATCACGTCCTTGAATTGGAGACATTTTATGTAATATGTAACACCTTCCTGTACAGAGATAACTATACTATAGGTGGTCAGTGTTCTCGTGGATTGTGGTACATATGATATGTAGGCTCTGGGATTGTACATTATGCCTCTGCTCTCTGTTTTATTCATCATTGAAAGTCTAGAACTTTGTATAGTTGCAGGTACACAGTAGGCACTAATTAAATACTGTTGAATAAATGAATGAACACTTTCTTTGATAGATGAAGAAACCAACTGAGAGAGTAACTCATTGAAGGAAACACAGATGATGAAAGTAAAGCTGGCATAAACCCTGGCCTATTTGGTCCAGAGTCCATGTTCTATGGACTACTTGTCTGCCTCTTTGAATACCTTCTTAACTCAGAATAGTTTATTGGTCTGGCCATTGTTGCTATTTTCCGCTGTACATTAAGATCAGATAATAAGTGGCGTTTTGCCTTCCTGAGACTATGAGGCAAGGTTGTTCATCAGGCATGCCATTTGACAAAGCAGTGGCCTTGATCTGGCTCTGCTCCCTCAAATGACATGCTCTCTTTCTCCCACAGATGTTAGGCAGAACCTAGAGGACACAGTGATAGTTGGCATCTGTAAAAGGCCATTGCAATTCCTCTGTCACAGGCATTGCTGTTCATCCTTTTAATATCCATTTAAAATAGTGCCATATCCTGACCCTCTGTCGCTGGAGATAAACAGCGCTCAGCAAGATAGGTTTGCCCCCAGGCATTCATTACTGAGTTGGGAGATAAAATGGAATTCAAGTTCATTAGGTAATAGATTAAGTAATCTCAAGATCACAAGGAAACTTAAAGTTCATCTGATTTTATCCCCTGTAAACAATGCTTGAAGCACCACTCCACTGTTTCCCCTAAACACACACACACACACACACACACACACACATACACACACACACACACGGTTGTCTGCAAGACTTTTCCAAACACTTAGCCCACACACAAAATCTTGGCCTTTGCCCTTTGAAGACAAGGATAGAGCTTTCTGTGACCTAATAAGAGTAGTTTTTGTAAGAAGAGGAATTTAATATTCAGAAAAAATTGAGGGGGAAAGTCTCACCAGTGGACAAAAGAAAAGTGATGATTGTGTGGTATTTAGTTGATAACTAGTCTTAACTTACTGTTATTTTTCACACTTGACTATAACAGTGATCAGTGTTGTAAATGGTAGAAGCCAATATCAAACTTCCCTGTTGCCAAGAACTGACTTCACCGTCTCGTTCTTGCTAGTAATGAATGACTGGCAGAGCAATTTTACCAAAAGTTTGGGCTGAGCAACGGCTATCTAGGACAGTAGCCTTCCAGTTCTGCAGAAAGTATGAAACTGGCCAAAGAAAGAAACTGATTGGAATTAATTAGGTCGAGGCTTAGAAAGCCCCATCTCACCTTGCCCACAAGAGCACTGACATTTGGATCCCCTTCTTGGCTCCATTTCAGAGGCAGCATCATGCAGCAGGGACGAAGAAAAGACATTGCTTGGGGAGACTCTGATAGGCAACAGAGCCAAGCTGAGACCTCATCTTCAGCTAACATGGGTAGCATTTGTGTTGTGACATTATGTTAATTCAATTAGAAATATAAATCTCTTGCTATTCAAGTGAGAGATAGGGGACCATCACTTTGTTTTTAGCAAACTCACAAAAAGAGAAACTCTGTAGGGGGAAGAGAGAGTTCAAATACAAAGGCCAGGAGACAATCTCTTTGACACCAGGTGGAAGTTATGCTGACATGCTTGTCCTCATAAATAACAGAACATGAAGAATGCTGAGATTTAACTTAGTCCAACAAGCTGTGAAGAGTCAATGAGTAGTTTTGAGTAGAGGAATGACATGCTCAGAACTATATCTTAAAAATGTTGTCTGGCTTGTGTTGAAGGTGTATGGGAAGTGGGCAATACTGGAGACAAGGTAATTGAGGAATCCAGCAAGGTAGAAACAGCAGAAAGAAAGACATTGGACATATTTTAAATATATTAAGGAAGGAGAATCTGTAGAATTTGCTGACTGTTTGAATGTGGAGATGTGGTTAGTGAGAAGGGGGAGTCCTAGGATGACCCAAGTTTCCAGTTTGGCAACCGGATAGGCAATCATGTCTTTAAGAAAAGCAGTAAACAAGAAGAGAAGCATATTTGCATAATGGTTTGATTAGGAGAGTGTTTTGTTTGGGGTGTCTGTGGGACATCAGGGAATAGATAATCAGGGTACAACAGATTTGAGATAGAAATATGTAGTTGCCAGGAGAGTCATGATGGTCAAACCTTACATATGGATGAGATTCAGGACCACATATTAACTTGGAAAACATAGGTCAGAATACTGCTAAGTGGTAAGCAGAAGAGGAGGATTACTGTTTGGAGAGACAACGATAGGCAGATTTAGCCAGTGTTAGCAGATGTAGCCGGAAGAGTCACAGATAAAAAAAACAGCAGAGTGTGGTAGATGTAGATAATAAAAAAGACAAATTAATAAGGGAATGATTGCAGTTCCAATGCTAAAGAGGCATCAAATGAGACTAAAAAAAAAAAGTCACAGTTGATAAACACTAAGACGACCTCCTCCTTTCTTTGCATACCCTGTCTTACTCAATGGCAATTCCATTTAACACCGAGCTCATGCCCCAAACCAGGAAGTCACATCTAATTCCTCTATTTCACTCACATCTGTCATGTGTTCAATTAGAAAATCTTGTTTTCTCTAACTTTAATCTATACTCATAGATACTGCTGCAATATGACCAGGTCCCCATCATCGTTCTCCTAGACCACTATCATCATCTCCCAGTTGGCCTCTAGGCTTCCATTCTGGCTACATTACAGTCTGTTCTTTACCTGAAGCCAAACTGGTCCTTGAAAATGTAAATTTTAGTATATTATACCTCTTCTCAAAACTCCCAATACTTTTCCAGCACAACTAGAATCAGTTCCATTATTCTTGCCAAGGCTGGCAAGACTCTGTAATATACTCTGGACCTGGTGATCCCTCCAATCTCCTTTCCTGCTTTCTCTTTCTGCATCATCCATAACAGCCTCCCTCCTTGAACACCCCACTCACCTTCCTGTATCAGGAATTTTGAGCTTGCATTTTCCCATGCTAAATTGCACTTCTTCCACTTTTCCAAAAGGTTCAGTCCTCCATTTTGTTCAAGTCTTAACTCATTGTCATATCATTATATAGAGACCTTCCTTAAGAACCCAAAAATTTTTTTAAAAGAAAATCTCCTGCAGATCATTCTCTATCCTCTTATTTTGCTTTACTTTTTTTCATAGTACTCATCATTATCTGTGTACACATATATTTTTATATATCTCACACAACTAGGATATCAGCTTATGAGGGTAGGTATGTTATCTATTTTGTTCACCAGTGAAAATCCATTGCCAAGGACATGGTTGGCAATTGTTAGCACAGGGGAATTGCTAGGTGAATCAATACTGCATTTAGGAACCAGAATGCAGTTCCTGACTGTTTACCTTCAATCTTAGCTGAGCTTTTCGCTCTTGATGGTGAGAATGAGAATGTGCCCGGTAGCTACATGCTTATATCCTTCCTTTTCAGGAACTTCAGTGGAAAAAAGATGTCTTTTTTTCCCATTCAATCCAACTGAAGTCCCATGTTTGAGAACCATTGGACTACTTGGGTTGTTTGCCTAGTCCTGAAACAATCTTTGTGGTCAAAAGATGGCATAAACTGATTGGCTAGACCAGATCTTGCTTCTACCACTGGACTTGTGATTGGTCAATTCCCAAACCACATGGACCAAGAATGGGAGTCCTGTGTGTCTCCACAAGAAAATTGAGATGCTGCCACCAAAGGGAGATACAGGTTTTACGAGGTCTAAAGCTTAAACAATTTGGGGGGCCATCATTAAGAAAATGACTATAAAACTGCAAGTACAATATTAATTATAGTGAACTGGAAGTGGTCTGTGTATGTAACAGGCCCTGAAAATTAAAATAATATTATCATTCCAAGTCTATCTCTGGGAAAAAATAAAAATAGGAAGAAAACAGATGTCCTCATGAGAGGGAAGAGAAAATATGGATTAGCTACAGAGGAGAGCAGGAGATGAGGACTTGATTAGAAACCTGAAGAAAGATGGCTGTCAATTAGACCTGACAAAGCTTCTTCTCGTCAGTTGAACATATTTCCTGCTCAATGGAGGAATTTGCAGAGTGATTTTCAGCCAGGAAGAGAGGAATGCGGAATTTGCTCTTAAGCTTTGTGTTCTTACAATTGTCTGCAGCTTGTACTGAAGAGACTTGTGTAAAGAACAGCTGTGTGTCCCTAGTACAGCTAATCCTTTTGGAAAAGAAAAGTTACATAACATAAATGAGTTTAGCTTGATCCCCTCGTCCTCCATAATCTAAAACATCTCACAGAATGCCAAGTTTGAGTGGGGTGTGAATATTAATGACTTAGCCCTGTGCTATACATCCAGCATCTCAACACAAGGGAAGAGGGGTCTCACTTCAGAGAGGAGGCTTAGCTGCGGAGGCTTAGCCTACTCCCCAGGGAATGACAGGGCTGAATGTGTCTGCAGCAGCACTAATGGACTCAGCCCTTGAAGGTTGCACAGCTCTGTTCTGGTCAGTTCATAAAGTATTGCCTTAGTGCACTTGTGTAAATGTCAACAAAGGTCATCCCACAGAGGTCAGGTGAGGCTGCAAGAGTATTCCTCATAGGGAGCTGGGGGAGGAAACAAGGAAAGGAACATGCGTGGGCAGAGTATGAGGGCTGCACTGTGAGCTTTCTCTCTGCAATGCCTGATGACGAGCGTCTTCTACATTCACAGTGTTTTTCTGAGCTCTGTCAGATTATGGATTTTGTGTCACAGATTCATGAAAGAATAGAACTCAGAGGTCACCTGGGTCAACTCCCTTGTGTAGCCAAAGAACAATCTGATATGTCATAATGGTGATCCCATGTCTGAAGTATCTACTCTATGCTAGACAACATGCTCAGTGCTTTCCACGAGATATTCCTAATCCTCAAAAAACCCTTGTCCTGAGTAGACATTATGACCCCACTTGACAGCAAGCAAACAAACAAATCATGAGCCCAAAAGGCACAGAAGAGGAAATAGCAGACACAGCATTCAACACCTCATCTATCTAACCCAAAGCTCCTGATTTCTATGGGTAACAGATCCTTCCTAATAATATTTTTATTATTATGTTCATCATTATTGTTTATATTAGTGAGCACTTACTATGTGCCAGATACTGTGTTAAATGCAATGTGTGTATGTGTATATTTACACGTGAGAAAACTGTTATTTTGAAAAATTTGGTAAATTATCCGAGGTCACTCATCAATATTTGATATTTGAACCCATGGCTTTCAGATTCCAGTGATTAGAAATTAAATGCTTTGCTTAGACTCACTCATAGGTGATGTTGAGGTTCACAGCGCTCCTGAGGATTTGGTGATTTGGACAGCTGGGCACTCCGTGGCCAGCAGCCTGGCAGCCAGCATTGCAGAATTTATGACAGGGTAGCTAAATGGGGAATGCCTCCCCAGAGAACAATTTTACACTTGCCTGATGATTTCAAATTAGTTCACTCTGAACTGGACCAATAAGCCCCTAAACCATGCTGAGCCA
Organism: Ceratotherium simum simum; assembly: GCF_057802395.1. NCBI lineage: Eukaryota > Metazoa > Chordata > Mammalia > Perissodactyla > Rhinocerotidae > Ceratotherium > Ceratotherium simum. The sequence continues at coordinate 13,770,573 of NC_141922.1, forward strand.
CAGCTATGGATCATGAGCTTTGCTTACTCCATGGTGTTTAAGTAACCACAACCCTTGGGTGGATGTGCAGCAGAGCCCACAAGCTGGCTTCTTTTCCACCGTCTTGATTGTTGGCTCTTCTGTGGTGGCCAAAGAACAGACTGCCTCAGCATTTAGATTCGAAAGTGCACATTAGTGTCCCACATGTGCTGGCCAAGAAACTCACAGCTCTTTCAGTTTTGTACTTCATGTTCATCCAGCTCAAGGGTGGCAGCTCAACGAGGACAATGGAGGGCTCTTTGGATGTCCTGGATCCAAGGAGTTGGTACATGAAACCCCAGAGAGAAATATGACATGGTTTGAAATGAAGAACCTTGGCCAATGTGTTTTTAGTAACCTCCCTCAAAAGAGCTCGTTTGAGATAAAAATGGTATCCCACTTGAGAAACCCTTGTATTGGTCTGGTAAGGGCAGAAGTCCAGACATTCCAGAAGTTTGTGGAAGAAAAACTAGATTTTCAGTTACTTGAGGCTTGGGTTTAAATTTTCATTTCAAAAGAATCCAAGATGAAAGAACCATACCAGCTAATTTTAGAGCAAAGGATTTCATCCCCCTGATTGACTCAAACAGGGAAGGAGAAAAGGAATTGAGAAAAGCATTGAGATCTTTGCTTTAAAACCAACCAGGCCCACGTAACAGGCCCATGCTATGCTTTCATTCTTCACCATTGAAGGTAAAACACTCTATGATTAGTACTACAGAGTAATTTTGCTAACTCATACAAAAACAAAGATCCTCCCAGATGTCCCTGTGCTAATTAATTAATTAACTGAGAGATAGTGTAGAAATCCCTCTCTGTCTCTGAGCCTCTATTTCCACATCTCTAAAATTTGAAGATGGAATTAGAGAAAGTAAAGGGAAAAAGGATCTTAGAAACCATCTAGCTCCCAATCCTTAAGAAGCAGAGGTATCTGAAGGTTACGGTATCTGTACTAAGAAGTCATATAGCCAGTGAATGGCAAAGACAGGACTGAAACTTTGGTATTCTGAACCAAATTCATTACTTTCACCTTTTTCTTTAAACCAAACAGCTTCAATAAGTCTTTTTCAAAATTCCACAGTATTATTGGAAGAGTATATTTAATGACGTCACAACCATGAACAATTTGAAAATCGGAACTTTGAAGCACTTTGCAGATGGAAGCAGTATTTGCCACAAGCCACAACCTCATGAGGGTGACACCACCTCCTCAGCATTCGGGAGGGCTGGCTCTGGTAAACCCAGCCCCTGCCTCTGGAGAAACCAGGACAGAAAGCCCCAGGCAATCTACTCAGAGAATGAACCGACAGAAAGCCCCAGGCAATCTACTCAGAGAATGAACCGCCAGCAACTGTGCCTCCAACACCTGACACTGTGGTATTGAGGATGGAAAGAAACACAATCTTCCCTAGGCCTCCCTGTCTTGACCGCTTTGGATATGAGCCCCTTTTATCTCTCTAGGACCCAGAGTCGAGGGCCTCTGGAGATGACAGAGGAAAAGATGTTTCCAAAGGATTAGAAGACATGGGAATTGAGAACCAAGGAGGGGAAGGTGTTTCTTCATTTGTTTTTCCCACCTTCCATTATAAAAGGGAAATCTGATCAGCGAACTTTCCATATAAAGTCTCTCAGTGCCTCCCTCATGCACATACATTATCCTGATTCTTCCAGGTTTACCTTCTGCCTTTTCTCCCTCGTAGTGTACCATCCTCCACTCCCCTCCAGCCCTCCGACCCCCCGCCCTGAGCTTTATTTTGTTCCTTAAAAGAGCCCTACTGTATCTTGCTCTAAGCTTCTGGGGAGGTCTTGTTCCTTCTGCCTGGAATACTCACTTTCCCTCTCCCCGCCAGCACTGCTGCCATCATGCAACTATCTACACATCACTTCTTCAGGAAAGGCTTCACTGACTATGGGGTCAGTGTCTCTCCTTTGGTCCCCAGGGCACTCTTGTATTTACCTCTGGCAAAACTTATGACACTGTACTGCTATTATCCATTTAAAACTTCCTCCTCAAAATACCATAAGCTCCCTGAGCTCAGGGGGTAATGTATGTTTTGTTCAACATTTTGTTCCCAGAACTTAGCCCAGTTCTTGGCATCATATAGCTCCTTGTTAGATATTTAGTGGATAAATGAGCCAATACCTAACATTTATTGGATGCTTACTATATGACTATCACTGTTTTAAGGGCTTTAATGATATTATCATTAATTCTTGTAACAACCTTTGAAGAAAATGCCATTATTACCTCCATCTGATAGAAATGAAACTTAAGCTAGAGCCTTAAACAACTTGTCTAAAACTACAAGATTACCTAGTAGTGGAGAAGGGAATCGAAAGCATGAAGTTTGCCTTGGGAAACCATGTCCTTACTCTATTGGCTGATTTCTCTCATAAACTCTGTGACTTCACTGAGAGTTGGTACAAACTGAATTTTGCACTAGAAAAGGGTCCCTTTCAGCACCAACAAGCCATCTTTGTACAATTTGATGTTTGGTTGTAGGGTGTGGTGGGGGTAGAGACAGGTGCTTCTTAGGCATCTTCTCATTGACAGATATGTGCCTGATGTCTCAGCTCCCAGGCCCTCACTTCAGTGTAGAACTCCCCCCATTCCAGTTCTGATGATTTCTGTGAAGAATAAAATGCTATAAAGGCAAGCTCAGTGCATCTTTTGCTCAGTCCATCCCAAAGAATAACCCAATTGCTTTTGTGGTATTTGTCGGGGTGGAGATTTGGGTCACATAGGCATAGGAGTACTTCATAAGAGAGAAAATCAGATTTAGCCTTCTCTACATGTTCGAATCATTTCCTCAAGACATTGTTGAGACCTTTTCTCATTCCTTCCTTTCTGACCAGTCCTTCCCCACTTACCTGGATGGGACTTTGATGGTAAAGGTGAGCCTTTACACAAGCCCAGAAACACTAGCTTTAAAGGGTATTGAAACAATCATCCCTGAAAAGCAGCACACATGCCAAAAAAGAGAAGTAGACTTCAAAGAAGTCAGACAAATCTGCTTGGGTGGACGTAGTAACTTTTTTTTTTTTTTACTATCTCCCTAATATGCTTTCCCACCCCCATTCTTCTGGTTCAACACACTTAGGAGTGTGAGGTACCTCCTTTTGCACTTCATGGCAGGTTATCTATCAATTACCAGGTGCCACCAAAACCCTAAGTAAACAAGAGCTCATTCATTCAACATATTTACGAACACCAATTTCCTGCAAAGGGTGTCAGCCAAGTGGGATGATGGTGCATTTAAATCCTGGGGGACCAATGCCCAATCATAAATATAATTACATATCTGTGCCAAAGATGAATTCCCACAGTCAAGCCATGGGTTCCAATTTTGAGATTTATACTGTTCCTTTTAATTACACACCAACTCTCTGGCATGCAGGTGGGCCAGCTTGGATTGGGTCAGATATCGGGGTACACACTTTATTCACCATTAATATTACTCCTTAGTGTTAGGATAGTTAATATTTTGACAAATATTTTAACTGGAGATCAAACTACTAGCAATCATTTACACCCCAACATAAGAAAACATTTGATTAGTGACAAATGGAGATAAGAATAAGTCCCTTTTAAAAGTAGGGATGGGGAGTATCTGGAGCATGAGATCCTGGGTCCTGAAGTGGAATTCATGAAGAAATAACCTTAAGCTTCCTTGGACCACCACTGAGAAGTGATGAGGTTAAATATGTCCACAGGGGAAAAGGAAGACATTGAGAGAGATATGTAAAGGAAGAATGAAATGTCAAAATTTTGCATCATATCCAGAATCTAACTGTTATACTTTCAAACCAATCATAAGAAGTTTAACAAGAATAAATATACTCCATGGAAGTCTTTTACAGACAAGAAAATCAACAGGTTCAGTATGGCTCTCAGAAATTTAAAAAAACAATTTAAATCCAGGAAAACAGATATAGCTCAGCACAAGGAGTATCCTTCTAGGTGTCAGATCTGCCCAAAGTAGAATAGCCTGCCTTGGGAGGTAGTGAGTTTCCAGTCACTGGAAGTGTTCGTGTGGAGGTTGGATGACCATTTGGTGGAGGTGTTGTACTGGGAGTTCCAGCATTAGCTACTCCTTTAGACTAAAATAATGAAACCAACAAGCTAACAGATCCTGTGTTGTATCACTGTGGATTACATTTAGCTGCAGGTAATGCAATGCCTGACTAACAGTGAGTTAGAGAAATAGAGGGTTGTTTGTTTAATACTTGAGGAAATCCAGTGTAAGGTGGTTCAGGCAGGTAAATTGGCTCATCAATACTATCATAGACTTGAAAAGTTTCTATTTTTTTACTCTACTATCATTTACTAATGGTATCATTTACTAATCTTCATGCTCATAATAATGATAAAGTTGATAATGATGATGATAGTAATATTAACACTTTGTGGTACTATCCATGTGACAAGAATTGTTCTAATTGTTTTCGTATGTTTACTCTTGATTACAAGATGGCTATAATATTATTGACCTCTCATCTATGTTCCAGTAAATAATAAAGGACGTGTGCGTGTGAGAGACAGAGACTAAAGAGGCAAAAGACGAACATTTTTTCATCAGTATAATACAAATATTTCCAGAAGCCCACCCAAAAGTAGTCTGCTTTTGTTCCATTGGACAAAAATGTGTCACAAGACCATCCTCAGCTGGAAGTGGCCAAGGGAATAAGGATCATGAATGGAGGTTGGGTCAATGAATGAACAGGTTCTTCCACATGAATTAAGCCTTTTCACATTCATAATACCAAATTATCCTTTCACTAACCCTATACACTAGGTACCAAAGGAAACTTAAGAAAAGAGAGTTTTGAGTAACTAGTCATTTAGGTATTAATTTCCAAAGCTGAGATGTTAACCCACTTACACTGACCTCAGAAACCACACTTCCGTGCTTGTCACTACCACATAAGGCTACCTCCCTAGGTTGGTTTTAATATCCTTCCCTCCCTGAAATTTGATAACTGAGATGTGCTAGTCACCTTGAAATAGAAGACAGGGTAGAATTATACAGTGGCAAGCCCAGAGTCAATTCTTTTCCTATAATGGCTTTCCATGAATTTGCTGGATCCAATAAAGGTCTAATAAGGTGAATGCTCAATGCCACTTAACCAGGCACAAATTCAGGCTGGCATCAGAATTCAGAGTACTGTTCTTGCCACTGCCAAGCGAGCCACAGATCCTCTGGATGGAAAGTCATTCTCTGGAAATAGGTTAGATCCTTTCAACAGTGCATTGCACATATCAGGTCACAAGTGTATCACTCATGCAGCCCCGGATTAATGTCATCCATAGCAGTTCAGTGACCTGATGGGGATGCTCTTTCCTAAGATGTTTCATCTGACCTCCCATGAGTGGCATAAGCACTAGGAAAATTAGGATCACCGTAAGACGGAAACATTTCCTTTTTGGCAGAGACAGAGGTATCAGCCAAGCCATTCCTGCAGGATTTGTAGGTTAAAAGGCCAAAGGAGACTTTGATGACTCTCTGCCTAAAGTGTCTGCTGTTGTCTTAGAAGCACTTCAACCCGTGGGGAGGCAGCACAGCACAGACCTAAGTGCAGGCTGACGTGGATTTGGATTCCAGTCCTCCAACCCCTACACCCAGCTGTGCTGCCTAAAGTCTCTAAACTCATGTGGTTATTTTGAGAATTAAATAAGGTAAAATCTTGAAAGTACTCACCAAGGTGGTCAGCCGGCATGAAGGAAGGAATCAACAATGTTGGGTGCAGTTAATTATTATCATTGCTGTTGTTGCTGGTTATATTATATTCTTTAGAGTAGGTCTTGAGTTTCTTACCATTGAAGGACAAAACACTGGAAAGATTCCCAGATATTTCCAAGGTGAACTTGAGGTCCATGGATATGCATTATAGAGTGGAGACATCTAAACCAGTACTTAATTAAGTGAAAATTAAAGCTGGAAGTCTGTTAGTGGACAATTTCAGAGTAGACTAATAGACCTATGAACACTCATCCGGAATCTAAAGGATCTTTAAAAATTAATCATCTTTATACTAAGAAAATTCGGCATTGGAAGAAACACTTGAGACCAGGCACTAGAGTCTCAAAAGTGAACCCATGGGTCTGGCCTGTTTCTTCCTTGGAAAAAGCTACCACCCTTACTGAGATGAATAACAATATCAACCACTAACATTTATTGAATACTTTGACACCTTACTCTGTGCTCTACTGACATTCTAAACCTACGTGTATTTGCACATGTAATCCTCAGAGTTCCTTGAAGTAGGTTCTATTATCCTCCCCCTGATAAAGCTAAAGAGATTGAGGCAGACAGAAATTGAAGACCTGGTCCAAGAGTATAAAGCCCGTAAGGGGCAAAGCCAGGCTCTGGACTCAGCTAGGGATGCTATAAATGTAGCCCTTTTCTCTGCTTTATTGTGTTTCGAAGGGAGGAGGAGAAGCAGACCTATATGAGCTGCCCCTGTTCATCACTCTCTTCTCTCCAGCCATGTTGGCCTCTTATCCTTTCCTGGGACATATCAAGCTTATTTACACCAGCTGGTCTTCGCATTTCCTGTTTTCTCCAGCCTAGAAAAATTTCAGGGGTCCCTCAGAGGACAGAATGACTCCAAACTTCAAATAAATAACAGAAACAAAAATCCTTGTGGGCAGTAGTATAATTGATTGTTTTAAAATTGGAATAAATTACCACTTCTCACTCTTCCCCCCACTATCTCCCGAAGGAAAATAAAATCATTCATCAGTGTCCTTTAGGCTATCCATTCATCTCTGTTTGCCTAGGACAGTCCCATTTCATGCCTGTTTCCCTTGTGTAATTATTAAATATTGATTATTAATTAATGTGCAATCATTAAATATTGAGAGTAGACTACTAGAACTCTGAATACTCTTTCACCCTCAAATGGGTCTCAGTCTAGAAAGTAAAGTATATGGTCACCCTATTGATAATTGGAATTTCTATCCTAGAATCAGTTTCCAAAGTAGGATGTTTCACTTAGTTGCAATTCTTTCCAGACAGCAGTTAGGGAAAAAAATAGATACCTATTTGTATCCAAGCCTGTGCTTTTCAAAAGTCTAGTAGGCTCTATCCTTAAGTGACTAGAAAACCTTCCCAGCTGTGACACCTCTCTGCTTACCCCCACCAGTTACTCTCAACTCTTCTATCAGTTATTGCCTCTACTATGAAGTTGATAATATGGACTCACTTTTACAAGTTTATTATATACAATCCCCTTTTGTGCATATATTTATTGTTTCCATATAGAGAAACAAGATTAAGGGCTAGGTTTTCACTTTTTTTATTGCCCATGGTGTGTAGTACAAAGCTACATACAAACTAGGGACGCTGTAAACTCTGACAGAAAAGACAAAATATAGGAGGAAGAGAGAGATGGATGAAATAGGGAAACAGGGAAAGAAAGAAGGAAGGAAGGGAGAGAGGGAAGGGAAAAGAGGAAGAGAGGGGGAGGGAAGGCACATTCAACATACATTTCTTGCAACAACACGACTAAATGGAAGCCAGCTGGTTCCTTATAACAATGACTTGCCTTCATTCAATGCAAACAGATGCGTTCCTCCCTCGGCCACTCTCTGTGCTACTGTGAGCAACATGCATTTCTAAACTGAGGAGTTGCAGCCAGCCTGGACTATAATTGGATCCATCTCATATTAGCTACTTAAGAGAAGCAATGTTCCTTTCTATTTGGACAATCTTAGAAGGTCCCCCAAATAAATAAAGGATGAAAGGCAATTTGTTTAAAAACAAGGGGTGCTTTCACCAGGCATTGCTTTCTTCAAGAGCACTGTTTCCTCACAAACAACTATAACATAGAGGTTCTTTTCTAAACTAACAGCCTATTGAGGCCTGAGTCAAGAGCCTTCTCTTGACTTATATAACAGAAATCTAAGGATTTTCCATCCTTTATGAGTTTGATTTGCAAATAGGATGAGTGCTTATCAGATGAAAAGTGTTCCTTCCATGATGGTCTCAAGGTAAGCATCTCTTATTGAAAACAAAATAACATTCTTTCTCAAATGTTGATGCTTTGTATTTATTACAGAGTTCCCTATTAAATGGACAAAACATAAAATTTTATAATTTAAATCTATTTCTCTATAACATTTAAAAAGTGAAGTAAGATTTAGGGAAGAATAATCATTTAAATACAATCATTTCTTTTTCTATTTACTCTTCAACAATTGATGAAATCACTTCTTAACTCTGATTTTATTTATCTATTCATTCATACATGAATTGTGTTTATTACTTAATGAGTAATTAGTATATGCAAATGATAGCCTATAAAAGTTGCAAAAGTAAATAAGAAGACAAAATTTAACACGCCTTCATGATTAAAACACCCAACAAACAGAAATTGAAGGGTACTTCCTCAGCCTGATAAAGGGCATCTACAAAAAGCTCACAACTGACAAGATATGCAATGGTGAAAGAATGGATTCTTTCCCTCTAAGATCAGGAAGAAGACAAGGGTATCTTCTCTTACCACTTCTATTCAACATTGTGCTATAGGTTCTAATCAGAACAAGTAGGCAAGAAAATAAAATAAAGTGCATCCAGACTTTAAGGGAAGACGTAAAACTAGCTCTATTTGCAGGTGACATAATCTTGTATATAGAAAATTCCAAGGAATTCTCTACAAAATTATTAGAATTAATAAATGAGTTCAGCAAGGTTTCAAGACACAAGATGTCACCTATACATCAATTATATTTCTATACACTTGTAATAAATAACCCAAAAATAAAATTGGCAAAAAAAATCCATTTGCAACAGCATCGGAAAGAATCAAATACATAGAAACAAATTTAACAAAATAAGTGCAAAACTTATACTTTACCAAACTTTGTTGAAAGACATTATAGAAAGCCTAAATAATTGGAAAGGCATCCTATGTTCGTGGATTTAAAAAGTTAATATTGTTAATATGGCAACACTCTCCGACCTGATCTATGAATTTAATGCAATCACTATTAGGATCCCAGCTTATTTTTTTGTATAAACTGATGAGCAGATTCTAAAATTCATATGGAATTGCAAGGGACCCAGAATAACCAAAATAACTCAGAAAAGGAAGAACAAACTAGGAGGACTCACATTTTCTGATTTCAAAACTTACCACAAAACAATAGAATCAAGAGAGTGCGGTCTTGGCACAAGTAAAAACATATAAATCAATGGAATAGAACTGAGAGTCTAAAAATAAATCCATGTGTCTCTGGTCAACTGATTTTCAAGCAGTGTTTTAAGACCATCCAATGGGGAAGGAATAGTCTTTTTAACAGATGGTACTGGGGCACCTGAATAAGCACATGCAAAAGAATGAAGTTGGACCCCTACTTTAGACCATATAAAAAAACTAACTCAAATTGTATAAAAGCTAAATGTTAAGAGTTTAATCTATAAAAGTCTTAGAAGAATATATAGGCTTAAATCTTCATGACTTTAGGATAGGCAATGATTTCTTAGACATGACATCAAAAGTGTAAGCAATAAAAGAAAAAAATAGATAAATTGGACATCATCAATGACTCAAGAGAAACTGAGTTCTGCCAACACCATGTCAGTGAGTTTGGAAGCTGATCTTTCCTTAGTCAAGCTTTATGGTAACTGCAGCCACAGTTGACGCCTTGATTGCAGCTTTGTGAGAGGCCCTAAGACAGAGGATCCAATTAAGCTGCACTGGGAATACTGACCCAGAAGAATATTTGTTTTTTTAAGATACTTGAAAAAAATGAGCAAAGGATCTGAATAGATGTTCATCCAAGTAGGATATACGAATGGCTAATAAACACAGAAAAGATGCTCAACATTCATAGCCGTTAGGGAAATGTTAATCAAAACCACAACAAGATACTATTTCACATTCACTAGAATGGCTTTAATAAACAAGACAGATAATAACAAGTGTTAGAGAGGATGTAGAAATACACTGCTGGTAGAAATGTAAAATAGCACAGTCACTTTGGAAGACAGTCTGGCAGGTCCTCAAATAGTTAAATATAGAGTTACCATATGACCCAGCAATTCCACTCCCAGGTATACACCCAAGAGAAATGAAAACATAGATTCACAAAAAACCTTAAACACAAATGTCCATAGCAGCATAATTCATAATAGCCAAAAGTTAGAAACAACTCAAAATCCTATCAACTGATAATGGATGAAATGGATAAACAAAATGTGATATATCCATACAAAGAAATGCTATTCAGCTACAACAAGGATGAACCTTGAAAACATTATGCTAAGTGAAAGAAGACTATCACCAAAGATCCCATATGGTATGATTCCATTTTTGTGAAATGCCTAGAAGAGACAAATCTATAGAAAGTAGATTGGTGGTTGCCTAGGGCTGGACAGAAGGAAGTTGGAGGAAAATGGAGAATGACAGCTAAAAAAATTTCTTTTTTTAGGTGGCGATGAAAATGTCTTAAAATTAATTGTGGTGATAGTTGTACAACCCTGTGAATATTTGAAAAATCACTAAATTGGATACTTTAAATGTGTGAGTTGTATAGTACATGAAATATATCTCAATAGAACTCTCACGAAAATAACTAAACAAATAAGATGTATAGCCCCTAAATGCAGGGAACTTACATTACAAAGAAGAGAGACACATCTAGTTGTTCTAAAATATAGGAAAGGGGAAGCAGTAGAGACTTTATCTTAAAGAACAAATAGGAGAGACAATGTAATGCTAAAAAATACGGGACTAATATGTTAATTTAAAGATCAACAAAAAACATAGATATGAACAATGATTCTTGGAACTGAAACATGAAGCCTTAGAAGGAATCCTTATAGAAAAGAACTGAAAGAACATTCCAGACATATATAAAACTATGAGGAAAGACATGGTTTCTGGTTCAGATTTGACTGAGACCTTTGCTTACTTTTGTTCATTTCGTTGGTTTCAAGAGCCATAGCACATACATCAATCATGCAACCATACTTTTTATTCAAGTGACTTGGAAAGAATCAGAAGATCATCTGTACTTGAATACAGAGAACTTAAACCTATGTCCACACACACACACACCACTTCTCTTCAGTGGTGAATGATTTTTCTATAAAGTTATCTTAGGTATAAATACTGTGTAAGAGGCACTAGAAATGAAGACTTGAGAGCCAATGACTTAACCCTCGAAGAGCCTTTAGTCTAGTCAAGAAGAGAGACAAGAAAGCCGGCAATTCAATGTTCTATGATCAATAACATGTGACTTCTATGTGGACCCAGAGGAGAACACCAAATCCAGACTGGGTTGAATCAGGAAATACATCCCTAAGACCCATGCTTGAGATGATCATTGAGGGATAGGTAGGTGGACATTAGCCAAGAGGATGGAGGATGAACAGGGACTGTTGTAGTACTTTTATGGAACTACCTCTAAGTCAGTTTGACTGTCATGGGCAGTGTTTCTGGGGGTATGGAAGACATTAAAGGAGAGATAAGCCAAGGACAGAATATGAAGCCAAAAATAGTGTTGAAACACTTCCTTAAATATTCACAGAAGGTTCAGGAAAAAGAATTCACATACACAGGTTCTAGTAGCAGAATGTCCTCTAGTCAAACATGAGTCTTTAGACCTCAATTTCCTTATATCTAAAATGAGGACTTAAGCTTGTTATAAAATTTCTTCAGCTTTAAACGTTAAGACCCTGCACATTTGCAGACAGGCCTCTCACACAGACCTCTAAAGCAGAAATTTGTGTTTATTAAAAGTACAGCATTAACAACAACCACCACCACAACAAAAATGCCCTTTTACTTATACAACAAGTTAAACAAGAACCAGAATGATTTAAAAAGAAATCTAAGCCGTAATTTTAGGAAACTTAGTTTGTCTTTTCCCCCCTCTGTAAGATATTTTGCCAAGCCTTCTAACCCTTGATGCAGAACAAACAAGAGGCCTCTGCTCTCATTGTAACTGTGGTGCCCTGCTTCAAGTGCCAGGCGCTGACTCTCTGCCAGACTTTTACCACCTCAAAAAGCCAAGCTAAAACCACAAGTAGAATGGTTTACATGGTAGACAGCATGTTGTGCTGATATTAGACACGGAACTTCCAGGTCAAATCCCGTGTTTGGATAGCTGTGTCACTGTTGGAAAAATCATCCTCTCTTTCTCAGCCTAACTATGTAACTATACAACAATAGCTACAATATCAGTATAGCTATTATGGCTATTACATATATATATACATATGCACATGCATATATATATGCATGTATTTGTCTATATTTTGCATTAATTGCATCTTTTTAGTCTGTGTTTTTCATACTTTGACATCTTGGGGCCTTGCTGACCAGGAACATTGCCTCATTTGGGCTAGCTAATTTCTAGAGGTAGCAAACAACTGGCCTATGGGTGCACCTTTCATGTGCAAACCAACCAATCCAGAGCCCATACCCCCAACCACTTCCTTTATCTTATACTCTCTTATACTCCAGGCCACTATCGACATGCCCTAATCACCCCAAGACTAGGTACCAGTCAACTAAGGACAGTCCTTACACCCCAAAGCCTGCTGAAATTATTCAAACAAGCCAATCTTAAACCTACTTACCCTGTCTCACACATTCCTTCCTGCAGAAACCACAATAAAGGCTTTGCCACAGTTTCTCCCTTTCTCTCTGCCTCCTGACCACCCTGAGGACTTCTTCAGGTGACCTCCTCTCCCTTGGCATGGCATGACCCCTCCTACTGAGATCTGTGATATAATGAACTATCTTTTCAAAGGCACTCACCTCCTGATCTGTTGGCTTTACCATACCTAAATGATAATAAAACTTATACTTTAAAACATATATATACATACAAACACACATATGTACATACATACATACATATATAAAAGGCTAACAGGATAGTTAACTTTAAAATCATAATATCCAGCAACAGACAAATCTGGTTTCAAATCTCACCTTCACCAGTTTTGGTTGAGTGCCTTTAGGCAAATCTAGGCCTCTCTTCTTTCATTTTTGCAAATATAGGATAATAACAACTTGCAGGTAATTTTAACAATTAGAGAGTGTGTGTATGTGTGTGCATGTTGAGAGAGAGGAAGAAAGAAGAAGAGAAAGAGTACACACCCCAAAGTGAGTGTGTATAGGAGAGAAGCCACATTATCAATACTACTCTTGGAAGTCCCTTGGGAAGCAGCCCTATAAATCTATGTGTTCCATTTTTCAGTAATCCCAGCCCAGCAAGTTTTCCACCAACATTAAAACTTGTTTCTGTGTTGAGTACCAGATGAAATTTTGTCTTGTGTGACACTTAGAAAACACAAAAACATAGTGAATTTTCCAAAAACCATGGAGGTGTACACTTTTAAATGGTGAATTTTATGTTATATGAAGTATATCTCCATAAAAATGCTATAAACAGTGAATAAAGTTAGTAGAGTGAAAAGAAAAGCCATGGAATGGGAGAAAATCTTTGCAAAACATGATTAAATAATGGGTATACAAAATATATAAAAAATTCTTAAAAGTCAACAATACGAAAACAGAAGATCCAATTAAAAAAAGATCTGAACAGACACCTCATTAAAGAAAACACACAAACTGCAAATAAACCTATGAAAAGATACTCAATATCATATGTTAGTAGGAAATTGCAAAGTAAAACAATGAGATACCATTACACACCTATTAGAATGACTAAAATTCAGAACAATGACAACGCTAAATGCTGGTGAAGATGTGGGAAAACAGAAACTCTAATTTATTCCTGGTGGGAATGAAAAATGGCACAGCCACTTTGGAAAACAGTTTGGCAATTTCTTACAAAGCTAAACATACTCTTACATACAACCCAACAATCGTGTTCCTTAGTACATTCCCATGTGAGATGAAAACTTATGTCCACACAAAAACCTGAACAAGAATGTTTATAGAGCTTTAACTAAGACGTCCTTCCATAGTTGAATGGATAAACAAATTGTGGTACACCTATACAATTGAATATTATTCAGTAATAAAAAGAAATGAGCTATCAAACCATGAAAAGAAATGGCAGAACCTTAAAAGTATATTTCTAAGTGAAAGAAGTCAATCTGGAAAGGAAACATACTGTATGATTCCAACTATATATCATTCTGGAAAAGACAAAACTAAGGAGACGATAAAAAGATCAGTGGTTTCCAGGAGTTCAGGGGGAGGGAGGGAGGGACAAACAGGTGGAGCACAGGGATTTGGGGGAAAGTGGAACTATTCTGTCACTGCTCTTTTACACCAAGGGGATAAATGACAAAAAAATTATATGTGGACATATCATTTTCAAACTATAAAAAATTAAAGATAAAGCAAAAATCCTGAAAGAAGACAGAGAGAAAAAAATACCTTACCTCTAGAGGAATTACATGCGACTTCTTCTCAGAAATCATGCAAGCAAGAAGAGAATGGAGTGAAATATTTAAAGTGTTGAAAGAAAAAAAACTCGCCAACCTAGAATTTTGTACCTTGCAAAATTATCTATCAAAAGTGAAGGAGAAATAAAGACTTTTCAAACAAATAGTGAGGGAATTTGTTACCAGCAGACTTGCCTTGCAAGATGTTCAAAAAAGTTCTCTAGAGGGAAGGAAAATAGTATAGGTAAGAAACTTGGATCTACATAAAGTAAGGAAGAGCGTCAAAGAAGGAAGAAGAGAAAGCAAAATAAAAACTTTTATTTTTCTTATTCTTAATTGTATTCAATTATGTATGCTGATATATGTGTGTGTGTGTGTGTATATATATATATATATATATATATATATATATATATATATACACATACTACATTTGCTTGTATATACATGAAATGAATGACAGTAAAAAGCAATAGAATCAACAGACAAACCAATAGACTTAATAACATTTCAATAGGGATGTCTTACAATACCAACCTAAAAACATCAATGTTACTTCTCTATACAAGAAATAACTAACTCAAAATGTTTAAAAGATACAATATTCCATAATGCCATATAGTATTAAACTATCTAGGAATTAATCAGAATAACAAGATCTCTATGGACAAACTGTTAAAACTCCAATAAATGACATAGAAAATAATTTGAATAAATGGAGAAACTTCTATGCTTTTAGATAGAATAACATTAATTCAAACATATCATTTTCTGAAACTGATCTACTAATTTAATGCAAGCCCAATAAAAATTCCAGTTGGGTGATTTTTACACACTTGGTAAACCTAAAATTTATATGGCTAAAAATAGCTAAGGTAACCTTAAAAATAGTAAAGAAAGGGGGCTGGCCCAGTGGTGTAGTGGTTAAGTTTGTGTGCTCCCCTTCAGTGGCCCAGGGTTTGCAGGTTCAGATCCTGGGTGCGGACATACACACCACTCATTAAGCCATGCTGTGGCAGCGTCCTAAACTAGAGGAAGACAGGCACAGATGGTAGCTCAGGGCCAATCTTCCTCAGAAAAAATAAAAATAGTAAAGAAAGGAAGCTTATCCTGGCCAGATATTAAAGACATACAGCAAGACCATAGTAATAAAAGCAGGGTTTTATTGATGCAAGAACAGGCAAATTGACGAATGGAAGATAATAAATAGCTCTGAACAGACTCGTCAATATATGAAATCTAAGTATATGATAAAGATGGCACAGCTAATTAGTTGAAAAAGGACAACTTTTCAGTAGATGGTTTGAGAAAATCCTGGTTCATTTCAGCATTTAAAATGAATACAGATCCCTATCTAACATCACAAAAAATTGTGGACTCTAGAATGATTAGAGAAATAAATGTGAAAAATAAAACTGTAAATTTAATGGGAGTTTCTTCATCAAGTTTAAAATCAATAACAAATTGCTATCTAGAACGCAAGTCGATCTTATGCCAATCAAATAGAAACTCCACCCCCCATAAAAAAACCTAGGCAAGATAAAAACAGGCAAATTACAGAAAACAAGTACCTGACAAGATGATCAAAATCATTATTAAACAGAGATGAGTACATTAAAACACAAAGAGATAGTACTGTGCACTTAACAGACTAGCTAATTGTAACTTTCTAGACCAGATTATTTCTCCTTTTATCTTTTGTATCTTTTATCTTTTGTATCTCCTTTTATCTCCTTGTATCTTTTAGATGTACAGACTTCTCTTTATTCAAGTCCATCATTAATAAACTACATTTTAAGCAGAGCTCAATGTAAACTTTTTTAGAAATTTAGTATAAAATCATTCCCTTTTCTAAATTAGTTCACCTCATTGAATAGAATTATTAAAGTCTCAATAGAAGGCCCTTGGTATAACCATTGTAAGAAGCACTATCACTCTGCTCATCACAATGATGCAAAAAGAAACCTGTGCTATTTGGCTGAACTTTGTGCAACAAGTTAAGGTTCAGTTTGGTGAATTCCATCGTGTCCTCTTTATTTCCAGCAATGCCTAAACTTCCATGAGCTGGGACCACTGAAGTTTAATATTATAAGGAATAGTGGAAAGAGTTTAATTGAAGTTATTCCATTCAATAATTTAATTAATCATTTATTCACTCATTACTTCATTAACAAATATTGATTGAGGTCCATTATTCTTAAGCATTAGTTTAAATTCTAAGAGTTCAGTAATAAAGACAGAACTAGCGCCTGTCCTCTAGAAGCTTATAATCTGACATGATTCGAGAATTGGCTCCATGCCTACAAGTTGTGTGTTCATTGGAAAGTTACTTAACCTGTTTCAAACTGGAGCATCTCGTCTGCGTAACTGAAATAAAAGTTCCCACCTCACACGGTGGTTATGAGAATTAAACCATGCTCTGCATTACAGTGCTTATTACAAAACCAGAGTTTTTCTGAATGTCAACTATCTTCCCTTTAATCTTTACATTATCTGTAGACAAAATGAACAGAAAGAAATAGTCTTCTGTTTTGGCCTTAGTGGAGTTTTAAAATGCTCCCCGTTCTTTTGTGGAACTAATGAGTTCATGGCTGTTTTGAGAAAGTCTACTTTTACTATCTAAAACCTTTCCTGCAATGCATACTCTATAGGATTCTTCTTTATAAATCACCTCCAAATAGTATAGGATTGTTAAAAAGAAGAATTCTATTTTATTTCAACAATCTCATCATCACCTATTGGATATGCTGCTCTCTCTCTCTCTCTCACATACACACAAACACTAATCTTGGCATTGCAAAACCCATAAATCGAAAAATGATTCTTAGTAATGTGTGTATGAGGTGTGTAGCCTCTGTTGAGAAGAAGAACTCTAAGCGTTTATTTGGCTGTCAACAGAGGGAAAAATGAATGTGAACATTGGCCAGCCTACTGGTCTCCTCCACAAGCCAATAGTCTTTTAGTGAATACCACAAAAGGAATGCGTAGGTGATTAAACACCAGACTTCACACACATATGATCCTGAGCTCTTCTAGTGTGATTACTTTCCCAGAAGTCTCGTAAAACAGTTTTGAATCACCTCTTCCATTTTACAGGAGACATTTCCTCCAGTTGAATACAGTAACTCCTGTCCCCTCAGCCAAATGGTTGGATCTCCAGATGACTCTAGGTGGAGAAGAAAGCCAAGATGTTATTGAACACACCACTTTTAATGGGGGAAACACTTTGGAAAGTATTACTGCAGATTACTTTTAGAGAGAGTGTGTAGAACTTGGCTAATTAACAAAGGCAAAGGAAAGTTGCAGAAACTGAGGGAGATAAATCTAAAATGTCTGCTAAGATGAGGTGTCCTGATGAAGTTAAAAACAATTTAATTAGCAAAGTGTTCATAAGGGAGTGAAAAAACTGAGTCACAGATGATGTGACAATTGTGCTATACCCAACCAAACCATGCTTATAGTGTCTGAATATACATATTTAAATAATCAGCTGATTCTTCTATGCATTTGGTCTGCTGACTTCAGTTTTGTATGTAGTTTTTCAGGCCTGGCCCATTTACAAATATACAAAAATATCCGCCAACTACGCCACTACTAAGAGAAGTATAATTCTGGGGCAATAAAAAGTTGAAATTCCTTTTGAAGGTTGATTAATTTTTTAAAACTAACTCTAAGAAAAGATGATGCAAGAGTACTAATAAACAATGTTTCTTTTTTTAATCATGTCAAAGATATTTTGTTTCTTTCATTGTTTTTAGCATGCAGTAAGATATGGAATAAAGATCATTTTAAATATGGTTTGAAATGTTTTTGTTTTGTACATCATATAAATGTTTATATTGCAAAATTACATTTTTTATTGTTTATTTTTAAATTAAATTTTAAGTGTAAAGAGTTGTGCTAATTATTCTAAGCACAATGGCATTTTCTATCCTTGCAGGTGACACTGGAGTTTAATTCACCTGTTTCCCTAATTCTCTGGTCCCCAGTCCCATTCTCTAGTCTATAGATACCCAATATAAAGCATTCAATATATGCCCTTAAATATTAGCATGTTCTCACAAAAATGTTGTTGTGTATATGTGTGTTTTGATTTACATAAATGATATTATATTGTAACTCATCTTCTTTTCCAAACTCAACACTCTTTTGGGGGGACTCTACCCATGGGCTGTGGACATCTGGTTTGTGTTTCTTACTGATGCCCACAGTTTCTTAGTGGGCATCTAAATTTATTTATTTCCTTAGGAGTTAACCTTGCTTGCCTTCAGTTCCCTGCCACCAAAAATGACACTGGAAAACAAGCCTGTACGTGGTCTCTTATGAACATTTGAAAGAACAATTGTTCTGGGATATATATATATATATATATATATATATATATATATATATATATATATATATACAGAATTGACTTGACTGGGTCATAGGGAAAAGAAATACTTATTTTTGCTAAATATCGCCTAATTGCTTCTCAGAATTATTGTCCCAGTTTGCTCTTCATTAACAGTGTATAAAACTTCCTGTCCTCTCAAAGTCTTGACAGCAGTTGACTGTACCAATATTTGCATTTTTTTACCATTCTAATGGATGTGATTAAGTGTCCCATTGCTTTAATGTTCCGTCCTGCTATGTCCAATGAGCTCAAGCACATTTTTATATACTATTCAGACATTTGGACTTCAGTTTCTCTAAATTTCCTGGTCACTTTGCCCATTTTCCTGTTAGTTTCCTGCTTTAGCCTGTTAATTTGGAGTTAGAGTATATGTTGAAAATCAATCTCTTCTTAATTTTAAACATTAAAACTATCTTCTCCCAACATTTGGTGACATTACCCAATATATCCTTCTATAATATAAAAGCAGAAATGTGTGTAATCATTCCACTTTATGGTTTGTGCATTGGAATCTTGTTTAGTTAGATTTTCATCACTTTTTAGTCATTAGGATATTCTCATACAAAGTCTTCTAGTATATATATAGTTTTGTCTTTATGCAATAAGCCAATACTTAGAAATATTTATAATGTTCTAGGTACTTTTTAAAGTATTTCACATATCCTAGCATATTTAGATCTCCAAACTACCTCTAAACAAATGAGATAAGTGATATTATCCCCATTTTATGGAAGGAAACTGAAGTATCAAGAAATTAAATAACTTGTCTCAAATTACACAGCCTGGAAGTGAAAGATTCTAGATTTGAATCCATGCTATCTGTGCTCCACAGTCCATGCTCTTATATTTAGTTTTTTCATACCTGTGGAGTACACTTTTTCAAGTTAACAATACTGCATTCCATCTTTCCTTTCTCTCTCTCTCTCTCCCTCCTTTCTTTCCTACCTTCCCTCCTTCCATCTTTCTACAAATATTTAAACTCCTACTATTTATTGGATTTAAATTATTAGAGTGAGCTCACAGTTGTTATTTAAGCTGTAAGTCTGGATGAGATCACCAAGTGAGTGAGTCTAGATAGGGTAGGGAACACCAAGGACTAAGCCCTGGGGAACCCAACATTAAGACAGGGCCAAAAAGAAGACACCAGAAGAGGAGACTGAGAAGGAGCAACCCATAATGTAGCAAGAAAACCTAGAGCCTTAAATTTCCCAGAAGCCCAATGAAGAAAGTGTTTCCAGAGGAAGGAGCGATCAACTATGTCAAATGCTGCAGAGGATTCTAGAAGAATTCTCAGAACTAACGCTCTGGGAGCGCCACTAATGACCTATACAAGAGCAGCCCGGATAGAGTGGTGGGGACAAAAGTGGTAGATTTAAGAGAATAGGGAGGCGAGGAGTCGAAGTCAGGGAGCAGAGACAATGCTCTTTTAAGGAGTTCCACTGGAAAATAAAGTAAAAATGGAATGGTAGCAGAAAAAGGAAATGACATTGAGAAAGAGTTGTAAAAATTCCTCCTAGTTAATTGATTCACAGAGATGGGATTTCTGAAGAGAATTGTATATTTACTTATGTATTTTACATTTAATTGATATTCTAGTAGTGATATATGTTTATTAATAATACTTGTACTATTTGCATTGAAATTTACCTTAACTTACATTTCCACCAGCAATATTTGAGTATACATCTTTCTATAATCCTCACTGGCCAATAAAACACATCCCTGGATTGTGACCTGTGGTGCAAAGTGTCAGAGTTATGATCAAGAACACTTACAAGAAGTATTTTATTTGATCCTCAAAATGGATCTATGATACTTCCAATTCTATGATACCCAGTTTACAGAGGAGAAAAGATAAAGACACTCACACAGGGTCACACAGTTGGGAAGTGGTAGAACCTACCTTCAGACTCAGATCATCTGGTTCTACATTTCTCACCCTCCTATTGTCTACTCTATTCTTTGGACATCAGTTCTATTCACAGACCCTTTTCAGTTCCTGTGACTCAGAAAAGAGAAAATCCTTTCAGGCTGGACTGATATCTGTGTTACCCTCCACGTAAAGGCCTGGCTGCACAGCCTGTTACTTACCCTCCTTCCCTTGGCTCCAGGTCCCCTTGGCCCTGAGTGTCCTCCCACCCTGAGGCCCCACAGAATCTCAATACATATTACGCATTCCTCCAGCAAAATGAGTCTACTGGCAGGCACCCAGGAACGCAGAGTCACACCTGAGGCTCCTCCAGCCGGCTGGACTTTCTCCAATTGTGGTCGTAGGTAGCCGCAGAGACAGGCATAAACGCAGGTCCTGGAGACTGGACCAAAGGCACAGTAGGTTGGCTGGGTGGAACCACAGGCATCCTGTACAGATGCCAACAAGTGACCTCTACTCCAGCCATGCCAAAATCAACAGAGCATCATAAAAAGCAAAAGGATACTTTTACCTCCCTGCCTCTGTCTTCTTCTCCCTCAGAAATGCATGGCTGATATTCCAGGCATCTAAAATGCTTTGTTCATCGCTAGATAACACTAATAGTTACTGCTACCGTTTCTTATGGAAGCCAGAAAATAATAAATTATAGGCATCCCACATTCACTATCTTTCAGCTTCAGGAAACCGTTGAAAGTTAAGTCTGATTATTTCTGATTCAGAAATGTTAAGTAATAGAATTGTACATCTAGTAGGTTGCAGAATCAGTACCGAGACTCAGACTTTCTTGATGTCAAGGCTCATGGTTTTTCTGATAAACATATCACGATTCATGCTCCTGTTAATAACAATAAAGAATATTTGTGAGTACTTAATATGCATTAGACACAGTGTCAAGTGATTTCCACAATTTTCTCACTTATCCTGACAATAATCTTAATTTGATCAATTCTTTCCTCCTCTGTGATTTTTTAATAATTATTTTCTTAAACAGATGACAGAACTAAGTCTTAGATACTTAAGCAATTTGCCCAAGGTCCTCGAATGAGTAAGAGCCAGAGATGGAATTTGAAATCAGATATATGCGACTCTGGAGCCCCAACTCTTTTTTTTTTTTTTTTGTAAGGAAGATCAGCCCTGAGCTAACATTCATGCTCATCCTCGTTTTTTTGCTGAGGAAGATCAGCTCTGCGCTAACATCTATGGCCAATCCTCCTCCTTTTTTTTCCCCAAAGCCCCAGTGGATAGCTGTATGTCATAGTTGCACATCCTTCTAGCTGCTGTATGGGGGACGAGGCCTCAGCACTGCCGGAGAAGCAGTGCGTCGGTGCGCGCCAGGCATCCAAACTCAGGCTGCCAGTAGCGGAGCACGCGCACTTAACCGCTAAGCCATGGGGCCGGCCCTGGAGCCCCAACTCTTGACTCTCTTGTCTCCACAGTATGTATACAGTCTCTGCCATCTCTGTGGCTCATCCTCCTCCTGGAGATAAACCCAGACGTATGGCTCAACAGCAATTGAAAGCAGTGTGTTTCTCAAGGTTCAGACAATATTTAAGTTCTAACAGGAGCTTGTATTATCAAGTGAATAAGTATGCTTTCTGCTTTGAGAAAATGTTGTTGAGATTCATCTTTGAAGCTCTATAAGGGTGTAAACTCTGTGTTTGGTTTCTCTTTGTGTACTCCCCAAGGGCCTGGATTCTTGTTGGAACATAGAAGTTAATAAACAAATATTATTATGGAAGGAAAGACGGAAGACTTGATTAATTAAAATGCTCAAATCTTTTCTTTTTAAACAATTTTATTTATTTATTTATTTATTTATTTATTTATTTATTTATTTATTTATTTATTTATTTATTGTTTTTGTGCAGAAGATCAGCCCTGAGCTAACATCCATACTAATCTTCCTCTTTTTGCTGAGGAAGACCGGCTCTGAGCTAACATCTATTGCCAAGCTTCCTCCTTTTTTTTCCCCAAAGCCCCAGTAGATAGTTGTATGTCATAGCTGCACATCCTTCTAGTTGCTGTATGTGGGACGCAGCCTCAGCATGGCCGGAGAAGCGGCACGTCAGTGCGCGCCTGGGATCCGAACCGGGCCGCCAGTAGCAGAGCGTGCGCACTTAACCGCTAAGCCACCGGGCCGGCCCTAAAATGCTCAACTCTTAAGAACAACGTCTGGTCATACTAAAAGGGAGGAGGAGATGGAGGAGGGGTCAACAGTGACCACAGCCCTCAGTGTAGCAGAAGCCAGTCAAAATGAGAAGTTAAAATGATATCCGCCATGATGTAAACCTTCAATTCCATACAGAATTGAAGACTTCCTAGAAAAGGAGGACGAGTCTGTAAAGCACTTCTTGTGCTTCTCAGACAGAGTTCTTGGAACTAGGCCAAACCAAGAAAAGATGGGTGGGGGACATGTGCTATTTATAATCCAGTCCATGTGGAAGCTTTATTTCCTAGAAAGACATATTGAATCACTGGAAATCCTAAGACATCAGATGACACTGTGAAACCAATTAATACAGCATAGATACACAGACACTCACATGTGTGTACACACAAGCACACACACACATAGAGGAGCCACATTTCCTGTCAGAAAGACAACCTCTTCACAGCTGCAATCTTATATTAATCATGTCTTTTATTTTCCGTATTTGAGGCTTTGACATCTGGAGGCTTACTGACCTCAGACGGACTGCCCCTTCCCAGGTTCTGCAATTCCTAGAGATAGTAACTAACTTGCCGATAAGCATGCCTTTCACATGCAAACTAATCAATCCAGAGCCATATCCCAACCACTTACTGAGCTTTCATACCCCCACCACTATCTACCTGCCCTAATCACTCCAGGGACAGGTACCAGACAAGTAGGGATAGCACTTACACCCCACAGCTCTCTGAAATTATGCAAACTAGCGGTTCCTAAGACTACTTACTCTGTCTTGCCTATTCATTCCTTCCTATGGAAACCACAAAATAAAAACTTTTGTCCATGATTCCCCTTTCTTCCTCTGCCCCCTGAATGACCCTGGTGTTTCCCTCAGTGGCCTCCTATGGTGTGCTCCTTTCTCTTGGGATCTGTGAGTATAATAAACTTTTCAATGGCAGTTATCTCCTGGTCTGTTGGCCTCACCATACCTAAATAATAATTTTTAAAAATCTCAAAAAATACCTCTGGATGTATTCTTTGAGAATATAGACTTTTTTCATAACAGTAATGCAAGGACTGGCATCATTAAGAAGTAAAAACTTTCCAAGATGTGCAAGAATGTTAGCAAAGACAAGGGAGAGCACTAACACTTACCTTGGGATAATAAGATGCTGTAAGGATACACATGTCAGTCTTCTGTAGTCATTCCCACAGAAGGAAGGGAAAGGTGTAGTGATGGTGAAATTTGCCTTGCCATGGTCCACCTGAATCTGAAAGCCTTGCAAAGCCAAGGTCCTTGACGCTTTCTGTGGCATTTATGACTACATTATTGATTTAGGTCTACAAGACTATAGGAGGCGCCCCCGAATTCCTTGCTCTATCGCTTCGAGAACTAACTGGCTAAGCTTTCTTCAGGATGAGTAGCAATGTAGTAAGCCTCCTAGGTAATTATGCCTTATCTATTAAAGATAATGCTTTGCCAATTTAGGAAACAATTTAATTTAACTAGCCATGAATCGCTACGTACTGATGGCAAAGTGAAAAGAAACAGTGATACCTAGATACAAATTACAAGGTTTCCTGACTACTAGGCAATTATTGTCAGTAATTGCTTCATCTAACTGAAATGTTTCCAAGAGTCAACAGAAAACAACCCTGACCCTTTTTGTTGGAATTAGAGGGTCACCAGGACTTTGCTTTCTGAACAGATAGAGTGTCAGAGGTGTTAACATTTGAGTGAGTGAGTGATTAAATCAGAAGCTCTCGCATCACCCAGGCATGGGGTTGACTAGTGGAACTGCTACTTCCTAGCTATGTGATCTTGGGCAACATACTTAGCCTTTCTTAGCCTCCAGTTCCTTATCTATCAAGTGGGGATAAAAATAGTACCCACTTGAAAGCATTGTTGTAAGAATTAAATAAGTTAGTACATGTGGCTAGCACATTGCCTGGCTCAGTCTTTGGCCCCATAAATGTTCGCTTTCAGCAGATATCACAAACAATCTGCTCAAAACACCAAAGAAATGAGGAATGGATGTACCATATGTTTTCTCAATTACTTTCAATGTACTTTCTTCTTATTTGGTGTTTTATTTCTAGTAGGATGTTCTTACATTTCTTATATTTCTGTTCTTATATTTCTACATAGCCATATATTTCTGTTTTCTACTCGAGAGAAGTTTGACCCCAGCAGAAAGATATACTATGACCTCATGTATGTCAGGAGGAGAATTCATAACTTCCTTACGTGCATTTAAAGTCCTATGAAGCTCTTTTAAAAACTACAGGTAAATTTGTCTACCTGCTCAATCCCTTCTTAATCCTTTACTTTCAAACCTTAAGCTTTAAAGCAATTTAATTTGTACTGATTATTAATGTAACCCCAACATCACTCACGTCATTGAAAGCCAGCTTATTAAATAGTTCCGTCTCACCCCCACCTTTGGAATACTACAGACCATTAAACAGAACAGTTTTTAAACAGACATGCACTGTGGTTTCCTTACATCTTTCTCCAAAGCCTTAGAAAATTACTATTAGTGTCATTCAAGTTGAGAAACTTAGTCATATTTTCTAAACCTTGTGGATATGTCCCAGAATGGGAAAGGACAGAGAGTAAGTCTTCAACAGCTGGGAGAGGTTTTGTGGATTTCATAGTGGTTGGGAACTACTAACAAGGAAATATTACACATGGCCTTTGGCAGGAACATATTATAAAATCCAGAGCCTTTTGTTATGGGCTGAGTAGGGTATTATTCATAATTGTTATTTGATTTGGTCTTCTTCCCATCTTCTGTTTAACAGAAGGCTTTTCTGCCTTGAAAAATTACACCATTTAAAGGTGCCCTATGTCTCTGATTATATGCTACATAACCTGGCAAATATTACTCCAAAATAAAAAGCCCAGGAGGCCAGTAAAATTTTCAGTAGCAGATGGTATTTTCACCAACTAACAGAGCGAGTTTTTCACAGAGGTAGAAGAGGGATCCACCCTCCCTTGAGAGATGCCAGGAAACGTCCATCATTCCCTGAATATCTCCTTCATTCAATTGACATTCATTAATCCCCCAAGCATCCTGATTACTCAGGGAAAGCATCCGAACTCATGTGTGTCTGGCTTCTGCTTGTGTTGCCAGCCCCATCTCACACTGCTCATTTGCCCTCAAACCCTAAACTCTAGCCATTTACAGCTTTAATGTTTGCAGCTTCTACAGGTGACAAGTGACGCCAAGCAGCTGATGACGTGTAATAATAGGTAAGTTTATTGATCCAATCATTTTAATCACACATGCTTCAGGCTGGTGACCCTATGGGAGCCATTTAGCTGCTGAGTGAGACTAGCTGGCTTCCCAGCATCTGCCTTTCAATAGCACTTCGCCATGTTTCTGTTTATTCCTCTGTATGCTCTGTATGGAGTGTATCAGTTACTTATTGCCACAAAAATGCTGCTTTACAAACAACCACAAACCGCAGTGGTCTGCAACAATAAAAGTTTATCTTGCTCCTGAATCTGTATGGTTCAGCGGTTTGGGAACGAGCTTTGGTTAATGCCACCTGGGCTTGCCTGTAAGTCTGTGTTCTGCCGTGGATTTTCTGGCAGCGCTGTTGCTCTTGTCTAGGCTCATTTGTGTATCTGGGATCTACCGGATGTCGGCTGGTCTAGTGTGGCCACAACCAGGTCAACAAAGGCATCTTGGTTCTGCTCCACTGGTCCTTCATCCTGCAGCAGGCTAACCCAGGTATGTTCTCATAGCAATGGCAGAGCCTCAAGAGCAAACAAGATCAACCTCACAAGCACTTTCAAAGCTGCACTTGCATCATGCATGCAAACACCCCATTGGCCAAAACAAGTCACATGGCCATCTCCAGGGTTAGAGTGAGAGGCACTGCAAAGTAATGTGGCAAAGGGTAAGGATATAGGAGAAGTGAAGAGTTGGGGTCATTTTTGCAATCAACCTACCCCATGGAAGCAATGGATTCCAGAGCAGTGTTTGATGACCTCCCTTCTGTTCAACTTGAATTCTTGGAAAAGATTATACAGTCTTTCATCTCCATGCCATTGCACTGGTAGCTCTTTCCCTTACTCTTCACATTACCACTGTGCCCTGTCTGGCACTGTGCCAGCCCCTGGAGTTACAGAGACAGGACCTCTGATTTTAGGAAGAATACAGTTTATGCAGGCAACTGACACATAAGGATTGAGCTGAGTGATACAAATAAAGACAGTGACATATTGCTTGGTCCATGGTAATAAGATATAGGAGATTGTGCTGAGATGCATCCCATCCCTCTAACATACATTTGAGTTTCCCTGAAGCTGCAGTGGACAATTCCTGGTGTCTGGCAGCTCTCCACCTCAAGTACCTGCAGCTCTCTGCTTCTCTGTCTGAGGGCTCTCTCCCACATCCATGGGAGTTTGTGCCAATGCACATAGGCGAAACCCAGATGCACTAGGAATTTAAGGTCCCAAGAGAAAATCCTCAGCCGATGAGACAGGAGTCAGTAGACAAATACCCCAGCTTCCCATCCCTAATGGTGATAATACTGCGCTGTGTTCTACAGCGTTCCTCTGTGAGAGCCTAACAGCGGCCCCAGCAATAAGTCGCTCGTGAATGCATTCTTTTTGTTTTTCTGGTTTTCCCATCTCGCTTTCTCCAGTCCCTTATTGGGTTTCTTGGGATCATCTCCCATACAAATGACCCACTCCAAATCCTTATCTCAGGGTCTACCTTTCAGGAGAACCCTCACTAATAGAGGAGGCAATAATGTTAGTTAGCTGTAATTACTATGAAGCCCAACTTGCAAAAGTAGAGAAATTCTCGAAGAGCATAGAAGGGGGGAGAGTTCTGAATCCTTCCCATTTCTTCTTTTAGATTCTAGAGACCTACGCTACTCACCTGTGAGCTTCACACACCCAAATAGGTAAAGTGACTGCCTCAGTGGTTCCCATAGTTACATAGTTGGCCAGGGCTGGGCAGAGGAGGGAGGTGGAGGAAAGAAGCACAGAAAAACTCCTTTGTCTGAGTAATAGTCTTTGCGGTATGATATGAGGTACCTACATATTAATGTCTGAAATTCCTTCAACAGGAATTCATTTCTTTAGATAAGCATCGCTCCATATCTGTGAGCGCTTTTTGTGAAGTTCAGCTGTAGACAAAACAAGTAGCCATGTAGGATAGCGGAGCACATATTTTTGAAGATAGAAGGATCTAGAATCAAGTCTTGGCTCTGGTCTTCACTAGCTCTGTGGCTTTCAGCAAGCCAATGTCTCAATTTCTTTATCTGCAAAATGGGAATAGTGACCTCTACTCTACAGGTTTACTATGAGTATTAAATAAAATAGCAACCATAAATCTCCAGGCACTGTACCTGACATATAAGAGACGCTTATTAAATTTTATCTATTATTAATTTTGAGTCAGACAAATGTAAGTTTGAATTTTAGTCCTACCACTAGATGTCTAGATGACTGTAGAGCAATAACTAGCTCAAGCTCAAGCTTTGAAGCCAGATAAACGTGGGTTTAAACCCTTTCACTACCATGTGCAAACTATGTGACCTCAGGCAAGTTCCTAAACCTTTCTGGGCCTCAATCCCATTTTTAAATGGGAATAATGACACGCTATAATTCATCTATCCTAAAGTATATTTTTCCAAATTAATATCTCTGATATCAGAATGCATCCTACAATTAATGGCATGTCATAGTTTAATTGGCAGCATTTTACTTTCTTAGTGATACATTTTGCAATCAGTGTTGTCTTAGACACATTGAAATACGGTTTCACTTAATATGGAAAGCTGTGTAGATTAAATGAGATAACACTTTAAAATGTTAGCTTCTAGGGGCGGGCCCCGTGACTTAGCGGTTAAGTGCGCGCGCTCCGCTGCTGGCGGCCCGGATTCGGATCCCGGGCGCGCACTGACGCACCGCTTCTCCGGCCATGCTGAGGCCGCGTCCCACACACAGCAACTAGAAGGATGTGCAGCTATGACATACAACTATCTACTGGGGCTTTGGGGAGAAAAAAAAGGAGGAGGATTGGCAATAGATGTTAGCTCAGAGCCGGTCTTCCTCAGCAAAAAGAGGAGGATTAGCACAGATGTTAGCTCAGGGCTGATCTCCCTCACAAAAAATAAATAAATAATAAATAAATAAAATGTTAGCTTCTAGTAAACACTCAATAAAAGTAAACTATTAGCTTAGTTTCTTCATATCCTGTTTCAGTCTTAAGCTTCTCATCTATAAAATGCAACTAATAACACCAATCTCATAAGGTTTGGTGGGAATCCAATCACAGCAGGGGTTAAAGCATCTAACACAGGACCTGCCAGGAAAGGAAGTGTTCAGTTATTGTAGCTCCTGTGCTCATTGTGGGTTTAGGTTGCAAATAATGGAAAAAGACTATGGCCAAATTAAGCAGGAGACAAATTTATTGGAAGGATAGAAGGTATCTCACAGAACTGATGGGAAATCTAGTGACCCAGGCTTGGAAAGGAACAGGAATTGAGCAGCTCCAGACCCAGCAGCAGGGCACACAGCACACTCATATTGGTGGAACGCTTAGGTGAGGCCACCACCGCTAGCATCAATGCCATCCCCATCTCCATGGCCCCAGGCAATGTCACTGTTGCTATCACTAGGATGGCAACGCTGAATCTGCTCCTGTGATGATTTGACATTGACTGGCCCATGCCCTTGGCAACTAGATTCTCATTGGCTGACTTAGGTCACAGCTTGCCTCCTGATTGTACTAGAGGATCATTTTTTGGGAGCCAACAGGGGGAAGTGGACATGAGAACCAGTTTTGTGCCAGACCATATAAATAAGAATATAGGGGTCAATCTCCATGAGGAATGCTTTTCAGAAAGGACTTAGATAATGAACAACTAAAACAACAGCCATATCATAAATTTCCACTAGATCACTTCTAAATTATGCCTTGAAACTAGGTCATTGGCTCAGTTTTCTCCCAGTGAGAATACTTGAAACTTAAAAAAAAAAATAGGCAAAGACATAGAAAGCATAGTGAAGCTCCAATATTTACTCTACAAACACAAAAGTTTCTCTCTGATAAGTGTAAAGAAATCTTGTATTTCATAGTTTGGGTGCTGGGAGCTACAAAGTTGGGATTACGAGGGCAGTATGAGGTATCAATCACGACTTCCCAAACTTCCCTAAATCTGCTGATAGGAAACAGTATTGGGAGAAAGACCTCATTTGAACCTGTAAAATTATGGTTTGAGGGGTTTTCTTTCAAGAGAACATAGGGAGGTGGCAGGGAGAGATGATAGCATTGAGAAATTAATTCAAGAACCTGCAGAGGGGCCGACCCGGTGGCTTAGCGGTTAAGTGCGTGCGCTCCGCTGCTGGCAGCCCGGGTTTGGATCCCGGGCGCTCACCGACGCACTGCTTCTCCGGCCATGCTGAGGTCGCGTCCCACATACAGCAACTAGAAGGATGTGCAGCTATGACATACAACTATCTACTGGGGCTTTGAGGGGAAAAAAAAAATAATAATAATAAAAAAATAAAGGCTAAGCATTGAAATTCTATTAATTAGCAAAAAAAAAAAAGAAGAACCTGCAGAGAGAGCTTTGCCTCAGCTCTTGGCCAGAACTATGTGTCTTTGAACTTCACCCTGATGTGAATGCTGAGCGCTCACATGCGCGTGCGCGCGCGTGCACACACACACACACACACACACAACTTAGTAGGTTTGTTGGCTACCCTCCCCTAACGTAACTACTTTGAAACCTCACACCTTCTCCCCAGAATCTCTGCAAAATGAGGTAGACATCAGCAAGGTCCAAAAAGGACTAGGTTACAGAACCACAGAGGCTTCTCCATGCACAGAGAGGAGAAACAGCATCCTTTAGTGACAGGAACACAGACCTGGAAACAAAACACATCTAGCTTCAAATCCTACCTCAGCTATAGGACCTTGGCTAGACTTCTGTTCCTCTAATTCCTACTGTGGTTACACAGATGATACTAGCTACTTTGCAAGGGTTTGTTAGGATAGGAGAGAAGGCATGGTAAGTACCTAGTGCATATACATGCTGCATAGTTTCTTCCATGGACCTTAAATTGTGTGACTATCTTTTTTGTTTTATTCATCTTGTTTTTGTTTTGCAGTGACTGCTGGAATGCTGGAAATAATTTACGTTGTCTTCCTAACAACTGTGAAGGTCGTTCTCAATCTGTGTTTCCCTTTTTTTTTTTTTTAACTTTTATTTTTCTTCTTTACTTTTTACCAACTTATGGTACCTTGCTGTATTTTAAGGATGCTGTCTTAAAGCATTGCTGCCGACAGTCGAGGTGTAAGTAAATCAGTCAGTGCATTATCATCACTATGAGAGATCGAGAAATTTCCACATAATTAATTAACAAAGCGGCTCAGAAAGGGTAAGTTAGGTTGAACACTATTGGTAGAAGACATCTTTGCATCGAGCACTGAGTTAATCCATTCTTTTTAAGTTTTTGGAAATTGTACTGATATGCTAATGTCAATTATCACAATAATTGTACTCAGATAATTGAGACAATAATCCTGGCCTGGGATGCATACATTTTACTTCCTGGAAATCCGGGAGAGTAACTTTAGGATACTTGGGGGAAACATTCTTTCTTCCATTAAGGGGGACTCACACCTAATTCCTTACGCCCCTGAGCTTTTCCCATTCTGATGTCTAATCTCCCTTCCACAGAGGGCTTTGCAGGCTGGGCAATTGACCAGAGTCCTTCTAGCCTTTCTATGAAGAGGGACTGACCCCAGAACTATCTAGACTGTTAAATTTCCACCTTGCTTCTTCCCAGCTTTTCCCAGACTTGTGGGCTTCCATTTCTCTTGGGTAGATGGGATCTTAAAGTCACAGCCTTTACTAAGACAGTCTAACTCAATAATTGAGACCCTGGGGTCCAGAACCAAAAGGCCCGGCTATGTCACTTATTGGATTGGATTATGACATGACATTGGGCAACTTATTTAACTTGTCTGAGTCTCAGTTTTATGTTTATAAATGGGATTTGTAATAGTCCTTAATTTAAAGGAATGTTGTAAGGTATTACACGGGTTAAACTGTGTGTAGCATACAAGCAAACATTCAATAAATGTTGATTATTTTTTATTCATATCAATACTACAGTATCATTGTATCTTACTATATTTCTCCTTTCTGTGCTCCAGCAGCTCAGGAACATCCTGGCAGAAGGGAGAAACCCTGAATTCCCTCCATGCTGAATCTGTAGACTGCGAGTAGTGAATACACTGGGGATGCTATATTTCTATATGATGATGTGAGTCACATCTTTGGAGACAAAGGGCAGGAGAAAAGGAGTGGGTGACACTTCCCACATCTTAAGTAAACAATGATGGAAAGACTGTGGAGTCTCTAGTTAGATGGACCATGGTCTGCTCTTGGTAGCTATGGAACGAGGGAAAGATACTTTACTGTACTTCAGTTTTTAACTTTGTAAGAATTTTGTGATATTTAAATAAAAAATCATATAAATAATGTTCTTAGCACAAAAGTTGAGACCTTATATGGCCCTTCATGTTTCCCTTTTTGCCTCAGCTACTGGGAAGCTCAGTGCATGAGAAAAGCTCAAGTACAGTCTCTGTATATTCTCACTTTTTGATACAATTACATTTTATTCCACCTATGTTACTTGCTTTCTTTCAGTATTTCAGTTTATTGATCTCATTGAGTGTATGATTTTATTGTAAACCATACGAAAAACTTTTATAAATGAGATGCAAGTGACCAAAATTTGAAAAATTTCACTTCTATTATTCTTGGTGTGATAATCTGGCCAGCCACATAACAGGGTGCTATTCTTCCCTGAGACAATCACAGATATGAATGCAAAATTGAGAAAAATAAATTATAATTTTCAAGGATTAAATATGTTTAAGATTTGGTAACATTCATGTATTCCCTGGGGGAGAACAACGGTCCTTGATCTTCTTACATCCAGGAAACAACTAATTTTCTAAATAATTCTCTCATTCTTTTAAAAAAAAAAGGAGGAGCAGTAAAAACAAAAGAGATGCAGCATTTCCCAGTTGCCATGTGCTCTGTAGGCACTTCATGAACGTCTCATTTAAACTCCAAAACAACCCCTGAAAGGAGACATTTGTACAGAGTGAGCAAATTGAGGCTCAGAGAGGGTAAATGATTTGTCCACGGCCACACAGCTGGTAAGTGGAAAGCTGAGATTTAAGCTCAGTTTAATCTCACCTCAAAGTCCAAGCTCCTCCCACATGACAGGTTTATACAGACTAATTAGTGCTCCACGAAATGCAGAGAGATGCCCCAGATTTCCCAAAGTCCCACAGCAGAGCAGGAAATAAACGAAAAAGCACAGACCCCCAGGCATCTACAGCAAGCAGGAAATCACACTTTCCCATGAGCTGGGCCTGCCAAAGAGCATTTCATGCATGCGTGCCCGCCAGGGACCATTTGGGTGGGGTGTCCCCCAGGCCCTATGCATCCCCACAAAAGCCTGATTTACTAAGGGTCTAGCATTCAGGCCCTTTATGTATCATGGTTGCAATCCAGAGCTCGGGGAGGGGCCTCTCAGGCAAGAAACTGCCAGAAAGTTTGAGCCCCTTAATCTACAATTTTGTCTTTGCAGTTTTCTATTTAGGTATTTCAGTGGAAACAACTGCAGGACAGCACACTGGCAGGTTATGTGCAAGAATCTCCTGCCCAGTGCCAGGGGCGTGTGCTTATGTGTATGCAAAACATTCACATTTCCAACAAAACTCAAGGAGCAGTTCAATACCTGTAAGGATCCCTTGTAATACCTAAAGCTGTTGCAGAGGAGAGAGAGGGTGTATGCCTCGCTCCAGCCCATGGCACTTCATATATGTTGCTTTGAAGCCTTGGAAACTGGAAAATGAATCACCTTTATGACTTGGATCATTGGTCCAGGGCCGGAGCCCTCCTGAAAGAGGGCTTTCTCACCGAGAGACCGCATCCAAGCTCCCACCCAGATCCACAGTCCCTGTGCAGAAGGGAAAAGGGAAGACACAGGTCTCTGGCTTCAGATTACCACCTTCTGAGTTAGCTCTCTAAATTTATCTTTAACAGCTTCTATCTGGTCAGCAGACCTGGAGAGGGTGTTTTGACCGAGGATCTCCAGCAGCTCAGCTGGTTTTTAAACCCCTGGTGGTGTCACAACCCCCATCAATGATTTCTCTTACAATGGGAAATAACTCACTTTTTTAATCAAGCATCCACCAGCCACCAGGCACTTGATTTAATTCCCACGCCCCTTTGAGATAATAGTATAAGCTTCTTTAGGCATAAGAAATTAAAGTGGCCTAGGAGTCATATTACTAGCTAAAATTGAAGTTCAGAATGGTTCCAAGGCACTCTGATTCACAGTTCAATGTTCTTCCTGCTACGTCACAGTGACTTGACTCATTCACTTTCACACAGTCACTCTTTTATGAACTCATTTAAAAAACATCTTTTGAGTGCCCGTTATGTGCTACATATGGTGCTGAGCACAGAGATACAGCAGTGAGCAAGACAGACTAAGCTCTCACCAGAGGTTACAAAATACTTCGGAGAGAAATATAGTGAACAAAGAATTAGAACTGTGCAGAGTGCTGAGACAGTGCAATGTTAAGGTGTGTAAACCTATAGCAAAGACAAAGAGTAGTCTTGGAGGGACGTGTGTAGTCACAGAACAATTCTCTGAATAAATGAGACCTGAAGGATGAGTATGAGTCAATCAAGTGAAGATGAGCAGTGTGGGGAAAGGGAAACACTCCCCAGGCAGAGAAAAAAGCACGTGCAAAGGCCTCAAGGCACAAAAGGGTTTATGCTGTACAAGGAACTGGAAGAAGTTGAATTTGGTTGGAGTGTCTCCTGATTGCTCTAAACCACATCAAGTTTTCTAATAAATGTTGGCCAATAGACTCCTCCTCTAATGAGAAAAAAGAAGACAGGGATTCAGATCAGAAGTCACTTTCATGAATAAGAATGTTCTTTTGCGTAGAGTGGCTTCTATGTGAATAACATCCAAGAGCAGGAAAAGAAATAACTTCAGGCTCAAGAAACACACGACAATTCCCATCAAGTCACTGGAAAGGGGATGAAAATAAAGGTAAGCTCCCCGTCCCCCACTCCCATCCCATCTATTACCATTATTTTAGCCACCACATTGACCAAACTATTGTTATCCCCTTAACTCCAGAATTAATGGCATTTAAATATTATTCTTTTATGTGATATATATCAAGCATCCTAATGGATATATCGCCCTCCTTAAACCCTAAAAGGAAGCTAACCATTTTCTGTGGATCATTCTCTAGCCCTCTAGCATGGACCTATCTTCATCCTGTCACTCCCGGGTCCCAGGAAAACAGTAATGCATTTGCCTTCACTTCCATCAATCCAAAACTCTATTCTAGAAAGGAACTGGTAGGAAATTAACATTTATTGGGCTACTATGTAACACCCACCATTTTATTTAATCCCATAAGGCAGATGTCATAATCTCATTTTCGGATGAGAAAAATAAGGGTTTTAAAATTACATTATTTGCTTATAATCACACAGTAAAAGCAAGAGTGAGGACTTGAACCTAAGTTTTGTTCTAGAGTTCATGTTTGGCTTTAGGACAAAGGACTTTTGAAGGCACTTCCTACATGTGACTCTATCCAGCCTTGAAATCTAGCTGCATGTGGGACTCATTTCCCTTCCCTGGAAATTGCTCTTCAGCTGAGTCACCAGCACCAGATCTGAGACTCAAGCATGTAAAATGAGCCCAGCAGTATCAAACAAACGACCCAGATAGACTGAGTCTTAAATCTCAAAATACGAGACACACATATGATGAAAACCCTGTGGGGAAACTTGGCTTTAGGGCAACAGAAATCTTAGGGGAAAAGATTTTATTTTCAATAGTACAATACTCCATTGGGTAACTTCATTCATAATTTCCTTTAAGGAAGAGAAGCAAAATGAGCATCACATGACTAAATTCCATGGGGAGATATATCTCCTTTGTTCTCGTAAACCATCATGGTGAAATGGAAAGACTGTAGGTCTCAGACTTGGTCAAACTTGGCTTTTAATTCTGCCTGTGCTATTTCCCAGATGAGTCACATGGTCACATTACTGAACTTTCTCTAAGCTTCTGTTTGTTCTTTTATACAAAGATAAAAATATCAAAATGAGGTTATAAGAATTTTAAAAAATAGCACCTAGTAGGCTATAGGCATTCAACAAATGCTTGTCTTGTCTTTCCATTTATAATAAATTCATCATGGACTCAACAATCTATATCGATTTATGATTTTACTGTGATAATTCCCATAATTACAATAATGTCTAGCACTTACATATCATGTTATTGTTTGCAAAGTGTTTTCAAGTTTACTATTTTATTCAATCCTTACAACCACCGTTTGATGTAGCTACCATTGCGTTAGCCCAATTTTATGACTGAGGGAACAAAGGCTCCAGAGGCAGCACGAGCTGAGGAGAGTTCTCAGGTCTGAATTCCAGCTCTTACCCCATGACCTTAGGCGAATTACATAATCACTCTGCAACTCAGTTTACTCATCCTTAAAACTGAAGAACAGTGGGATATGTTTCACAATGTGGTGAGGATACAATAAATTAATAGTTATGTACTTAAAACAATAAGCACTCAATTAATGCTATATATTATTTTTCTCTGCAAAAGTGTAGTTACCTCCTGGGTGTTTGGGAGGATGAAATAAGGCAATAAATAAATTAATATATGTAAAGTATTTAGACTCGTTCCTGGCTCATGGTTAGGGCTCAGCGACTGTTAACGTGTTATTATTGTCCAGTATTACTCAGATGGTAAGTAGGAAACCTGGATTTTGAATGAGAGTCCTTGGAAACAAAAGCCACTCTGGGTGGGGAGGGAGAGGATTGAGGAAACTAACTAATAGTGCAAGTCCTGTTATGTGCCAAGCACAGCGCCAAAGTCTTTAAGGGTTGCTTCCATTTTTCTCTTAACAATGTCATAAGAAAGAGATACAGCCATAAACAGTGATTTTGGAGGTTCAGATACATTTTCCCTATAGTTTCTAATCCTTAAACAGGAAAATGACACGTTGTTTCATTAACTTCCTATAACATAGATGTATAAGGGGAACTAATGAATTATGGCCCCACCCGCTTTTCTTCCTCAGTGCTCCACATCACAACTAGTCAGCCTGGTTCCCACCATCTGCCAGGTCTGCATCCCCACTCACTGCAACCACAACAGAAATCACAAGCTGCTTTTCAATGTAAATGCCAGCTTTGACTCCCTGCCTACAGTGCATTTGGGAGACAAACCTCTTTCCCTTTCTAAGGAGACTTCACTCATAGTGGATCTACTCCAAGCAGAGGCTGGAAACTGGACCAACAGGGAGCCTCGGAGCAAAATGTAGTTTTGTCAGAGGGAATCCGCTGAAGCCAGGATTTTGTTGATTTTGGCAGGGAGCCTAATCAGCCTTTAACTCTTTAACCACAATGTCCTCTTGAAGTCGAGAGAGGAAATTAACCACCAGCGCTCAGAGCCACATGGAAGAAATTAAAGCAATGTCTTCCTTCACTAATCCTTTTTCAAGGCACAATAGTAAATATGCATTATATTTAACAATCATGTTCCCCTGAAGCTAAGCATAGGTTTCAGGGAAAATAAATACTCTCTAATGTGTCTCAGAATGCTACCCTGGAATTGCAAACAGAAAGTCCTGTGCCCTCAATCTCAGTGGAATGAACTGCATAGTGACAAGGACAGGGATCAATAAATAGGGCTTGAGGGTTGATTTGTTATCTGGGATTTATAATTCATCTTTGCTTGCAAAATGGAACCTTGATTAGGTGTGAAGATCACTTCCCAAGTCTGGCTCTTTTGCGGTCTTGGTGCTGGTTGAGACAGAGCAAGGGGTTTTCTAAGCCACAGAGGAAATGGTGTTGATTAGTGTCCTTGCTGTATCATGGATCCACTGCACTGTCAATATCTGTATTATGGAAACATTCATTTAGTTCATTATATATTCATCATACATATAGTTTATGGATATATATTCATGATCTATAGTTTATTCTTTCATATGTAGTTTATTCATATACGTACATATATATTCATATATAAATATATATATAATATATATGTTTATGTGAACACATATATATTTAATGTGTGTTTGTGTATATGTATCCTTGGATGTGGGAAAGAGTTGCAGAGGTTAGTTGTTTATTTATAGCCTCATGAAGTCACCAATTATGTCATTGTTTGCTAGAGCAAGAAAGTAGACTCAGAGATAAATCAACTTTTCAAACGCAGTCCTCAAAGGCCTGTATTTTTGCAGAGGGGCCACAGAAAAATATGTATTTAGATATATTTGCATCTAAATTTGACTCCCAGCCATGTCACTAACTTTGTGACCTTGAGCAAGGTATCTGTATCTGAACAATGGGGATAATAATAATAGTAACTACATTATAGGGATGTCATGAGTCTTACGTGAGTCAATGCATGTAAAGCATTTAGCAGAGAGCTGGGAATATAGTAAGTGCTTAATGAATGTTAGCTATTGCTCTGTATCTATGGATCTATTTCTCTCTCTACGGCCATGATTAAATATTAGTATTCTCTGAAGATTATGCTTGAAGAAAGACTTTACCATTTTTCTAAAAGATTTTTTTTTAAACATATTAATCTAATCTAATATGCTCAGTATATATGTAATGAAGATCAAGTCCAGAAAGGGGAGGTGACTGTGTCAAGGTCACAGGAAGGCTGTGGTCTATTGGGAGAGGAAGGTCTCAGGAATGGTTTGGGCTGGTTGGTTTAAGAAGAGCTCAGTGGAATAGGTTAAGAGGTTATTGAATAAAGGGGAATTGAATTTAGTCCCTGTACTGACACCAGTCTCCCCACGGTCCACCCAACTTAGGTATGGAAGCACACACACACAAACCCCCTACATACCCCCTACATACAAACTCACTCACATACACATGCACAGAGTCACACACTTACAAACGCATACTCACATACACAAATGTGTACATGTACACTCACTGATTCACATGCAAACACACACACACATGTATACACACACACAATCTCCTGGGCGCAAAGCCTTGGTAAACAAT
Source organism: Ceratotherium simum simum (assembly GCF_057802395.1). Classification (NCBI taxonomy): domain Eukaryota; kingdom Metazoa; phylum Chordata; class Mammalia; order Perissodactyla; family Rhinocerotidae; genus Ceratotherium; species Ceratotherium simum. Next base: position 13,809,587 of record NC_141922.1, read on the forward strand.
TTTTCACTTCCACCTTGCACTCTGTAAATTTTCAAGCATATCAGTCATCAGGACTCATCTTGTTTTGGTGGTGGGACAATCCTACCAAACCAGTTGGTGTGCCTAGGATACCCCCGCCCCCACTCTTCACCTGACCCATCTATTCAGCTTTCACTATATTAAGCTGTTTACAAGAATTATCTCCTTTAATTCTGGTCTGGTAGATAGTAGCCATTTACACTTTTTCTATAGACTGGGAAACTCAGAATCATGAAAGTTAAGCAAACTGTCCAAATCTCAGGACTACTAGTTGGCCATACAAAGATTTAAAACCAGTTTCGTGTCACTCCAAACCATGCTCTATTCCAGGATTTCTTTCTCTCTTTCTTTCTTTTTTTTTTATTGAGGTCACATTGGTTTATAACAGGATTTCTTAAGCTGAGTTCTCAATCCATTAATTGATCAAGGATACTCAATTAAATGGGTTTCAACCAGCATCTAAAATAATTGAAACAGAATAGAAGAAAAAATATGAGTGTATCACACACAGTAAGAGTTAAGTATTGTTTTGTAAAACTTGTGTAAATATGCCTGTGTTTTTGTGTGTTTGGGATAGCTATGTAAAATAGATTTGGAACTCAATATCTCAATCAGAAAAAGTTTGAAAGCTGGCATCCTATTATTGTATACTGACGGGTTAGTCCAGTCATTTAGCACTGTTTCCTGGGAATCCTCCAGGCAGGATAAATTGCTTCCGCATGTGTGATCGCATAGCACAGTGTACATTCCTATCTTATAACCCTAATCAAATTGCACTTTAGCTTCCTCCCCAGAGGGTGTCCATGTATGTGTGGACGCCTTCCTTCTGTGCATTTCATCTCCACCTCTCCATGCCGAGTGCAGCACCTCAGAGAGGTGGACACTCAGTGAGTGTTTATTGCTTCGAATTTGGCAGAATTGAAAACTGAAGTATTTAAGAGCTGAATGGTCCAGTTTTTGCATCTCCTAGATTTCTCTCTTTTACAGCCAAGCCTGAGATCATTTTACTCTCCCTTAGCACCTACAGCAAGGACAGGCTAAAGAAGAAAAGAAAAAGAAGAAAAAAGGAGAAGGCAAAAGAGAAAAAAAAGAAAGTAACATTCAAATTAATAATTTGGATGAAACTCTATAAAGAAGAGAAACTCAGAACTATTTGTGAAAAGTACATTTTGATATAAAGAACATAAGAATTTATTTTATCCTAATGATCACAGATCCAACTGTCAACAGCTAATGATTAATAGCTGAATGTAATTAGTTATATCCAGAGGAAGGTCACTTGAGCTATTAGTGAGGAGAAAAAAACGAGAACTTTCCACCACCGCTTCCTGAACTGCCCTTTGGCACCACAGAAAGCCAGGTCAAACACTGCCTCCTGAGGCTAGAGAGGGTTTGACCGTAATTTTTTGGTTGTTTATTGTTGTTTCATTGCTCTCCATTTTCACACGCCTGGGGCAGAAGGGAAGCGGAAATGCTGAGTCTCGAGTGTCCGTTCTCATGAGGAGGAAGCCACAGCAGGCTTGATAGAGCCAGAAACCCCTGGGGCCCTATTTTCCCTTGCTCCGTGTAAGAGGAACACGCTTTATTGACCGGGTACATCTTCTCTCACGAACAAGGAGTTCTTAACATCCAATCAGCGTTGACCAACCCAGGCGTTGGAAAACCAAGCGTTTTCTCACTCAGTTGCTGACATAATCCACAGAGCTGACATGAATTAGCTGTACAGACTTCTCAGAGAAAATCACTTATGTGCCCTTCTATTGTGTATTTGTCTATTAATATGATTATTACTCTATTGTCTCATTATCTACTGTTATTATTTAAGGACTCTGATCCTACTCTCCAAGGTAAGGCCTGCTAACCTTGTCAGAACTTAGAGATAACATGGAGACAGGGCAGAGCACACATGCGGGTGGGGGGGAAGGGGGGAGCTGCCCTGGATCGTGGGACTTGGTGGAACACCATCAGGAACAGAGAAATGGACACTTTGTGATACAGGACGCTACAAGTTTAGAGAATTCAATCAAATAAAATTTTAGATAACAAAATTATATGGAAAACATTTCCATTCAAGTCTCAAATGCTTCATTATTTTAATCTGACTGCTTTTTTTTTCTTTTTTTGCTGAGGAAGATTTGCCCTAAGCTAATGTCTGTTGCCAATCTTCCTCTTTTTTTTGCTTGAGGAAGATTAGCCTTGAGCTAACATCTGTGCTAGTCTTCCACTATTTTGTATGTGGGTTACTGCCACAGCATGGCTGACGAGTGGTGTAGGTCTGTGCACGGGATCCAAACCCACAAACCCAGGCTGCTGAAGTGGAGCACACCGAACTTAACCACTACGTCACAGGGCCGGCCCTTTGACTTTGCTTCTTTGATAGGAAAAATATACTGCTCTAAATTAAATCTGTGATGATTTGGGGAATATGAGGGCATCAGAGAACACACTTCCTTCCATCTCCCATTGCAGTGAGTCACTACCTCCTCATCCAGGTTGACCCTTCCCTTCCACTCTATCTTGACCATTAATTTCTTAGTTCAGCCTCTACATCCTTCCATATACTTTTCTCACTGTCTTCAAACAAAGGAGAGTGAGGAGGAAAAGAAAAAGGATCCTAATGGCCACAGATAGAGGAATGGTTGATGATTAAATTGTGTGCTAATAAATTTTATGCAATATTTGAAGCTATTAAAAAGAAGATAATAGATCTACATCCATGAACCAGGAAAGTGGGCCATAATGAATTCAGGGAGAAAAATAAGTTCGGAAAAGTTGTTTAGGATGGTCCCATTGTTATAAAAACAAATAGCCACACACCTACTTCATATATATATAAAGCCACACATCTACTTTATATTTACATATATATATATACACACACACGTATATATATATGTGTGTTTTTTTAAATACTAATTATATGGGAAATCATATAACCTGTCTGTTAAATTTGATGACCCCTGAAGAAGGGATTTGGAGGGATGGAGAGCATAAAGGGGTCTAGAGCATTACTGTGGAAGATATGCGCGCGTGTGTGTATGTGTATGTGTGTATTTTAGTTTAAAAGGGGTATAAAATTGTTTATACACTAATTTCAACTAAATATAAACAGGTTTAGGAAGGAGATTAGGAGTAATATATAAACAATAATAATAGCTGTGCTAGAGTGGTAGAACCTGGATGTTATTTTTTTCTTTCATTTTCCTTTGTGTTTCAAATGCGGTTTTACTACTTTTATAATACATAGATAAATGATAGATAGAAGGTACATAGATGAGAGAGAGAGATGTAAGTGTGGTTGCTGTGTGACCGTAGACATACTCCTAACATGTCTAGGACTCAACTTACCTATTTATAATACAGGTGTCCCCGCTATCTGAAAGTAGAGCGTTCCTATGAAACCTTTCATAAGCCAAAATGGCTTAAAGCAAAGAAGCAATTACTATTCATCTATATGGGAAAATTTTTGAGCATTCCCAGACCCAAAAAATAACCTACCAAATCATATCAAATAACACATGAAACCTAATATAACAATAACATATACTAAAAACAGGGATGATATGATGAATACACAGCCTATACAAAGTGGAAATAATGTGTGTACAGTGATGTTTCACTTACCAGAATCAGAAAGACAGTGAACACCCTAGAAGGTTGAGAGGTGGTGGTGGTGATGATGGGGTGCTAGGCTAAATCGTCAGATATTTGGGGTGGTGGGAGGCACAGCAGACTGGAGTGTAAGTGAGAGAGGAAGGGGGTCATCAATTACCATGTCATCCTTATTTGAATCCATCAGGGCAGGCAGATCACTAACATCTACACCTTCTTCTATATCTGCCAGCCTGGATGTTGAGGGTTGAGGTTCCTCGTCTGCTGTGGCTGATGTGGCTGGTGTGGCTGATGTGGCTGGTGTGGCTGATGTGGAAGACTTCAAATATGACAATATGCTCGATTGCTTAGCATCTATAATGGCTGGGTGCAAAACGAAGTCTGAATGCTATTTTCACTTTTTGCCTTTTTTCGTAAAAGTGAAAATCTTCGGATTTCTTTCTGTTAGCGGAAACAGTTACTAATGCAGGTCTTTCGTGAAAAAGAGAAGTAGTGTAAAACGAACCTTCAGATAGCAGGGGAAACATGCATGAGGGAGTAAACTAAAAGATCTCCGTATTTCCATTTTCCTGGATAATCTCTGATTCTATGGATGATTGCATCATATCGTAGGTCATAGCTAGCTGATTCTAGACTAATTCTATATTATACTAAAAGATGCCCTCTGTATATCGAGGGAGGAAAAAAGTCATGGACATCCTTACTCATTGCTTATTAAGGGTGTAGCCTGGAACAGTTAAGATATTTCAGAGAAACACTCAAGTTATGGTTAGCATATGCACCAATGGTCTTTAGAGAAACCTTACGAATCTGATTGGGTTGTACATGCTATAGATACAAAGGGTCCCTAATTATAATTATATTACCTTTGTCACAGACTGTGGCAACAGCTCTAATAAACACATTAGCATCAAGATGTTGATAACTGTTGGGAGTTGATGTCAGAGCAATTGAGCCTTTGGAGTAATCTTTAGAAAATATGGATCTCATTACGTACGTCTCTTGCTTGAACCCTCCTAGTCACCTACAGGAAACTCTTACCATGAAATACAATGTCTTGTTTACTGTTATGACCTCTGGCCCTAGTATTCAATGATGTGAAAGTTTTCATGAATTTCTCATAGTTCCTCAAACTGATCATGCTTTGTCAAGTCTCTGTGCCTCTGCACATATTAGTCCTCAGCCCAGACCGCCTTTCACATTCTTTTTACAACTGGCAAAGGTCGACCCTTTAATAAACAAGAAGACCATAAAGCAGACAATCAAACTTCTACATCTCCTAGCATGCTTGATGAAGTGTAACCTAGACTTGAAAACCTTTCCTGAACCCATCCCTCCCTCCATTCCCCCCAACCCCTTGCTCTTAGAGCTGTACAGTTGGCCTCCTTGCTTTGGGTCTCCATTCTGGCATTTTGTCACTGAACTGTTATTGCCCATTTCCTCCCCTCTACTGGGAGCTTCTTGAAGGGAGAGACTATCTTTCTTCATTTTCCCATTTCTAGACACAGTGGTTAACACATACTAGGCACTCAAGAAGATGCTTTCAAAAGATATACATATATACATAACATGATGAAAAGTTATATATATATATATTTATCTGATAAATATATATACAAACTCATAGAAAAAAAGCCAACAAAATAAAACAACAAAAAACGTCTGCAAACAGAGACATCTCTGAAACTCACTGAATACACTCGGAATTTCTTAGATTAATTCAATGACAGGTCTCAAGCCCATATCAGCTGACTTTCTGCCCCAGAGGAAGAGAAGGAGCTGGAATAGGTGCAGTTTTGGGGACAATGTTCCGCTTATTTGGCTTTTGCAAGAATCCTCAAGTCTGGCTGGATGAGCATGACGTCTTAGAGTGTGTAATGATTTTCCTGCCCCCCGCACTCCACACTTCACACTGGGAAACAATTCTTAGCCACCTTGATTTCTTCACAGTTTAATGGGCTTTGAGGAGAAGCCTTTCATGTTACTGTTAAGTCCCATCTTTGCCTTCTTCCAACCAGGATTGAAGTAAGAAAACAAGGTCTGCTAGCGTATAGGTGCCCGTGACCTCTGTGTCCTGTGATGGAGGCCCCCCAGATTGCATTGTCAGGGTCCTTCTCCCCCTGCAGACCAGATCAGTCCCTCACCAGGCACAGAAGAAAGTGCTGCTGGATGCCGGATTCAGCTCCCAAATCATTAGCAAGACAAAAAAAAAAAAAAAGCCACACCGAATTTCTGCCTTTACAGCTAACTCCTCAAAGTAATGGCTCTAAGGTGTTGGCAATTCAGATTGGGAGTAGAATTATTTCACTTAAATGGGAGATAAAATATGATTAGTCTCCAGACAGCAGACCTGAAATTAAACCCTAGGGAGTGGGAATACTCTGTCCTCAACTGGGAGAGCGATGAAGATGCTAAAATAAGATTGCCAAAGTTTTGCATGCTTTGAGGGAAAAAAAAAACAGTATTTTATTGTGGTCATGATTTCTTTTAATTTTTTCAAAAATATATGCAACACTGAAAACATGAATGTGCATATATTCTCAACTCTCCTTTGTCAGTGAATATTTTTATCTTGACTTATATAATTATTTATTTAAACCTCAGCTTATGTCAAAAGAGATTTGAGGAGGCTTTACATAAGGTCTACAGTAACATGACATTAAAAATAAATGAATAAATAGAGAAGGGCAAAGGAGAAATGAGAAATGACAGTAGAAAAAATGAAATAAATCCTAAAACCAGACATGTAATTCACATACAAAATGTACGCCATATGATTTCAAATATTTCAGAAAAGTAGGTGTTTTTGAGCCTGAGTTTCCTAGCATTCAACATAAAGAGGCAAATATGATGTGTGAAAATCATAGCTCTTATTAGATAAAAGTAAATCAATCGCCCAGAAGAACCATAGCTTTTCTAGACATGGAGAATTGAGAGAAATGTCTCTCTTGGGTTCTCCTAGAGGTGACTGTGTACCTGAGCCAGGTCTACAATAATACCTCCATATTAAAAGAAGAAAGATTTTTGCACTGTTTCTTTCCCCGTCAAGACGTGGAAAAAGGCAAGATACAAAAGGGCATTCCTTCTTAAGTAGTTTACTGTGACAGTGTCTGTTGCTTTAAAAAATTTATGTACTGCTGGAACCACTGTCCTTTTGGCTTAAAAAAAAAATGAAAGAAAGAAAATCATGGAGAAAATAAGCATTCTTCCATTTATTCACTCATTCATTAGAAAAATAGTTATGAGCTTCTTCTCTGTGGCTCAAAATATTACACAAATAATTTTTTTCTACTGATCTCACTGTTTCTTGAATTCAATTATTATAAAAATATGAGGACTATGAGCAAATTTGGAAACCTTCTTTTCAAAATCTAAGATTTATAGAGTGGAATAGATGATCTACAAAATATCTTCCAATTCAAACGTTCTATAATGTTGAATGTTAAAAGAAATACTTGGCCAAGTAACTGGGTAAACAGCACCAAGAAATGTGTCTTGAGGATGGAACTGAATGAGATTTCCTTGGACAGAATCTTAGTATAGACAGAGGAAAATGGCATAATTCATCCTATTGCCTAATCCATTCCACTGTTTTTAATCAGTCATCTTTGCAAATTTTCAGATTATTTTGCCTCAGAAACTAAAACTATGTCTAACATGGCAGCCAGTGAAAAAGTTTAGGCTTTTGGAGTCAGAGAGAACCAGATGGAATTCTAGCCTTTTCATATAATAACTATGTGACCTTAGCAATTTATTTAATCTCTATGCAACAATAATGTATACCTCAAGTGTTATAAAGATTAAAATAACAATGAGAGTGCCTAGTGCTTAATACAAGGGACATTCTCAGCAAATGTTTGTTTCCTTCCTCTCATGGAAGTTTTATTCTTGTAAATAACAAAGCCAATATACATTTAAGAGCTTCATTGTCTAAATTCATTCTCTAAAGCTCCTTGTAAGAAGCTAGAGTAAAAGGTAAAATTAGGAATACCTGTAAACGAAGGAAAACCCTGTGCTTTTTCACAGCAAATGCACCTCGTTTGAGCTCCTGGAACTGTAGTCCATGTTAGTTCCTTGAAGAGTTTCCTGGGTAAGAAATATACCACAGAGACATTTTGACCTGAGTGATATCACTCTCAGCAGAACAAAGATGTTTATGTGCTGTGTAGTATTTTGGCATTTGAGGCTGGGAGCAAAGTTTAAAAGTTCTGAATATACATGAATAGCCTAACTTCATTTAGCAGCATCTCCTTTGAAAAGGTGAACTTGATATGATTTTAAATGTCATGCCGTTGGGTCTAGTTAAGATGGCATCCCCGAATGGAACACATTTAAAATCTACTCCCTGGAGTCAAAAGTTGGGCTTGACTTCTCCTCCTTGTTGTCTTTTTTCACAGATAAAAATATTTCCTGATGAAAAATACTTTAAAGAGATTCTTGCTTGAAAGATGATTTTTAGAAAGAAAAATTAGTAAACAAGAAATAATTTAAAATTTTGAGAAAAAAATCAACTTCAGAAATCAAAGACTCCTAAATGAACCTTTACTAACAGCAGTGAAATTATAAAAATTGTAAGATAAAAATTATAAAAATTGCAAATCCATTACAGTAGGAAACTTATACATTGCTTATGTCATTGAAAGTCGTGTAACTCCTTAGGTAAATAGTAGGGAAATGGTCATTCAGAGCTAAAAAGCCATTCATATCATTTGACCACATAATTATGAATCTAGGCATTGCTTTTATTTATTTGGCTTTTCAGAGAGTGCCAACTGTGTACCCAAAACTCTGTCAGGCACATGACCTGCAAAGATGAATAAGGCAAAAACTCTGTTTGAAAAACAGAGAGGGAATTTATTTTAAGAAAACAATTTATCAGAAGTAAATGGCATGCTTAAGAGATTTTCACTACAGTTTTACTTCTAAGAGTAAAAAATGTTATGCCTACTAAATATTCAACAACATGAGGCTAATTAAATCCACCAGTTTACTAAAGAGTAGAGTATCCAGGTATTAACTATGATAAATGTAAACAGTGTACAATGTAGAAATCACTATGAACAAAATATTATGCAACATTTTGTAAATAGTATGTTTCCACTCATGTAAAGCATATATTTGAATTGAACAAAATAGGGGAATATGAGGAAATGAAAACTGTGTATGCGTTATAGTGGTGAATTTTTAAAAATTCAGTATTATTTTACAACTTACAATATTGGAAAGGAATAACTTTTTTTTGTTTAACTACTAAAAGAAAAATACAACCAAACTAGTGAATAAAAAACCCATCTCTTACCTAGTATTTCCTGACCAATAATAATTATATAGAGATATACAGAATTGGCATGTTATATAGGGATCTGGAATTTTCTTTTTTGCATATATTTTTGTCCTATCTGCAAAATACTGTAAGTTCTTTTAGGAAGTTAGTTTTCTAAAGATCACCTTTAAAAGCGCTTTTTGAAATATAAGCCAAAGACAATTTAGGAGCATGAAGAGGGGCTAGACAGAACAGGAATCAAAAACCTTGGGCAAGTTACTTCATTTCTCTAGGCTTCCATATCTGGAATAATGGGAGTGATTACATCTGTCTGACTTTAAATGTGTGTTTTCGATAGTAACCAACTAAACTAAAAAATGAAGACTAACATTTTGAAATCTTTGGGACACTGGAACAGTGTCCAAACAGGAAATCCAAAATTGTGCCAATATATTATCATCAGTGACAATATTCTGTCTCACTGTTCCTTAGCAAAGTAGCCACAGATATGTGGAAGAAGGACACTGAACGAATGTGATTTCAACAAAGCCACTGAAAAAAATTTAGGTGTATACTTGGTAAGGTATGCAATATCATGATAGAGACTTCTGGCAACACAAAATCTATAGATTCTCATAGGGTAAATGTCAAAGAAAGTAGAAAAAAAGTATAAAGACTAAATTTATACTGCCCTGTATTAATGTACTTTTATTAAAAATTATAAACTAATTTTTCTTTCCCACCGTACAGGAAGTGGCATTAGGAACAGGATTATGCCTTTATGTATTGTTTAGTCTACATTGTTTAATGCAGTCTCTGCCACATAGAAGCCTTTCATTAAATAAAGAGGGAGGGAGTGAGAGAGAAAAGGAGGAAAGGAGGGAGGAAACAGAGGGAGGGAGGGAGGGAAGGAGGAAAGAAGGAAGGAAGGAAGGAAGGAAGGAAGGAAGAGAAGGAAGGGAGAAAAGCAAATGAAAAGAAAAAAGGAGAGGAGGGAGGGAGCAAGAATGGAAGGATTAAGAAAGCCAGCTTGAAAGAGGGGCAAAAGTGGTGTTTTTCTGGATTTGGTGTACACGGAAAAGAGCTGCATTGTGTCACGGTGCAGCAGGAGAAGGAAACTGAAATAGCCTTTGTGGCCACAGATATAGAAGATGCTACCAGCTGGGTGGTCAATATTACACTGTAGGGAAAACTTCAAAGATAATTGACCTAAATCCTTATGGTTCCTGAATTATAGAGCAGAGATGGACATGAAACTGTTCTTCAAAGTGTAAGGAGATATACAAGTAAGAGGGTTTATCATTGAAACAGTTTTCAGAGTATGAATTTGATCCCTTTTTTTGTAACAAGGAAACAAGTATGAACCCCTCTTATTTGCACCCAGTGGAATGACTACATCTTTCCTTTCAAATCCCTTTCAACTTACTTTCTAATATAAATTATTCACTCAACTCAAACCTTTTGGTACATTGCTCCAAATTTACCTCTTCTGTCATCTAGCAATGCCCTCATCCCACTCTTAAACAGCAAAAAACCCTCATGACCCCTCCAACAGTCTGCAACCACATCCTGAATTTCTCACCATCTCAAAAAGATCATCTTTTGTTGTCTGTAACTTTGTAGTGGAATGTTCTGTCTGGGATGCTTGATCTCTGATTTCCTTAGCTATCCAGTGAACTTCTTCTCACTCATCAGCACCATACTCAACCTGCATTCCTTCTGAAAAGACTTCCTTAAGTCACCAGCAAAATATCCCCCTTCCTCTTCTGAGTATCCATAGAGCTTTCCTTACCAGACGCGCTTTTGAATAAATAAGTAGAACGAAGAATGGATGAAAAAACAAAACAAGGAAGGAAGCCCATCTTTTGTGAAATCAGAACCTTGGCCGCTTTTTTATGGTGAAAAACAACTTTATTGGAAGTTTTAATAAGAACGCAAAAAGAGCAAACCCAAGCTTGTTTTTGGTTTATTTGTGGTTTGGAAGGTACATGAAGGAAAATGAGAAACAAACTTTGAATGTAACTAACTGCTCAGTCATACACGAAGCTGAAACATATGCATCTTATCAATTCTGATCCTATATATATCCCTAATAGGTTCTAGCTTACCATGACTTCTGGTTCTTTTGCAGTTGGATCACCAAAACAAAATACTTTTAAAATTTTGACAACTCATAATTTTGTTGAAGAAATGATGGCCATCTTCTTTGCTCCATGGTTGTTCAACTTTCTCATTTTTAGATTTATAAACACCAATTAGATCTGGACTTTGGACTTGAGGGGCCTGGATTTGAGTCAGGGCTTCACCATGTTCCTTGGGAGCCCTTGGGCAGATTATCTTACCTCTGTACAACTTTAGTCTCCTCTCCTTTAAAATGTGGCAAATAATTGTTCCTGCTTAATAGAGTCTCTTTCTCTCTTCCTCTCTTTTTATCTTTTTCATTGTAGAGATCTATGTGCCAGGCACTGTGTTCAGTGCTTTCCATGTAGCAGCTCGTTTCTTCTGTCCAAGAGCCCTATCAGTTTAGAGTCAGAAAGTGCACGGGAAGTGCTTGGCACAGTGCCTAACACATAAAGAGCACTCCCAACGTGCTTGCCATTGTTAATTTTCATTGAGTCTTTTTAATCTGGACTAGAAATCAGTGATGTTGAGACCTTAAAGTTTTTCTAGTTCACATCCTCATTTCAAGGATAAAAAAGGTGGCAGAAGGACAAATGATGTCCTAATGACAGATCATAGGCTGGGTTCTTCATCTCTTGACATTGGGTGAGCTCTGTCAAGTTCTCTTTTTAATATGCACTTTTTTGTTCTAAAGGCATAGGATTTCCTGGGAAAGAGTCTCGCTGGTAAATGTGTATGTGGCCAGAATAAAAAGCGCACAGAATAGGTAATATTTTATTATGGCTTTTGGAAGTATGAACACGGGTAATTCAGGACTTTTGGCAATTGCTATTTCTTCTTTGGCCTACCATGCAAGTACATTCTAAAATCTATTTTTAAAATTATTCAAAATTATTAATATCATGTATGTAAATTCCAAAACTCAAATTAAGTCTTTGAGAGGAGGGGAGTGTCTTACTACAAAAAAGTTGCAATGGATCTTTAGGAAATTTCTCTCGTGATATTTTCAACCTCAAATATTCTCATGTTATTTAATTTTTGCTTCTTATTTCCAATTCCACATAACTATTGGGAGGATATGGAAATTAAGAGCTTCTAATCTTGTGGTTTTGCATTTATCGATTGCCTCCCATCCCTACTTCTGTTATTTTTTCATTAGAATGAATTTTCTATTACAAATGGGTATAGTGACAATTTCTTGCTAAAACCAACAGCCTGCTTCAGCAGAGATAAGTTTATCACAGACTGCAATAGAACAATGTGAATGCCTCAAGCCAGTGGGTGAATCTTGCCACTTGATATGTTCTGGGACAATGACTTTTACCAAGTAGAAATGTCACAACTACTTCTATAACTTTGCACAGTTCCCATAATCCATGAATCATGTTATTGCTACATAACTTTTAGGGAAAATAACTTGGGAAAGAGCATATGTTTTGAAAGTTGTTTAAAAAGAAACTGTTGACATAAATATGTATAGGAGAAGATCAACATATGGAAATTTTCATGGTGAGTTTTCCTCCAGAGTAAATGAAAAGGAATGTCAAACTACAAAGAATCCTTTTCCTGAGCTTCTGAGAGTGACAGCAGAAGTCTTTAAAAGGCACTTAATGGAATCATACCTGGAAATGGTTGGATCATAAAAAGGTGTAGCATCCAATTCTCTTTTTAAAATGCTTTGGAACTTCAGCTTTCTCTCTGAGAAAATGAATATGAGTTTGGCCTCCTTTGAGGTGAGGCTATTCTGTGAGTCATTTCTCATTTAATGGCTGGTTAAGGATAAGGATAACATAGTCCTCCTTCACCTCTCCATCTATCCAGATCCCCTTCATCCTTCAGGGCCTAGGCACTCAGATTTCTTCCCTGAATATTTCTCTGCTTATGTCTGCTGCATTTGCCCTTACTCTTTCTGAAAACCTAAACTACTAGATGTTTGTAACACACAATTTTACATTTACTTCAAATAACTTCTTTCATTATGCTTGAACCATATTCCACCAGACTCCCAGATCTCTAAAGGCAGAGATGAAATCCTACTTCTTTAGCATTCAGTTCACTCTTGGGCCCTCTGTGGAAGCTTATAAATATTGGCAATAATTGGCTTAACAATTGGGGTGATTTAACTGTAAACTCCTCAGTCAGGGCAGAGACCTCTTATTCAGAATGGAAAGAACCACCACTTGTCAAACCCCTGCTCTGACGTTGTGCTGGTTTTCTGTTTATGCTATGTATTTCTAACAACATTAGTGTTTGTATCCTTATTTGGTAGCTAAAGAAATTGAGGCTCAGAAATGTTAAATTGCCCACGAATAAGCTGCTATTAAGGCCCAGGTTTATAGGTTAGGATATAGACACTGGGATTACCATCATATATATGGAAAAAGTCGACCACTAAAAGTATTTTCTTTGTATCAGAGATAATGCCAATGGAGATGGCCACCAGAGAAATCTTTTCTGGACTTCTTGCAGGTGGAGGACAAATCTTGCTTTTTTCTGGATGATAAGAATCTCCCTTGGGGCCGGCCCGGTGGTGTAGTGGTTAAGTTTGCTTGCTCTGCTTCTGCAGCCCAGGGTTCGCAGGTTCAAATCCCAGTCATGGACTGACACACCACTCATCAAGCCATGCTGTGGCAGTGTCCCACATACAAAATACGGGAAGATGGGCACAGATGTTAGCTCAGAGCCAATCTTCCCCAGCAAAAAGAGGAAGATTGGCAACAGACGTTAGCTCAGGGCTGATCTTCCTCATCCAAAAAAAAAAGAATCTCTCTGCTTGCCTCCTTGATCTCCCAGCAAGTGCAGATTATCCAGGGGGAGAGGAATGGGGTAGCAGCAGGTCCCATTCTACTCAGCCTAGTGATTCCTTATCTACGCTGGTTCTCCCTTCCAGCTCCCAGGGGACACGAATCTGCGAAAATGAAAAGTGGTTCTTTTTCAATGTTAGGTTGGAAGTTTGTTCAAAGAAGAGATTTCAAAAACTTTAAAGCATATGATATTTTGTTTCTTGAATAAATCGGTAGTCTTCTTCCTTAGCCTTTCTCTTCATTGTTCCAAACAAAGCATATCCAACTTAACAGTTCTGATTTCTCCAGGGCCTTCTCTGTGTCAGACATGATGTTAAGCACTTAGAGGAAACAGATATGATCAGAGACACTCGTGAACTCAAGAAATACATTAAAGGTGACTAGTGTTGGGAGTTCAAGTGGGAAAAAACAGTAAGTAATGTACAAGTATAGATGCTATTCAATGCCCTAGTACTAGAGTATAGAAAATACTGTGGGTACTCAGAGAAGGACATCCAATTGATGGCTTAAAAGAGGAGGTGGAATTTGAGCTAGCTTTGGGAAAATGAGAACTTTGATAGCTGAGAATAGAGTTGAAGGATGTTCCAGGCAGAGAGAAAACATGCACAAAGATGAAGTAGAAAAGCAGTAGGTGTTTTCAGGGAAATTCAAGTAGTCAGGTGTGGCTAGAGGACAGAGCTTTGTAATTGGTTGGGGTGTATTTCAGGCTGAGGAAGGGAAAACGGGTCATAAGACTCTACCTCATAGGTCACTAATGACTATTTTTTTAAGTAGAAATTTGATTAGATGAGAACTGAGCTTTAGGAATTGCAGAAATACTGGACCATTAGGGTGGGATTTCTTAATAGTAGTATTATTGATATTTGGGGCCAGATAATTCTTTTTTATGGGAGTCTGTCCTATGCATTGTAGGATGTTTTGTAGCATCTCTGACATCTACCTACTAGATCCCAGTAGCACCCTCTTCCCTATTTGCGACAACCAGAAATATCTCCAGACATAAACAAATGTTCCCTAGGAGCCAAAATTACCCCCAGATGGAAGCCATTGATTTAGAGTCTATTTTTACTATCCATCCACATATCTGACCCCAAGCCCAGAATTGCTAACCCATCTACTTGTCCAGCAAAATAAAGGAGTTGGATGGGTAATCTCTAAGTACTTGTCACCTCCACCAAAGTATTATTGCTCTGGCACTAAGACAAACGTGAATTACTGGAATATTAAATATTCAGTCAGGGCCTGCTGGGGGTGGGGATCAAGTTCTGAACATGCTAGGCAGTGTGGTACAATGAGTAGAGAGAGGGCTCTGGAGCTAGTCAATACCGTGTTGATCACTGTCCTATCATTTACTGTCTATGTTGTGATCCTGAGAGAGGCTTCTTCAGTTGTAAGATAAGCAATGTGTAACATTATTACCTTATAGGAGCTTTGAGAGGCTCAACAAAGACGAAGAATATAAAATGTCAGCTCAGGCTCTGGTACACAGAGGTGGCACCCAGAACATATGTTCCTCTCCTTCCAAAGTAACTAGATGTTGATTGGAGCCTGGAAGGTTAGGCCTTCAGTGTGGCTGTGGGAAATCTCAGTCTATGAAGAGGAACCTTCTGCTAACTTTCTATGCTCCACACTAGAGGTGGGCAAACTATAGCTCACAGGTAAAATTCAGCCAGCTGCCTATTTTTTAATGAGCCACGTTAAGAAGGTTATTACATTTTGAATAGTTGAAAAAAATTAAAAAAAGAATGATATTTCATGACGTGAAAATTTCGTAGAATTCACATTACAGTACCCATAAATGAAATTTTGTTGAAACACAGCCATGTTCATTTATTTACTTATTGTCTATGGGTGCTTTTGTGCTACAACAGCAGAGTTGAGTAGTTACAACAGAGACCATACGGCCCGTAGAGTGGAAAATATTTACTATCTGGCTCTTTAGAGAGGTTTTCCAACAGCTGCCCTATACAAAACCTTGTTCCCTTCCTCCATCTCTTCTAAGAACCCAGTGCTTCATACTGCCTTTTGGTTAACCACACCACTCTGTTTTTCCCAATCTCCATTATCACTCCAAGCACCAGAGTTAAATTTCCCCAATCTCAAATCGTATCCCCACCACAATCTTTTTTTCTCCCAAGCTTTATTGAGGTAAAATTGACAAATCAAAATTGTTCATAATGTGATGTGTTGAAATACCTATACATTGTGAAATGATTACAACGATCAAGCTAAACAATCACTTCACAGTTACCATTATTTTATGTGTGTGGTGAGTACACTCAAGATCTACTCTCTTACCAAATTTGAAGTATATAATACAGTATTATCAACTATAGTCACTATGCTGCACATTAGATCTACAGAACTTATTCATCCTGCATAACTGAAACTTTTTGCCCTTTGACCAACATCTCCCCGTTTCCTCTATTCCCCAACCACTGGCAACTACCATTCTACTCTCTGATTCTATGAGTTTGGCTATTTTAGATTCCACATATAAGTGAGCTGCAAAATTTGTTTTTCTGTCTGGCTTGTTTCATTTAGCATAATGTCCTCTAGGTTCATCCACATTGAGAAGATTTCCTTCTTTTTAAAGGCTAATATTCCATTATATATATATATATATACACACTATATTTTCTTTATCCGTTCATCCTTGGACAGACACTTAGATTGTTTCCATATCTTGGCAATTGTAGATAATGCCGCAGTAAACGTGGAAGTGCAGATATCTCTTCAAGACACTGATTTAATTTCCTTTGGATATATTCCCAGAAGTGGGATTGCTGGATCATATGGTAGTTCTGTTTTTAATTTTTGTAGGAGTCTCCATACTGTTTCCATAATGGCTATACCCATTTACATTCCCACCAACTGCATTCAATGGTTCCCTTTTCTACGCATCTTTGCCAACACTTGTTATCTTTTGTCTTTTTATAATACCCATTCTAACAGGTCTAATGTGATACCTCAGTGTGGTTTTGATTTTCATTTCCCTGATTATTAGTGATATTGAGCACTTTTCACATATCAGTTGGCCATTTGTATGTCTTCTTTGGAAAATTGTCTATTTGGTTCCTCTGCCCATTTTTTAATTGGGTTATTTATTTTTGATATTGAGTTATTTGAGTTTCTTATATATTTTGGATATTAACCTGTTATCAGATATATGGTTTGCAAATATTTTCTCCTATTCCATAGGTTGTCTCTTCACTCTGTTGGTTATTTCCTTTGCTGTGCAGAAGCTTTTGAGTTTGATGCAATTCCATTTATCTATTTTTGCTTTTGTTGCCTGTGGTTTTGGGGTTAAATCAAAAAAAAACATTGCCCAGATCAATGTCAGGAAACTTTTTCCCTGTGTTTTCCTCTAGTAGTTTTACAGTTTTAGGTCTTACGTTTAATGCTTTCATCTATAATGAGTTGGTATTTGTATATGGTGTGAGATAAGGGTCCAAGTTCATTTCTTCCACATATGGATATCCAGTTTTCCCAACACTACTTATTGAAGAGACTGTCCTTTACCCATTGTGTGTTCTTGGCACCTTTGTCAAAGATCAGCTGACCAGAAATGTGTGGGTTTATTTCTGGGCCCTTTATTTTGTTCCATTGGCCTATATGTCTATTTTTAATGCCAGAACCATACTGTTTTGATTACTATAGCTTTACAGTATATTTTTAAATCAGGCACTGCGATACCCTCCAGATTTCTTCTTCTTCTTCAAGATTTTGTTAGCTATTTGGAGTCTTCTGTGACTTCATATGAATTTTATGATTGTTTTTTCTATTTCTGTGAAAAAATGCCATTGGAACTTTGATAGAAATTGTATTGAATCTGTAGATGACTTTGGGTAGTATGGACATTTTAAAAATATTAATTCCTCCAATCCGTGAACACAGGATATCTTTCCATTTATTTGTGTCTTCTTCAATTTCTTTCATCAATGTTTTATAGTTTTTAGTGTACAGCTTTTTCATCTCCATGGTTAAATTTATTCCTAAGTATTTTATTGTTTTAGATGCTACTGCAGATGAGATTGTTTTCTTAATTTCTTTTTTGGATAGTTTGCTATTAGTGTATGAAAATGCAACTGATTTTTGTTTGTTGATTTTGTATCCTGCAGCTTTACTGAATTCATTGATCAGGTCTAACAGTTTTTTGATAGAGTTTTTAGAGTTTTCTTCATATAGGATCAAGTCATCTGCAAAGTGAGACAACTTTACCTCTTTCTTTCTGATTTGGATGACTTTTATTCCTTTTTCTTGTCTAATTGCTCTGGCTAGGACTTCCAGTCCTACCTTGAATAGAAGTGGTGAGAGTGGGAATCCTTGTCTTGTTTCTGATTTTGGAAGAAAAGATTTCAACCTTTCACCACTGAGTATGGTATTAGCTATGGGCTTGTCATATATGGCCTTTATAATGTTGAAATACATTCTTTCTTTACCTAATTTGCTGATAATCTCGATCATGAAAGGATGTTGTATTTTGTCAAATGCTTTCCCCCTTATCTGGGCTAGTTAAATGAAACAATCCGTGCTATGTCAATGGCTCATTGGCTTAGCCTGTAACTTGTAGCACTCTCCCCATTTGTAAAAGAACACAGGTTCACCGTAAAGACTTTGAATAGCAGTACAATGAGAAAGTCAATCACTAACATGAGCTGAAGTCTTACATTGTTCTAAGTGCTTTACACCAGTTAACCCACTGATTCCTTGAGGTGGGTACAATTATTATCCTTATTTTTACAGAGGAAGAAACTGAGGCACAGAGAGGTTAAATAACTTGCTCGCAATTAAAAAGCTGGTAATGGGCATAGCTTAATTTCAGACTCAGGAAGTCTGGCTCTAGAAGCCATACATACTTTTAACCACTATGCACACTGCCTCTCATGATACGGTAGTTAAGAACATGGGCTGAGGAATCAGATAACATTTTCCTTCCATGCGTGTGGCTTTTGGTAAATTACTAAATCTCCATGATCTTCACTTTCTTCATCTGTCAGATCATAATAATAGCGGTGCCTGATTTATAAGGTTCTTACACGTAGTAAAGGGAGTAACTCCTGTAAAAGGCTAAATGTGATGCCCAGTCCACGGAAAGAGCACCCCTAATCAATGTTTGCTTTTATTCGTACAATTTTAGCTTTGCCAAAGATGCCGTTTTAGGCAGAATGGAAGGGCAATATGGGATTATGCTTGAAAAACAGTCTTCCTTCATGTCCTTTAAATTACTTTGCATAGAAAACATATTCTGCTAATTCATGAAACCAACTCTAACAACATTACATATGCTTAATGTGTCCATATGCCACCTCCTGCTACAGAAGGTAGAAAGGGATCCTCGAGTTCTGCTTTTTGGTATATCTGTGCCCCTAAGTATAATCATTTTCTTTTGCTGTTTTGGATTTATATACACATTATAGCCACAGGCATGCAGGAGTATATTTTCAGATCACTCTCTGAAAATGGAGCATCTGAATTTTTAAAGATAAACTTATGCTGGGCTCAAGCTGGAATCAATGAGTGTGCGTGTGTTGAGGGCAGGGGAGCAACAACCAACCCTGCCTTCTCCTCATCTTCACTGACAACTAAATCTTGCTCTCCCAGGCCCAATTTCGGTGGATTCTTTCATTTTCTATCCTAGAATGATTAGTGTAGATCTTCGCAACTGACAAGTGCAGAGTTTGCTGTTAAATATAAATTTCCGACTCCTCCTGGAAATTTGGATCCTGACGAATGTTCCTGAAAACTTTTAGGATGTGCCTACATATTTCAAGGGCCCCCTTAGGAAACCTCAAATGAAATCAGGCTCCCCACAGCAGATCCTCTTCACGCTCACCAAGTGCACCTCATGGGGGTTGGGACAGTATACACAGTGAACTCTTAGTAGAGACTCCTCAAAAAATGGGGAGGACAAATCTTGTTCCTCCTTCCTGCCCCCCTTCACCCCCAGTACATCCAAACAGCCTGGAAAGATGTTTTCAAGGCTGATTACTGTTGCCAGGGCAACACTATATTGATCCTTCATTATGGTAATATGGGTAGATCCCCCTGGGGATTGGAGAGTGTGATTGGGTGACTGCTCTCTGGGTGGGAGAAGAGGTTGTTTTGTTTTGTTTTTATCATCAGCACTGTCGGTTCCCAGCCCCGAAGAGTCAAATTTTGAAGCTTGATTTTAAGCTCTGGAGAAATGCTCAATTTGATAATGATTGTACATGGGCTGAGAAGAGGCCCCTGGGATTAGTGGGGAAAGACCTCACTGGAAGAAGCTTAGCTTCCCAGGATGGGTAGAACGGGAGGAGCTGGGAAGAAAAGAGAGAGAAAACAATTGTTATTCAGCTGCTAAAGGGCCAAAGAAGTCCCAGGGCCAATCCTTCAATTTGCCACCTAGGAAGATTTAGAAAGGTGGGGCAGAGTGGGGTAAGAAGACCATTTGCAGTTCCCAATAATATCAAACAAAAATGATTCTTTTCACCCAGTACCTTGAGGAAAGCCTTAAGGCAGACAAGAACAAGGGAAGATATTAGTAAACCGATCCAGGAATTAATGGCATTGCCAATGACACAAATACGTTATCTTTCAGTTTAAACTCAGACATGATCAAACCCTGTTAGAAATTCAGTTTGTGCTTTAAGAACGACAGCAGTCAGTGTAACGTCTCCACTTTATAAGCTATTTTGCTTCTAAAGGCCTCAAAGTGCCTGCTTCTATTACTCCAGTCTGTCTCCAAGAAGAAAAAAAATCGAGAGAACAGATTGACTATGAAGCATTCCAGAGAGGAGATTTGGCAAGTAATACTATTTCAAAAACATGTTATCAAAAACAATCATTTGTCTTTTTCACCTTATTCATTGTTTTCTGATGAGCAGGGGTGGAAGGAGTTCCAGGTTTGCTATCAGATTTACCAGGGATGGAAACCCAGGCTCTGGTATAAACACTGTAACTGAACAATTTACTTAACCTCTCTGAGCCTTGGCTTTCTCATCTCTAAAATGGGAAGCATGCCGCCACTTGAGAAGGCTTGTTGCAAATTAAACACAATGTTAAGTGCCTAGCATGTTATAAACACTTAGAAAACAGTATCTATTATTTCTGTTATGTCTAGCGACTGCCAAACATTAAGCTAAACTATTCTGTTAAGAGGACTTAACAAAAGGTTTTTGAACTATTTGGGAAAATTGATTCTGTGCAAGCTTGGGAATTGTTTTTAAATTCAGCAGAGAAAATGTTATTTTATCAGTCTCACTTAAATACTATTGCTGTTTCCTTTAAGAGATGAAGTTGGATTGGGCTCACATTGCATGCATATTTCATCGACAGTGGCCACATATGTGTGTTTTGCTCAGCAAGCAGCACATATGGAACAATTCTTTATGGAAAATAAGAGTGATGTCATCTGCCTAGCAGTACCAGGATATGAACTCACATTCCCACAGTGCTGTTGGATCTTACAGCCAGCAGTGTGCTCTGAGGAGGGGAGACTATTTTGAATGTTTCCGGGGGAGTATGCTTTGATTCTTTTCTGAGAAATCACTGGGAGGGTGTAATCTGATTTCCACAAAGAGAAATGGGTGTGTGGGGCCAGAAATAGTTTATTCTTTGGGATTCCTAAGAAACTCGTTGAAAGTGTTTCTCATATTTCAGAACAGAAGAGTGGAAAATGGAGCAAATGTATTCCATTCCCTTTTATGTTGAGGAAAATAGCCACTCTGTCCTTTCAAGAGCTCCAGTCCTAGGAATCTGCTTAGACTTGCTATTCTGTCTGCATTCTTCTGTGGCATTGCTGCACAGATTAGCTCTGAAGAGGAGTTTAGAGATTCTCTGGTGATCTAAGTCATTTTAAACAAGGATTTCAGGATGGAATGCATGAAAGGAAGTCATATATTTGAGCATGTTTTCTCCTTGTGGAAATCTGTTTGTTTGTTTTTCTTTTCTTAAGACAAATAATGAAAAAAATTGAAGTTTATTCGTGAAACTGTATTGGGATGGCTTAAATTCCATTCTTTGTAGCTAGGTTCAATGCCCTTCATTAGTATTGATCTCCCTTTAGAAAGAACCTGCCTGGTTGCTTGGAATTCAGCCTCCAGTCTATTAAAAGCTAATCCCCATAAGCTTGTAGGAATTGCCACCCTGGTCTACACTGAGAGGTCTACTGGGTGTAACTGGAGGGGTCAACTGGTGGTCCCAGGATTGATTTCATCCAAAAGGTGTGTTTGGTTTGGCAGAGTTTTCAAAAGGCATTTGAATTGGAATGCCTTTAGCCAGGGGCATGCACTCTGATTTTCTGCTCAGACACCAGCATTTCCATATGAAACTACCCCTAGTTTTGGCATAATATGAAACTATCTGTCCCGTTTCCAGAAGTGTTTGAGTTTGAGACCCTGGAACTAGAAGAGATGTCCAACAAGATATAAGTAGGATGTGAATTCTTGTTCAAAGTCCGCCAAATCCTGATTGCAATCAAGGTGAACTTGGGCAAGCCATATACCTCAGACCCTCAGTTTCTGTTTCTCTACAATGGGTTGCCTGCTACTTTGCTCTCTGTCTTCACTGTGGGGTCTGGGCTCAATGGTCCCTATCTGGACATAGCTAGGTTCACTGTAGAGCAGAAAAGGATCAAGGCAGATCCACCAGCTTCTCTTTAAATTTCTGCTCAAAAGTAGCACATGACATTTCCAGTTCCATTTCATTGGCCAAACCAAGTCACTTGCATAAGCCTGACTTCCTGGAGGGAGCAAATATCATCCTCCCACAAGGAAGGACAGTTCCTTGTTTTGAACAATATGTAATTAACCTAATCAATAAAAATATTTGTGAGTTTTGCAAAAGCTAGGAGTGATGAGGGAGGATTCCAGGCTTTCTTCAACTAGAAAGTGAAAGAGATGTAAGAAAATGGTAAAGAATACAAAACTTCTGTTATTTTTGCATGCTCAATATCCATTCCACCTTTTATCTGATAATAGAATCTCATTTCCGCTTTGACAACTATTCCTTCCCCTCTTTTGTAGTTCTGGTGGAACTGCCATTTTGGATATCTTTCCTCTGCCAGCCAAAGACTGGGAGTATGAATCATGGTAGCCAATCAAACATGACTCTCTTGGATATTTGTGGTAGACACAGAGATACACCACCCAGATCCCCCTTCAAGGAAGGACTTGCTTCCCAGATACTGGGAATGATGTCAGCAGGCAACCTCCAGTTGTCAGAAACGTCAGGGTCTGCCTTGACTGTAGAGAGCCTCCATGCCCAACATTATGCCCTTCCCTGGGCAGCCCAGATAACAAACAAGGTGGAGCTATGAAGACCTGGCCATTTCTGCTCAACTCAGAACACCGTGATGGGCAGTATTTACTCTAAAATTCCTCCTGTGTTGGCTGGGGCTTTGTCGGATCCACATTGCAGATAATTTCTTCCTTTGTCCAGTCCTACTTGCTTCCCCTTCCCTTAACAGGTACTGATTCCTAATACATACCTTGTGACCCAACTCTGTCTCAGTGTCTGCTCCTGAAGAACCCAACCTATGACAGTTACTGCAGCAGGGAAATAGAGACAACAGGAGAGTAAAGCATCAGCAATTCTATGCCTCAACCAGAAATGAAACATATTTCTAAAACAAACAGAATGTTGGCCAGAGCTAGTCCAAAGGCACCACCTAATAACAAGAGGGGTAAGAAACATGAGATTGAAGATGCAGTTTGAAGAGCATCACTCTATCTGCCAACATGTCCTTTGAGAGGTATAACTTCTGTCCTGTTGGCTATCACGTATCTTCCCAATATATTCCTTTTTAATTAAGTTAGCCAGAGTTAGATTCTTTTACTTGCAAATAAACACTCTCCGATATAAGAAGACTTAGTATAAACTCCTCTGTTAATAAGCCTAGATGAGAAAGGAAGGTAAGAGATTAAACAGTAATAGAGTTAGAGAGAAGATGTTGTTGTTATTTTTATAGGGTGGGGGAAATATTAGTTTTATTGGCTGAGATGAAAAATATACTATAGTGGCTGTTATGAGTTGAATTGTGTACCCCAATTATTCTTATGCTGAAGTCCTAACCCCCAGTATTTCAGCATGTGACCTCATTTGGAAATAAAATTGTTATAGATGTAATTAGTTAAGATAAAGTCTTTAGCTAATTAATTAGATGGGTCTCTAATCCAATATGACTAGTGTCCTTATTAAAGGGGGAAACTGGACACAGACGAGCCCCCAGGGAGAACATCATGAAGGCAGAGTTTGGGGTAATACAGGAGAAGCCAAGGAATGCCTATGATTTCCGGCAAACCACCAGAAGCCGGGAGAGAGACAAGGGACAGACTCTCCCTCATAGCCATCAGAAGAAATCAATCCAGCCAACACTTTGATCTTGGATTTCTAGCCTCCAGAATTGTGAGACAATACATTTCTGTTGTTTTAGCCACTCAGTTTATGGTACTTTGCTACGGCAGCCTTTGGAAACTAAAACAATGGTATTGGTTGAATATATAGGGGAATGAGAGAGATGTTTGATGGAACAAAGTCTTGAAGTAAGTGGAAAGGGATAACAATTAAATAATAAACAACAAAGACAAGAATAGCTCATCTTCTGATATTCTGGAGAAGGAAGAAAGAACATAAAGATTGGTGTGAATATGGGGGCTTTTGGTGGGCTTTTTAAGAATACAAGTAAACCATATTAGGTCAATGGTTTAAACTGTGATACATGTCTTAAAAAGTTTGGGGAATCCTGGAAACATCCCTGTTTCTATCAATAGCCTGTCACAGTGATTTTGTAAGTCAACTGATATAAACACCTGTAAAAATACTGCTGTCTGTCATGAACGCCTTTTCAATGGGCATAGTTTAATGTTCGTGACTAGAAGCAAGGGCTCTGGACCCAGAATATTTGAGTTGAATCTGGCATCACAATTTCCTATTGTGACACTGGTTAAGTTACTTAAACATCTATCACTAAAATTCCTCATCTGTAAAATGGAGATGGTAACACTATTTAACCTCAAGATTATTGTGAGCATGAAAGGAAATACTAAAGAGGATTAAAAGAGGAGTAAAAGTGCCTTTTTCCTCATCTGTAAAGCGAGAATAGTAATAGTATCTAACATATAAGATGGTTGTGAGGATTAAGTTACATGAGCTGAAACGTATACATCACACATGAAGAGCAGGCACTGGTACTTAGTAAGTGTTCAACAAAGGTAAATTATTACTCTTATTATTACACCCTCTAATATAACAATTTCCAACTAATGTAAACTCCTCTACAAAAAGAAACACTTTCATTTCTTACCAATATCTTCCTGTCAAGGAAACTGGAAAATAATACATGAAAGATATATTTCAAGGAAAATATTTCTGTATTCTTAGAATTCTGATTTTGGGGTGTTCAGTCTTGATTTTTGTCAGACTTTTCTTTTTTGTATTTAAAATAATGAAGAATCAATTTATATAAAAAAGCTCACCACATCTAGATAATTTTAGTTTCTCTGCCCTGAATTTTTCTAGCTTCTATTTTGCTTTTTGACTATTTATTTGTTTGCCTACTATATATTTTATGTAAGTATTCTGCTTCTACAAGTCAGTTATGAAAACTGCTAACATTCTGCACAATCAATTTCTTAAATAATTGGCCTATGCATTTTTCCATTTTATAGTTTTATGCCATCTTAACTCTTTAAGATGTCATTTTACATTTATTAAAAAGAGATTTTCTGGGGCCGGCCTGGTGGTGCAAGCAGTTAAGTACACGTGCTCCGCTGCGGCGGCCCGGGTTTGCCGGTTCGGATCCCGGGCGTGCACTGACACGTAGAGCCAGGCTGTGGCAGCGTCCCATATAAAGTAGAGGAAGATGGGCACGGATGTTAGCTCAGGGCCAGTCTTCCTCAGCAAGAAGAGGAGGATTGGCATCAGATGTTAGCTCAGGGCTGATCTTCACAAAAAAGAAAAAAAAATAAAAGAGATTTTCCTCCTTGTGAGCAGCCTTAAAAACATCTCTTTGGGGCATGGGTTTCCTCTTGAGGACTGCTGACATACCAGGTGAGGCAGTCACTGTCACAATACAATGACATTAATAAATTTTATTCCTTTGCACTAGGTCATCCCATCAGCAAGACATAACCTCTGTATAAGTGACATTCATGAGACGATCAACCTCTTGCTCAACCTAGAATTTTCTATTCTTGTATTCAATGCAGATCCACAGCACTGATGTAGTGCTTGGTACATAATAGGGGTTTAATAAAAATTTATTGGAAGACTCATGAGACACAGATCTCTTTACTATGACTCAGCTGGCAGTTTTGCAAAACAAACCCTATTTACAAAATGGCCTTAAATTGCTTTCCTTTACTTATTTCAAAGCCTGTTATGAAGTTTCACAAATAAGGAAATTGATGAGATTTAAAATGCACGTCAAGTTGATTTATAATTGTATTCTCTAAAAATGTCTTTAAAAACTAGTAAAGTTGAGTTTTCTGCTTACATAACCGATATATGGAGGTCCACTTCCAGTTAATTTTAAGATCTCATGGTAGACCATTTCTCCCTTCATAACACCTAGGAAAAATAAATGATAAAAATCCTACTTTTTTTAATCATTGGAGAGCTGTGGACATAAAAAAGGTCTAGAAGAATAAATCTGAACAGGGAAAAACCTTTCTCACTTGGTGGAATTTAATAACTCTTTTCCTCACTGGGAACACTTGCAGAATCTGAGCACAGTCTGAAGATCAGATCTTCCAGGGGTAGAGAAATACTGGTAAGGAAAAGAGTATTTGATAACTAGGTGGGCTTATGTGAAAAATTAGAACCTGGAGGAGCCACCATTGCTGAGCTAGTTTTCCCACACAGGAATTTTGCAGAGTGCCAAGGAAGTAAGGGAATCAACAATACTCTAAGCCAAAGTTCTGCTACCAGTTTAGGCCTTTCATAAAACAAAGGAAAAATCTTGCCTTTGAGAGATTTGTAACCAGAGGTGAACTGAATCTGACTAGAACTACAAACCAATTTTGAGCTAGCCTTCTTGCTGATTAAATCAAAATGGCTCCGTCATTCTGCCAGCCAGAGGAAAAGGCATACCATCTAGGGGAAAGTTATGTCAACATTAGTCCTTATGGTCATTTTACACAAAGGGTTATATATCAATAAAAATATTATGAAGTATACAAGGAGGAAAACAGGATCCATAATCAAGAGAAAAGATAGCCAATTAAAGCAGGCCACTATATGACTCATTAGAAATGCTTTAAAATAAATGCATATATATTACAGAAAAGTGAGGAAAATATGAAAAAATTGAAGAAAATATGAATCAATAGGTAACTCCAACAAAGAGACGGGATGTCCAAAATAAGCCAAATGGATATTCTAAAACAGAAAAATACAGTATGATAAATTAACAACTTATTGTTCTTAATAGCAGAAAACAGGATTAGTGAATATGTAAGCAGATCAATATAAATTATTCACACTAAAGTGGAGAGAGAGAAAAGAATGAAGAAATCAAAATAAATTAGAATCATGGGAGACTGCAAAATAGTCTAACATACATATAATTGGAGTCTCAGAAGGAAAGGAGAGAGAAGAGAGAAGCAACGTTGAAAAGATATGATGAACAGGTTTACAAAACTGATGAAAGATAACTTAGAGATTTAAGAAGATAATTGAACTCTAAGCAGGATTTATATGAAGAAAAATCACACATTGACACATCATAATTAAATTGCTGAAGATGAAAGATAGATTCTTAAAAGCAACCATAGAAAAAGACACATTGACTTCAACTGGTAGAAATTTTTTCAATAGAAACTATGAAAATCAGAAGATACTGAAATAGCATCTTTAAAGTGATGAAAGGAAAAAATTCCATACCCAATAAAATATTCCTCAAATATTTTGAGGTGAAATAAAAATGTTTTCAGGCAAGTTTCAGAGAACTTGTTGCCAGTAGGCCCGTACTATACAATATACTAAAGAAAGTTTTGCACATTGAAGGGAAATGATCCCATATAAAAACATGGAATTTCAGAAAGAAATGAAAATATTAGAAGGGATAAATATATAGATAAATGTAAAATATTACAAAGTCTTTCAATCAATAATAATAACAATGTACTGTGGGTGTTATAACTATAAACTCACTATAAACTAAAGAAATAAAATAAATGACAGCAAAAGAAGGGAGTAAATGGATTAAACTATTGTAAGGGTCTTGCATGGTTTAGGAATTGGTAGAGTGATAATTTAAGATATATTGCATTAAGTTAAGAATGTTTATTACAATCAAAGTACCACAATAAATAATATAAAGTGTATATGAAAATGAGAATAAAGGAAACAAAAAGAATACTGACATTTCTTGATTAATCCAAAGAAAGTCAGAGAAAGAGGAACAAGGAAACAAAGCATATCTTGAACAACTAGAAAGCAAATATGAAAATGGCAGACTCAAGCTGAACTATATCAGAAATTACATTAAATACAAATTGTTTAATCACCCAATGGAAAGACAGAGTTGTTAGATTATAAAAAATAAATATACACACCCAAGGTCCAAGTATGTGCTGCTTGGGAGAGAAGCAGTTGACCTCCAAGAACATAGATTAAATGCAAAATAATAATAATAATAAATGTTATAACATGCAAACACTAACCAAAAGAAAGCTGTTGTTGACTATATAAATATTAGAAAAAATAGGCATTCAAGGAAGTATTAAAAGAAAAAAATAGGCAAAGGGGGTAAAGGGACACATTTATACGGTGACAGATGGCATCTAGACTTTTGGTGGTGAACATGATGTAGTCTATACAAAAGTTGAAATATAATGACGTATACTTGAAATTTATACAATGTTATAAACCAATGTTATCTCAATAAGAAAATAAATTAAAAATAAATAAATAATAGATAAATAAATATAAAAGAAAACATAGAAATCTTTCATAAAGATAAAAGGGAATAGCCAGTAGGAAGTCAAAACAAACCCAAATGTACCTATAAACATAATTTCAAGATATACATCAAAACCCAATAGAATTATTAGGAGAAGCAAAGTATCAATTATTGTTATAGATTCTAATATATATTTTAAAACACAGAACAGAAATCAATTAGGATATAGAGTATTTATTTCAAAACTCTATTAACTAATTGGAACTAATTGACATTTATACCAATAAACTACACCAAAAAACTGTAGAATACACAGTGTTTTCAAGTGTATTTGGAATATTTACCTAAACAGACATTATACTAAGCTAAAAAGCAAGTCTACATAAATTTCAAAGGATTGAATGCATGCAGAGTATGTTGTCTGGCCACAATGGGATTAATCAAGAAATAAATAACAATATAACTAAAAAATCCCCAAATCTCTGAAGAGCACTATACCTTAAAGAAATTGAATGTGAAATTAAAAATTTTCCTCCAAACAAGCAAACCAACACACCAAAGTTGGAGAGGGCAAATTCTGGCCCAAATTATTTCATTGGTGTATTCTTACAAGCATTTGCAAGAGAAATAATGCCAGTCTTTCACAAATTCTTTCAGAGAGTGGAGAACAGAAGCACTTCCCAACTCATTTCATGAAGATAGCATAACCTTGACACCAAAAGCAGAAAAGGCTATTTCAAAAAAATAAAATTACAAACCTATATTTCTCATAGATGTATAAGCAAAATCCTAAACAAAATATTAGCAGATCAAATTTAATTTATATCATGGCCAAGTGGGATTTATTCTGGGATCATAAGTTGGATTTATCTTTCAAAAAATTAATCAAGATAATTAATCACATTATCAGACTAGAGGAGAAAAGCTGTATGCTATGAATACACACAAAAAAGTATTTGATAAAATTTGACACTCTTTCAAGATAAAATTCTCGGGAAACTAGGAATATAAGAGAGTTTCTTCTCAAAGTCAGGGATTAATATAGTGGTTAAGCGTGTTGGCCCAAGCCAGGATCTTGTGTTTGAATTGTGGCTCATCCACGTACTGACTGTGCCTTGTGCAAATTACCTAACCTTCTTCTCAGTTCCCTCGTCTGAACAATGACAATAATAATATTATGTTTTTCATCAGAATTAAATTACTCATGCAAAATATTTACAAGAATACTTGGTCCATAATAAATACATCAGAGACAATAGCTATTACAATTAGTGATGTTATTTCTATACTGTCAGCTCTTAGCACATTACCTAGAACACAGTAGACGCTAAATGAGTGTTTTCTAAATGAATGAATGAAGGAGCCTATATGGTCACAGTGCCCAGCATATTGATAGCAGAGAGGACCATAGGACTCAGTTCCATCTCAACCTATCTATAGCACTCCTTATGACTGCTTTAGACAGTATGGTTTGAGGACATCTGAAGAAAAGCACCATTTCTGCACGATGTGGACTTCAATCTGGAGAGTTATAAGAAGACAGAGGTGTTAGCTTTCTTCTGGCACAAGGGCAAGATGATCAGGAGAGAGGAAAGGCCCTCCTCTGTGTGTGTGTGTGTGTGTGCGCGTGTGTACAAAGAAGAGAGAGAGATTGGATTAGAAGCCAGAAAATTGGGTTAATTCTCTCTGTGTGGCATTGGGCAAAGTAATTTAATACTATCATTTACTACATCATATTGAAATTATTTATGCTCTATTTGTTCCCAATACATGGTGAGCTCCTTAAGGAAGAATTCATGTCTCATCCGTCTTTTGTGTCCTGTGTTTCACGTGGTAACACCACAGAGCTGCCTTTGGTAAGAGTTTTTCAAAGGTAACTAAACTTTAGAGCCTCCATTCTTCATTTCTGAAGAATGCCTGTCCAGCTCGTCTGTAGGAGTCATATTAAATGAGAGAATATAGACTGAAGACCTTTAAACATTCTAAGGGCTACAGAAATGTGTGCTGTTACCGGTAGTTTTATAAAAAGTAGTAAGCAACCATAAATAAAACATATATAAAACCATATATAAAACACTTTATAGTTTACAAAGCATTTTCGTATCTGATGCCTAATCTAATCTTAGCTGACACTCTGACTTATAGAAAGGTATTATTATGCCAGTTTCTCAGAAGTTCCTGTTCAAATCAATGTTTTGGAAATAAAAATATGTTGTATATTCATTTAGGGACACTTACTCTCAAAAAAATTTCACAGTCATTCTTGCCTAATACAATAATCTGTTTTTCTTTCATAAAGTTTAGATGTTTACATACTGAAGTTTCATATACCTGAGTCTGAATGTGAACAAAAATTTTTTTTGCCTCAGCATCAGAGACTCTTCAGATGTAGTAGATTTTCTGGGTTAATAATTTTGAAAATAGATATATTTATTTGTTTTAAAAGAGTATAAAATAAAAGTTGAGAGTGGGTACAAATTTAGGAGACGTACCTGTATTTCATTTCTTATTTCTCTTATGACCCTGTGCATATCAGAATTCCTATCTTTAAAATATAGAGAAAAACTGCATCTAGCTCCTAGAGTTATTTTGAGGATGAAAAGAAATAATGCCTGTAAAGTGTTACAGCATTGGACCTGACAAATAACAAGTGTCCAACAACTAACAGCTTTTTCTATTATTTATTATAATTAATTACATTTTGCAAGTTAATAATAGTTACTAATAAAATATTTTTGAATTAATAATCGTAAATGTATGGGGTGGTTTTGTTGTTTGGGTGTTTTGTTATGGAAACCACTGACAAAGCTCTGGTATGATTTCCCGGCCAGTGAATAATTCACAAGTGAGTCCAGCTTAGGGTGCAGTAAATTACAGCATCTTGCTCCAGTCTGTGGTTCCAGCTTGCATTTATTTCCCGTGTCTGCTGTAACAAATCACCACAAAAATTTAGTGGCTTAAAACGACACAATGTATTGTCTTATAGTTTCAGAGGTCTCACTGGGCTAAAATCATGGTTACGTAGACCTGCATTCCTTTTTTGGAGACTCGAGAGAAGAATCCATTTTCTTACCTTTTGGCTCCTAGATGCTGCCCACTTTCCTTGGTTTATGGCCCCCTTCCGTCTTCAAAGCCACCAATGGTGCATCTCTCTGTGCCTTTCTTCCATAGTCACATCTCCTTCTGATTCTCTTCTGTTCCCTCTCCCACTTTTATACACCCTTGTGATTGCGTTGGTCATGTCCAAATAATCCAAGATAATCTCCCTATTTTAAGGTCATTTTGTTAGCAACCTAATTCCACCTACCTTTAATTTCCCTTTACTATGTAACCTAATACATTTACAGGTTCCAAGGATTAGAACATGGACCTCTTTGAGGGGCCATTATTCTCCCTACTACACAGCTGTAAATTATACTAGGTTAGAATACAATGATCTATTTCAAATCTGAATTTGGGAAAGAGTCAGGTTTTGAATCTGATTTTGAATTTTGAACTGACACCTTCTGTGGCCCCAGATCTTGTTTTCACATAGTCCTATTTTCCTACCAACATGGAGCTTCAGATACCCCTAGCCCACAAAACAATCCTTGTTTCTGGGACAGTCATGTGAGATCAGGAAATCCAGCCCAGTTTGATATATGACCGTCTTTTAACATTTTCTTCTGGTTTACTATATTTTCCTTCTCTGAAAACCACCTAAGAAGATCCAGTGTTTACAGCATCCTTCAAAGCCCCACATCCAAATTCCAGGAAAGTCAGGAAAGCTCAGTGATAAAATAAAAATATCCGAGGATTTAGTGGCTGTGAAGCTCTCTCTGATGGTGGAAGAGGCTGTGACCCTGGGCTTGTGCCAGACCCTGCCAGCCCTGGGTCATCCCACATGGACATGACAATATGACCAAGTGCCTCCCCTGTGCCAGGCGCTTTCTAGGTAACATCTTTAAGTGTCATCACCATCATTTTAAAGCAAATAAAACTGAATTTTAAAGGGACTATATAACTTGTCAAAGAACACTTACCTCATAAGTAGCAGAGTCAGGAGTCAAATCAGTGTCTCTGATTCTAAAGATGAAGATTTTCTGGCTCCTCCCGGCCTCTCTCGTGCTCACCGTTATGCTCATCACACAGGCCTGACTTTCGGACTAGCATGTGAGCTCTGGGGATCCGAACCACATCTTTTTCATCTGTTTCCAGCACCCAGTGTTGTGCCTGATGTGTAGTCAGAGTTCAGCAATGTTTGCTTATTTTATGAAAGTGTGATTTAGTTAGGACACTGTATGGGTGTCTTAACTGCACCAGCCTACTGAAAAACCCATATCCGGATGAGGCCATAGAGAGGCAACGTTGACTTAGGAACTCGTGGAAAATTGGCCAGGGAAAATTTTTTTCTACAGAAGCCATTTACATGCTATTTGATTTGGCTTTCTGAGACATATTAATCAATCCTCCAAACTCCATTCAGGGCGCCACTCCGCTCATTTGTAATCAGCTGGTATTTATCTACGGAGACGCTTGGGAGGGCGAAATGGAAAATGCAGCCTTTCGATGGAGTGCTTTAATTTAACTCCTCCCACTCAATTTCATTTAAAACCATCTCAGATTGCAGGGGTGAACCACCCTTCCTAAAAGCAATACACCTAAAGCTAACTAACTCAACGCACATCTATGGAGCTACTTGCAACTACTAAGTGCCCAACACAGTGCCCATCCCTCTGTATGTCTGAATATTAAAGACCGAGCAAATGATCAATTCATATAATGCTACATTTACCTAATTTCATGTACAGGACCATATATGGTGTGCTCCATGCATACAGGCTAGAACTTCTTCTAAGAATTTTTTCAATTTGCTAAGGGCTTCTTACTTTTTGGATGACTTTTGAATACCGTGGAATATTATTTCTTTTATATCTTTTATTTTTTGGCCCCAAGCTAACATCTGTGGCCAATCTTCCTCTTTTTGCTTGAGCAAAATTGTTGCTGAACTAACATCCATGCTCATCTTCCTCTATTTTGTATGTGGGACGCCTCCACAGCATGGCTTGACGAGCGGTGTGTAGGTCTGCGACCAAGATACAAACCAGCAAACCCCAGGCCACCGAAGCAGAGTGTGAGAACTTAACCACTATGTGCCCGAGTCAGCCCCTTCATGGAATATTTTTAATCATTTAAGGCCAAAGTACCTTTTGAGAAATTGGCCTGAAAATATACTTAATGTATCCTCAAGATAGGCAGACCAGGAAAAGATATGGACCAAATAAATATTTTTAAAAGTCAATATCTATTGTCATACATAAGAAACATGACAAATATGCTAAATATTCATTATCCAAAACACTTTTTTTCTCTATTTTTTTAAAGCAGTTTTAGGTTCACAGCAAAACTGGAAGAATAGTACAAAAATTTCCCATATACTCCCTGTTCCCACACACACATAGCCTCTCCGATTATCAACATCTCCCACCAAAGTGGTACATTTCTTACAATTGATGAACCTACATTGACACATCATTATCACCCAAAGTCCAGAGTTTACATTTGGGTTCACTCTTGGTATTGCACATTCTGTGGGTTTGGACAAATGAATAATGACCTGTATCTATCATTATATTATTATGCAGAGTATTTTCACTGCCCTAAAAATCCTCTGTGCTCCACCTATTCATCTCACCATCCTCCCTCCCGAGCCCTCTTTGACCCTTGGCAACCACTGATATTTTCACTGTCTCCATAGTTTGCCTTTTCCAGAATGTCGTATGATTGGAATCAGACAGTATGCAGCCTTTCCAGGTTGAGTTCTTTCACTTAGTAATATGTATTTCAGTTTCCTCCATGTTCTCATGGCTTGATAGATTATTTCTTTTTAGCACTGAATAATATTCTACTGTCTGGATGTACTACAGTTTATTTATCCGTTCACTTACTAAAGTACCACTTGTTTGCTTCCAAGTTTTGGCTATTAGGAATAAAGCTGCTGTAAACATCAATGTGCTAGTTTTCATGTGGACATAAGGTTTCAACTCATTTGGTTAAATACCAAGAAGTGTGATTGCTGGATTGTGTGGTAAGCGTATGTTTAGTTTTGTAAGAAGCTGCCAAACTGTCTTCCAATGTGGCTGTACTATTTTGCATCCCCACTGGCAGTGAATGAGAGTTTCTGTTGCTCCACATCCTTGCCAGCATTTGATGATGTCAATGTTCCAGATTTTGGCCATTCTAATAGATGTGTAGTGGTATCTCATTATTTTAATTTGCATTTCCCTGATGACATACAATGTGGAGCATCTTTTCATATTCATATTTGCCTTCTGTATATTTTCTTTAATGAGATGTCTGCTAAGGTCTTTGGCCCATTTATTAATCAGGTGTTTTTTTTTAATTATTGAGTTTTAAGAGTTCTCAATATATTGTGGATAATAGTCCTTATCAGGTGTGTTTTTTGCAAATATTTTCTCCTAGTCTGTGGCTTTTCTTCTCATTCTCTTGATATTGTTATTTGCAGAGCAGACTTTTTAATTTTAATGAAGTTTAGCTTATCAATTATTTCTTTAGTGGATCATGACTTTGGTGTTTTAACTAGAAAGTTGTCACCAAACTCTAGGTCATCTAGATTTTCTCCTATGTTATTTTCTGGGAGTTTTAAAGTTTTATATTTTACATTTAGGTCTATTATCCATTTGGAGTTAATTTTTGTGAAGGGTGGAAGGTCTATGTCTAGATTCATTTTTTTGCATGTGGATGTTAAGTTGTTCCAACATCATTTATTGAAAATATTATTTTTGCTTCATTGTATTGCCTTTGCTCCTTTGTCAAAGATCAGTTGACTATATTTATGTGGATCTACTTCTGGGCTCTCTATTCTGTTCCATGTACCTATTTTACTATTTGTTTGACAATACCACACTGTCTTGTTTACTGTAGCTTTATAGTAGTTCTTGAAGGCAGGTAGTGTCAGTTCTCCAACTTTGTTCTTCTCCTTCAATATTGTATTAGCTTTTTGGGGATTTTTGCTTCTCCATATAAACTTTAGAATCAGTTTGTTAATATCCACAGAACTACTAGCTAGGATTTTGATTGGAATTGCATTAAATCTATATATCTAGTTGGGAAGAACTAACACCTTGACAATATTGAGTCTTCCCATCCATGAATATGGAATATCTCTCCATTTATTTAGATCTTTAATTTCATTTACCAGAATTTTGTAGTTTTCCTCATGTAGATCTTATACATATTTTATCAGATTTATACTTAAGTATTTCATTTTGGGAGTGCTAAAATGTGGTATTGTGTTTTTAATTTCAAATTCCAATTGTTGATTGCTGATATATAGGAAAATATATTAAAATATAATAAATATAATAAAAAATTAACTTTTGTATATTTACCTTGCATCACGCAATGTTGCTATAATCATTTACTAATTCTAGGAGATTTCTTTGTTGATTCTTTTGAATTTTCTTCATAGACAATCATGTCATCAGTGAACAAAGATAGCTTTATTTCTTCCTTCCCAATCTGTATAGCTTTTATTTTCTTTTCTTGTTTTATTACATTAACTAGGACTTCTAGTACGATGTTGAAAATCAGTGATGAGAGGGAACATCCTTGCCTTGTTCTTGGAAAGCTTCTTGTTTCTTACTACTAAGTATGATGTTAGTTGAGGGCTTTTGTAGATATTTATTATCAAGTTGAGGAAGTTTCCCTTTATTCTTAGCCTACTGAGAGTTTTTATCATGAATGGGTATTGGATTTTGTCATATACATTTTCTGCATCTGTTGATATGATCACATAATTTTTTCTTTTTAACCCATTATGTGATGAATTACATCAATTGATTTTTGAATGTTGAACCAGCATTGCATATTTGGGATAAATCATACTTGGTCATGGTGTATAATTCATTTTATACATTTTGGGATTTAATTTTCTAACACTTTGTTGAAGATTTTTGCATATATGTTCATGGGAAATATTGGTCTATAGTTTTGGTCTGTAGTTTTCTTTTCTTGTAATGTCTTTCTCTGGTTTTGGTATTAGCGCAATGCTGACCTCATAGAATGAATTAGGAAGTAGACCCTCTGCTTCTATACTCTGAAAGAGAATGTAGAAAATTGATATACTTTTTTACTTAAATGTTTTTTAGGATTCACCAGTGAACCTATCTGGGCTTGGTGCTCTCTGTTTTGGAAGGTTATTAATTATTGTTTCAATTTCTCTAATAGATAAAGGCCCATTCAGATGGTCTATTTCTTCTTGTTTGGGATTGTGTATTTCAAGGAATTGGTCCATTTTATCTAGGTTATCAAATTGTGAGTATAGAGTTGTTCATAGTGTTCCTTAATTATCCTTTTAGTGTCCATGAGATCTGTAGTAATGTCCCCTTTTTCATTTCCGAAATTAGTAATTTGTGTCCTCTCTCTCTCTTTTTTTTTTTTGTAGTGAGCCTTGTTAGAGACTTATTACTTTTATTGATATTTTCAAAGAACCAGTTTTGGTTTTGTTGATTTTCTCTGTTGATTTTCTGTTTTCTATTTCCTTTATTTTACTTTAATTCTTCTTCTTATTTTTCTTCTGCTTACTTTGGATTTGCTCTTTTTTTCCAGTTTCCTAAGGTAGAAACTTAGATAATTGATTTAGATCTTTTGTCTTTTATAATATATGCACTCAACGCTATAAATTTCCCTCTGAGTACTGTTTTTGCCGCATCTCACAAATTTTGATAAGTTGTGTTTTCATTTTCATTTAGTTCAAAATATTTTTTAAATTTCTCTTGAGATTTTTTTCTTTGATCTATGTATAATTAGAGTATATTGTTTATTCTTCATGTGCTTTGCCTTTGAGATTTTACAGTTATCTTTCTGTTACTAATTTCTAATTTAATTCCCTTATGGTCTGAGAGCAGACATTGTATGATTTCTATTCTTTTACATTCATTAAGATGTGCTTTATAGTTCATAATGTGGTCTACCTTGGTAAATGTTGCATGTGAGCTCAAGAACAATGTGCTATTGGATGAGATAGCCTAGAGATGTCAATTATATCCAGTTGATTGATGATGTTGTTGAGTTCAACTATACCCTTACTGAACTTTTCCCTCCTGGGTATGTCCACTTCTGATAGAAGTGTGTTGAAGTCTCCAACTATGATAGTGGATTCATCTATTTTTCCTTTCAGTTCTACTAGTTTTTGCATCACATATTTTGACTCCCTATTGTTCATCACATACATGTTAAGCATTATTTAGTCTCCTTAGAGAATTGACTTCTTTATCATTATGTAATGTTCTTCTTGTCCCTGATAACTTTCCTTGCTTTGAAGTCTGGTGTGTCTGAAAGTAATATAGCTACTCTTGCTTTCTTTTGATTAGTATTAGCATGGTCATATTTTCCTCTATTCATTTACTTTTAATCTATATGTGTGTTTGTATTTAAAGTAGATTTCTTGTAGACAACATATAGTTGAGTCTAGTTTTTTGATCCACTCTGACCATCTCTCTTTTAGTTGTCTTTTAACACCTTCCCTGATGTTTAATGTGATTATTGTTATAGTTGGAGTAGTATCTACTTTATTTGTTGCTGTTTTCTATTTGTTGCCCTTGTTCTTTGTTCTTATTTCAAAACACTTTTTTTTTTTTTTAAAGATTTTATTTATTTATTTTTCCCCCAAAGCCCCAGTACATAGTTGTCTGTCCTAGCTGCACATCCTTCTAGTTGCTGTATGTGGGACGCGGCCTCAGCATGGCCGGAGGAGCGGTGCCTCGGTGCGCACCCGGGATCCGAACCCGGGCCGCCGGCAGCTGAGCGCACGCACTTAACCGCTAAGCCACGGGGCCGGCCCTCAAAACACTTTTTAAACCCCCCTCCAGAATGTCTAAAATTATACTGATAATATCAAATGTTTCCAAGGATGTGGAGCAACTGGAACTCTTATGCACTAAGAGTAAGATTATAAATTTGTACAACAACTTTGAAAATGTATAGACAGTATCTACAAAAGGTAAACATGCATACAATACACTCTATGGCCCAGCAATTTATATATATACATCCCTCACAGTGAAAAGAACTCATATTTCCATCAAAAGTAGAATGGATAAATAAATGTGGTATAGGAATATATATAGTGGAATACTATATAATAATGAAGAACAAGCTACTACAATATAGCAGCATAGCTGAATGTCACAGACATAAAATTATATTGCAAAAGCTTAACACAAAATGAACTTTAAAACTAAGCTATAAGGATTAAGGTCTATGGTGATTGAGGTCATAGCCCTTGAGAGAGGCTATGAAAGAAATTTCTGGCATGCATAAATATTCTATACTTAATCAGGTTGGTGGTTATGCAAGGATATACATATGTAAAAATTCATTGCACTTTAAGATATGTAAATTATACCTCAATAAAAAGTGAATTAAAAAGATACATGTATAAATCACATATTTTGGGTAAATATATGGAAAATTGACTTCTGGACATATTGGCTTCAGAAAGAATGGTATGGAACTTTTGAATGCAATTTTCTGTGTAGATCCTTTATTAACACTGCTATTGGAAAGGCTCTCTTCCTTCTTTGAAACCCCATAGCACTATGTCAGTGCCTTTCATATGGGACCTACTTATTCTGTCTTCTCATTTATGGGCTCGTTATGACACGTCTCCAAAATATTCCACAATTTAGGGATGCTTAGGACAGAGAAATGCAGAGTCTACATTGGACTCATTTTTGCCCCTTCCATATGACCCTCCCAGTGTCCCACCCCCATTGCATGGACAGCTTACCTTGGGTATATTCAATTCAATATCTGATCCATGTCACCTAACCTTATGGGAGAGCTAGTGTATTAGTCTGCTCAGGCTGACATAACAGAAAATTACAGACTGGGTGGCATAAACAACAGAAATTTATTTTCTCACAGTTCTAGAGGCTGGAATTCCAAGATTAAGATGCCAGCAGGGTTGGTTTCTGGTGAGAACTCACTTCCTGGCTTCTAGACACACCTTCTCACTGTGTCCTCACATGGCCTTTCTTCTGTGTGAGCACAGAGAGAGAGAGAGAGATCTTTAATGTCTCTTCCTCTTCTTATAAGGATACTAGTCCTATCAGATTAGGGTCTCACCCTTATGACCTCATTTAACTGTAATTACCTCCTCAAAGGCCCTATCTCTAAATACAGTCACACTGGGGGTTAGAGTTTCAACATACGAATTTTGGAGGGACACAATTCAGTCCATAACAGCTAGGTTGACTGAGCCTCTTTTTCAATTCACCTTGGCTCCTGGAATTCTCTTCTCCAATCATCTTCATCATTGGTCCTGCATGGACTTCTAGCCTCATTGTTGCTCCTGACTCCATGGTCTTATCTCATATTCTGTCTCTCCTTGATTTGCTCCTCAACCTTGTCTTCCCAGTCACCAATTGAGGAAGTCCTTGGAAGGAATCTTAATTACGTGAAACCCCACAGAGGACACCAGCTGCAGGATTCTATGATGTCCATCTTACAGTACTTACAACATTTCTTCTATGACACTACATATGTGTTCCTGAAAAACCTCATGGTCTACTCACTAAAAATCACACAACTTATGAGAAAAATCAGGTTAGAGGAAGACCCTTCAAAAATCCATGTAACTCCCTAACCAGAATACTAATAAAAACAATAACTATTCTAATTGAAAAAAAAATGCACAGCTAAATTTCTCTGCTTCCCACAAATTTTGATAAGTTGTGCTTTCATTTTTATTTAGTTCAAAATATTTTTTAAGTATTTGAATCCTGCATCATAGTCAATCTTTGTAGCCTTAAACATGGGACTTAAAACTCCCCTTAGAGACTTAGGTCCTTGGAAATCATTTCCTTCTAACAAAGAACACAATGATCAATGTTAAGTTTGATCCAAGATGTAGCTATCTTCACTCATACATTGTTTCATTGTAGGAGGAAATGTCTTTGCAATTCTTCATCTGCAGGCATGTCCTCCCCTGTTGGGTTAACACTGTGGAAAACTTGTGGTTCTGGAAGCCATTAAATTAGCCACCCCTTGCACTAAAATAATTCCCTTCTATAGATTTTCAACCTTTGCTTCAGATCTTTCCCTTTAATTGTGAGATAAGTTGCCCTTGATTGCTTCAAAATATCCACAAATTGAAAAAATCATGTACCGACCAGCAAAACTTTCATATTTTATTGACGGTATCCCCCTATTTACCAATGACCTGCCAGATAATTCCTACCAAAGAAATACTTATCATAGCTAGACAGAGTGTAGTAAACTTTCAAGTCCTGCTCACTCAGGTTTACCACCTTTTCCTACGTCTCAGTCACCAGAACATGCAGAAGCAAAAAATTAACCTTTCTGTTCTTGACAGGCAATTAAGAAATGCATCAAATCTTAGACATAGAATCTGAGACAAGAAATTTTAAGACAAAAGTCAGGAGACAGTGCCCAAGACCCCAGCAAGGATTTATGACCTCCTTTTTTCATGTATTCTCCCATTCAATGAACATGGTTTGAGCACAAACTGTTTATTAGGTGGTGAGCAAAAGAAAGAGATTCATGGTGTGGATTTAGTGCTATCACTTATATTATCTCCCTCAATTTCCACAGTAAGGCAGAAATTCTCCCTCGTTCTATTTTGCAGAGGAGGAAGCTGGAGCTCCATCATGAATGAGAACACAAATATGATGCACCCAGCGTGGAGAACTCATTTCTGCTTTTACTCAAAATCATTTGCACCAAAACTCTTAGGTTCAGGGCATTGTCCCAGGCTCTCTCCTTCCCTTCTTGCTCTAGTCAAGATCATCTTCTCTCTGACCTGTCTATGTCCTTTGAATTTTGATTAGCTTTTCTAATCTATCTGAGTTTTGATTGAGCTTTTCCCTAACATGCTACTTCTATGATGGTCCTCTCAGTTTGAAATAATATATCAAACATGAAAATGACACCTATTCCCCGGCCATGCTTGGGGTCAGAGAATTTCACCTAGCCTAGACTTAGTGGCTTGAGCTCGTAGTTTTCTAGAAGGTGACATTGGGCATAGACACATGTCACATTGTAGTAAATCTATAAGTGTTCTCTTCCTTACTTGCTGAAAATTATGCAACGATATGGCACAGCCTTTAGGGACCTGTTTTGTGTGAATCTAGATTTTATGCTTATTTAGCAACACAATGCTTCCCTTCTTGTATCATAAGGAATAAAAAGATATGCAAGATATATAACTCCCATCCTTAAAGCATCACTACTGATTGGTAGAGGAGGTGAGGAGAAAGCCATATCCATGCCAAAAATTAATGAATGATACAATGCAATATACACTGAATGCTCAATCAGAGTGCAAGATTTTAGAGTGACTGGAGTTATAAGAGCCAGATGTCACGGTAAGTTGAGTAGACCACAAAAGGCTTCACGGAGGGGCTCAGAGGTTTGAGCTAGGCCCTGAAGAAATGG
This sequence comes from Ceratotherium simum simum, assembly GCF_057802395.1. NCBI lineage: Eukaryota > Metazoa > Chordata > Mammalia > Perissodactyla > Rhinocerotidae > Ceratotherium > Ceratotherium simum. The sequence goes on from NC_141922.1 coordinate 13,851,750, forward strand.
TATCTTATGTTACAAATGGAAAACTGTATAAGTTAGTCAATTCTGTCCCCTTCTTTCCACCTCCACCACCACAATTGTGCATCACTTTTAAGTCCTCTTGTCCACACATCTAGTTTGTCCAGTATGAGACATAATCTCACAACCTCTGCCTAGCTATATTGTCTCTAGCAACAATTTTCTTTCTAAATAATTTGGAAAAAGTCATTCTTTCTGGACCATAGAGTGGGATTATAACCAAGTGAAATTTGCTGTTCTTGGCTTTTTTTCCCCTCCTGAATACATCATATATGACCCTGCTCTTAAAGATTTCACCACGCTCACTCGTCCATAGCCCTCAATTGCTGCAAAAACGTCTCTCTCAGAGTCAGCCCAGTGGTCTTGGAGTCAGTGTTACCACAACCTAATCCCTGTGGGCACTTTCCGGCATCCCTTTTGGGTTGTACAAGTAATGAATCATCTTTGAAACTTCTGGGATCTGCCTTCTTCTCCTCCAAGGCTCCTTGCAGACTTTCCTTTCCATTTGCCAAAGCCTCTGATAACTTAGCAAATTCAGCAATGCACCCATTCATTCCAAGGGAAAGTTTTTTCTATCTATTTCCCTATAAAGTTGTGCTTGTCTTCCATCTCCCTTCTTATGGCATATATGTCCCCACTTCTGGGAAACACCTACATATAGGCATTATTTGAAGCCGTGAAGTTCCTAGGGTGAGTTACAACACATTTTCAGTCCTCCATTTCCTTTGCAAAGTTATAGAGAGTTGGACTAGATGGTGGTACAGCACAGTGTGAAAGACCCAAACTAGAGTCCCTCAGCCTTGATTTAAATCCCTGGCTAAATTTTCTGACCATTCTAAATTTCCATCTTTTGATCTGTAAAATGGAAAAAAAATAACAATTGAGAGTATTCAATAAGAAATGGCATATAAAATGCTTAGCATATCTCCTTGCTGTGAACATTGAACGTATTCCCTAAGTGTTAACTACTCTTATTTTGACTCAGGGGTTCATCAAGTATTGATTAAAGACTTCCTCTTCACCCTTATGCCAGGCACTAAACATAAAGTGATGAGCAAGACTGTCATAGTCCCTGCTCACTGGATAGTTATGATTCCTTTAGTTGGTTAATGACATGGACAAGCCAAAACCTTCCTGTAAGTCTTGTCAGTTCTACCTTCCTCACACCTCTCATGCCTATCTCTCCCTCTCAGTCTCGCTGCTGGTGGGGAGGGGAGGGTATGGGGAAGTGGGGGCATTGATATATTCATTAGGCACTTATTATTGACCAGGGCCCATGGGAAATCTTTTTCAGAAAAATAAATGCAGCATAATGTGACTGAGGGTGGGAATGCAACCAAATAGTAGCTTGCTTGCCCGCTCCGTGTCAGCGCACGAACGAACCTCTTCAGAGAGCGAGCAGCAGGCCAGTGTTTCCACAGTGCACATATCTTGTGGCAGCACCACGTTGCTCAACTACATAAGCTGTGACACGTGTAAGTGACAGTAGCATTCTAGTTCCCTGAGAAGAGGAAAATAAGAGGGGGATATTTTTACATTGCTACAGAATTCCAGTCTTGATTCAGCAGGAGACCTGTAGAAATAAGAATAACAAGTGTAAGACTACTAATATTAATGCAATAATAATGAAGCAGCCTTACATTTGTGTAACATAATTGACCTTACCAACAATCCCACATGGTGGACAGATCATGTATTGATGAAGAAACAGTCCTGAGAAGCTAAAGAAATTTTCCAGGGACACACGTGTAGAATGTAATGGAGTGAGAACCTTCCCCACTAGACTGCACCACCAGTGAGGGCAGGGCTGTGATCTTTCAGAGCAATACTTTGAAGGGGTTGGCGTTAGAATCCGGGTTGAGCATATCCCAGTTGAAAGTTTCAAATCCTGGCTTTGTCACTCACTTGCTGGGTGACTTTGGAGAGATCACATAACCTCCCAGAGTCAAGTTCCTCATTCACTGAAGGGGGATTAAAATGACTCCTTATCAGGATTCTTGTGAGGATTAAATGAGATCAGAGATGTAAGGGGCTTAGCTCAGTGGATGTAGAAAGTGTTCATTAAATGGTTATCATAGTTTCTTTTCCTCATCTTCCTCTTCCTCTTCCATCTTGTCCTTCTCCCCTTTCTCTTTTTCTTCCTTCTCATCCTCTCATTATTATTGTTGTTGTTGTTGTTGTTGCTATATTACTATGATTACTGCTATATAGCAGTGTAGTGGAGTATGTATAGAGTTTGGAATTCTAATTCGAGCTCTGCCAATTCCTAGCCTTGTTGATTTTACCAAACTAGAGTCTGGGCTGACTCTAATCACTATACCATCTTGGAAATGGCAGGGATGCTATACTAGACTGAGACAAATAGCCCATTTTCTCATTCATTAATTACTTCTGAATGCAGCCAGCCTGCCTCTAATTCATGTATCTCTAAATCTGTATTAGATGAACAGGACTCCCATTTAGTCATGATTAACATGAAGAGCTTGCTGTCTGGTTGGTTGATTTAATGGGGAATCTTGCCTATAAGTCACATCCCCCCTCCTATTCAAATAAGCACTATCAGTCATTTGTTTATCCAGCCCATTGTTTCATTTCCAGTGTTAAAGGCCAAAGTAAACAGATTCTCCAACATCAAACAGTTTCGTGGACTCAGTTGGTATTCATCCCTTGTAGGCATGTGGCAGTAACACCCCTGGGCCATGGAACTGGATCACAGGGTGACTATGGCAGCCAAGAAATGTTTATGGTGCCTGAGCTATTTCTCACGCAGCCCATTATCATCTTCTGCCAGCTGCCACATCATAGCATAAAGGGTTAGAACTTGGGACATGGTTGGGTCTGTATGAGAGTCTTGTGTGTGTGATGGATAGAGTTACATCTTCTTATGTTTTGGTTTCCTCGTCTTTAAAATGGGTTGGCAATACTTGAGTTGTTAGTTGTAAGAATTAGAAATGGTTCATACACAGTGTCTGACATGATATTTGTCACATGGTACATGCTCAATAAATCATACTTTCTATTATGGTTAGTTAAAGAATTGGTTTTCCACAGTGGTGCAAAGGTGGCACTTTTCTTCCGATCAGATGTGTATAGTTCCAGCACCAAAACATGAGATGTGGGCTGCCACCCTCTGCCAGCCTCTAGGCCTCAGCACTGACTTCACTTCTCAGATCCTTGATGCAGTGTCTCTGCTATCTTCTGCCCTGTGTAGCCTACTCCACTGGTGACAGCATCAGCTGGTCTGCAGAGGCTCCCATCCAAATGGAGGCAGATTGACATTGTCTGGCCTTAGCCTCTATGCCTTTCATTGTCCACTCAGGCATCTTGCAAAGTGGGAGGGGACAAACTCCTACTCTCTGCTATGCTCATGATGTGTGTGTTACACAAGTATTACTGCATTTAGTGGCACACCTTGTGTACTAGTCAAGATTCTCCAGAGTAACAGAACCAACAGGAGACACTTATATATATTTATTATGAGGAATTGGCTTATATGATTATGGAGGCTGAGAATTCCAATGATGTGTCACCTGCAAGCTGGAAACCCAGGCAAGCCAGTGGTATAATTCAGTTTAAGTCCAAAGGGGTGAGAACCAGGGAAACCGGTGGTGTAAACTCCAGTCTGAGAGTGGGAGAAGAAAAGATGAGCTATTTCAGCTCAAGCAATGAGGTAGGAAACAAAAGGAGGGCAAATTCCTTCTTCTTCAATCTTTTGTTTTATTCATGCCTTCAATGGATTGGATCACGCGCACTCACAGTGAGGAGGTCAATTTACTTTACTGAGTCCACTGATGCATGTGCTAATCTCATTTGCAAACAGGGTCACAGACACACCCAAAAAGAATATTTAACCTGGGCACTCCATAACCCAGTCAAAGTGATGCATAAAATTAACTATCACACCCAGCTCTTTAACCACGTACAACCACTAGACTAGCTAGGTCAAGCCATACTGTGTTTAAGTGCTAGCTGTTACACTACTCCCTGTATCATGCCTCCCTTTGCTCCTCTACAATCTTCAAGCCCTGTTGATTAATCCGTAAAGATCTATCAGGCTCCCTTTCTTTCATGATCTGCCTTCCTGGCCCTTTTAGCCACGATTTTGAGGTTGGAAGACATATTTATAAAGGTTTGAACCCCCAAAGTTGAATGCAAGTCAGTATCCCACATCCCCAACCTCTCAAGGCTCTTCAGCTCACATGCAAATCAGTGGATGCTAGTCGATGCATTGAGGAGGCAGAATGTGGGCTCAGTCACCTAGACTCACTTACTGGTCATTGAGAATTTGGGTTCTGACCCGGTCAGGACCCCTGTTATATGAATTTTTAAGGTCATAGAGCTTTTGAGTGCAAAAGGGGGCTTACAGGGCTAATGTCTTCTCACCTCTTAACCAATGACACATCACAGTCCTAATTAGAGGCTGAATGGCAACAGCTATAAGTACTGAGTTATAAAGTTCCTACTATGGCTAGATGCTGTGATCAGTACTTCAGAAGCTTTATCTCACGAAGTAAGCTCTTTGACGTAGGCACAATTAAAGTCCCCTCCTAAATGATAAAAAAGATGTCCAAAGAGGTTAATAAATTCACCTAAAATCACCCACCTAATAGGAGGAAAAATTATGGTTTGGTCTCTTGACAAACTCAAAGAAATCTCTATACTCTACTGACTCTGACTATAAAGAATTTAGTATAGTGTTTGACACACAGTATCTTTTGATAAATGATTACACTCTTGCATAAAGCTAGTTATATCTGAAAAACCCTTGAGGAAAAGTGGCTTATCTCTTTCCTCTTTTTATTCTCATAATTGTCTCATGCATGTCACAAGGTCAACTGCAAAAACCTGCCTAGTTGATTTGATTTTGATGCTCCCCAACTCTGAAATGATCACAAGTACATATTTAGTGTTGCCTCCGTGGATTAAGCAGTCAGTTCTGGAGTGGAGAACAACCATGATATGTTTTTAACATGTGAATGAATAAGAAACAAGAGAAAACCACGTTTTCTAGATCCAACCCCCCTTAAGTGCTATAGAATTCAGAGTTCAGGAACAATGAGAAAATAAAATAAAATTACATAAAAATAAATAAAACAGCACAAAACAAGAATGACTGGTTGAATATTTCTGGAGCCTGAGACAGTTAATTTAACAAACTTCACTAACTGTAATATAAGTCTTGCTCACAAAGATTGAATAAATGTGTTAGTACATTGTATTTCACATCAGTTTGCTAAGCTTGCACACAAGGTCATAAATGAAAATAAGATCAAAAGTGACAACTAGGCAATCTAAGTAAAGTTCAATGGGTTTGTCTGCCCTGTCAGCGAGCCTTCTTTCTTGGGAAACATGGAGTCTTTCTCTAGCTCTAAATACTACAAGTTTTATTCTTGGCCTTTGCTATATAAGCCAAATGTAATTACAGGAGAAAGCAAACCAGCACAGAAAGAGAGAGGGTCAACTTGGAAGACATTAGATTAGTTGGAACCTACATCTTCCATGAATTATTTACACTCTTTGATCACAGTTTTGACAGAGAAAAATCTGAACATCTTTTTTTTTTTTGTTTTGTTTCCTTAGAGTAATCCAGTAACTTAATTCTCAACAAAGCAAGTATTTCTGAGTGTTTTCAAATGACAATTCTCCTTTGTGCTGGAAAGAAAACTCTATGTAGGATGATTAAATGAAGCAAATATGTACTCAGATTTAGACCAGATTAATCAGAACCATTCCTAGTGTACTGTTGAGTCATCACCATTGGGGAACAGCAAAGTGAGCATGAGCTTTGGAATCATTATAGATCTAGGATTTAGTTCTGGCCCTGCCGCTAATACACTGTGTGACCTCGAGAATCTTATATGACTTACCAGACTCTTAGTTTCTGTTCTGGTAAAATAGGATAAATAGTAGCCACCTTACAGCTGTTGTGAGAACTAGATGAGATACCATCCACGTTGTAGGTGCTCAAGAAATTGTTCTTATTATTATGACTAGTTTTGCTATGACTATTTTGCTCACTAGGCACTCCTGTCTACAAAGGGTGATGCTGTCTTCTGTATTGCATTCTGAGAAAAACTAATGGAACAGACCAAGTGCCAGACCCATAGAAAGGTATGCATTAAATATCATCATCGTCTTGGCACACAGATCCCTGCTGGATCTGGTTCCCTTCCCACTCTCCTCTCTCTCCACATCACACACTTCCTTGGGAGTGGTCCATATCAACAACCTTACAGCTCTCAGAACCCTCCAAGCTTTCCCTATCCACTATGCCTTTCATTATGCCTTCCCTACTCAATTTTCGGAACAACTCTCCTTTGTATTTCAAGACCCCTCTTGAGTATCATCTGTTCCTGAACATATCTGACATTTCACTTCTCGTTCTGGACTGAATGGAGAGCCCTTCATCCAGGTTTCTCTTCTGCCCTCCCATCACTGCAGGACATAACTCTACAGTATCTTCATCAACTGCTGTCATCAATATTGAGTTACTTCTCTAAAGCAAGAGCATGCTGTGAGCTCCCAAGGACAGAAAGCATATATTTTTATTTTGGCATTCTTAGTACCCAATAATAGACCTGACACCATTAGGAACAGAACAAATGCTGAATGACTGACTAAATAAATGAATCTTCCTGAAATAACCCTTATTAATACCCTTCTAATTAATATCCCTCATATACAAATGCAAACTCACACATTTATTCTAGGATAGATACATAGAATAAAAATTATTAAAAAATGTACGACTGTCTGAAAATTTTATGACTGAGTCTATCTAGTTATCTACAATGATTTTACTTCTTCATGGTATACACAAAATGAATTAATTTCTTTTCAAAATTTAAAACATGAAAGCAATGAATTTGCTATGAGACTTAATTTTCTATTGCTTGAAAGAAAAAGTGTCCAAGCATACATATTCACTTATTCAATATTCATTCACTCAGTCCACAGATTTACTGGTAACTAATACTGTACCGGGAACTGGGCTAGGTGATGCAGAATAGTGGTGCGCAAAAGAGACACAGTCCTTTCCCTCTCCTATCCCATAATCTCAGCGAAACAGATAAGAAACATTAATTACCAAATATAACTATAGTATAAAAATCAAACTAAGGTAAATGCTTTGAAGGAAAATGGGAGAGTCTGAAATCAAGTCTTACCCCACTCAAAGAAGGTCATGGGACTTCCCTGGAGTAGTAACAGTTCAGAGGAGTGTTGACTATTGAGAGAGATCCAGGCAGGTGAATGGAGGAGGAGTGGCAATGAGAAATGGGAACACATTATTTCTTTACAGCAGGAAGCAGCCTTAGAGAGATCAAGGTAGCTTTCCAAACACTACCTCTACTGAAATCCAAGCCCAAAGGAAACAAAACCAATTCATTTCTGTTAGAATGGCTTTTTGATTTCCATTAGTTTCCTTGCTTGCCTTTCATTAGATGAACTACCTATCTTCTATCGGATATAATCATAATTATTTGGAGCCATGGGCACTTATAGAAAATCTGCATTTAGTATAGTCTAATCAAATAGAGAAAATGCCTTTATACGGTAAACAGGACAAGAGGAATTTCTAAAATATAACAAAAAAGTCTGGCTCACTGAATTTTGTGTGGTTAATCTGTGAAACAAGTCACATGAGTATGTTGGGCTGTATTCAGAAAAGGAGAAACCAGGGAGCTGGCTGTACATTAAGGATAGAGGATGTTGCTGAAAGAGTCAAGTAATGAAAGAGCATTAGATTTCAGTTTACATCAAAATTCTAGCCTCTGTTTCAACAGTCATCAGGAAGTAACTTCTCCTCCCTGATCCTCTATGTCCTCAAAAAAGATGGGGTTTTATGATATTCTTTCTCTGGTTCTCTTCTCATTCTAAATATATATGGGTTATCTCTCATCACTGGCAGGAAGTGGGGCTGGGCCTTCACAGTGAAAGCTGGATTCAATCGTTTTAGGAGCTTGTAGACCAACTGCAGCCTCTGAGAAAATACAGCAAATTCAATTTTCTCAGGGTTGAATTTATACTCATGATAGGTTCTTCTGTGCTGCTGGTCTTCCTAATGGACCATTCCAGGTACTTGGTTGGAAACTGTGCTTTACAGAGATGAAGTACTATGACATTGACAGGGTGTTATTGTTTAAAACATTCTAGGGGACTTAATTGTGGCTAATTAACAGGATTTCTGTAAGTGTGTATAAACAGCACAGAATATATCAGGACTCTTTCTTAATTGTGGACATTCGTTTCTTTAATTGAATGTCAAGTTTACGTTAGTTTTAAGGTGGCAACAATAGTCTGTTGATGCATATGGAGCCTGAACTTCTCTAAGACCCTCAACTGGGAGATCTCACTGCAAGACTTGACTGATGACCCTACTTTATGCTTCCTTGTTATATTTGACACATTCATTTGAGGGTGTTGAAGTCTTAGGGTTTCTGATTATTTCATCCACTGTCTAATGACATCTTCTAGCATTTTGTCATATGCACGTTAAGCATGCCCAATTTTGTCTGTGGTTCCAAACCACCAATTAATATCCTAACCTATGGCATGCATCCAAGTTAACCTCTGATATGCAGTCCCCCAGGGCTGTAAATTTACCTAAGTTAGCCAGGGCCAGTTTCTGCTGGCTGCCACGCAAGGAACCAGTCTAATTCTACTGCATTGATTACTTCTAGCTCTTCTCAGTTTGACGTCTCACTTCTCTGCCTCCGGAATTCACCAGCATATTGCTTTTTCCTTAGTACAGAATTGATTTGAGTTGTTTTTTGACCAGGGTGCCTTGCCTTCCAGTTAGGACACAATAACTATGAAAAATGGGTAACTCTGTTTGATCATCAAAACATTTTGGGGCCTGGAGAAGATCTCTTTCAGGGTTTGTGAACAAAAGGATGACTGCAAGGAGAAAATTCTGCAATAGAAAAACTGTTGGTTTTGACTCTCCTTTGCCAGCTCTTCTCTTGTGCCCATTAGTAAGTTACTCATGCTCGCTAAGCCTCAGTTTCTTCAGTCAAAAGAAATTAATAACATTGATGTGAAGCATTGATCAAGGATTAGAGTAAATGTTTCTGTTTTCAACCACTTCTCCTTTTTCTATTCTCTTCTCTCATCTCTTTTTCTTTATTACTTTGCCTTCTTGGGCTTCTCTTTTTATGCTTTGTCTTGTCCTTTTGTTTTTATGACATTGTTTCTATGCTCTCTTCTTTATTTTTCCTAAGAGCAATATCTTCCACCCCTCTAATGGTCATGATGTGTTGTCTCTTCCTACCCGGCATCATTTCCCTTTTTTTTTTTTGTTAAATACACTGTATATAACTTGGAGGATTACCCTACACCATAGTACCATGGAGAGACTTTCAATTAAATTGCCTGCCCTGACTTCTTCCAGAAAAATAGTGGGTCAGGGGCCCAAGCTAGGCCAGTTAAATGTTTTCTCCTTAAATGGAGTGGCACAAACACTGAAACTCCACTGCAGATTCATCCCATTGATGGCACCCTGAAGAGACTGCCCATTAGAGCCTTCCAACTAGATCCCTATGCCTATCATGGTGCTTTTCCCTTTTGATTCTGCAGCTTTTATTTGCTTCAGCAAGCAGCCCCATCTTCTCAACAAATCTCTCTTTTTGCCTAAGCTAGCCAGAGTACGTTCATGTAGCTCATTTCCAAAAATCCCTAAATGATTCATCTCTCTCTTTTTCCCAAGAAGCTTCTCTCCTACCTCAGCTGCAGCTTCTCAACCCAAGTGTCTAATAGAAAATACATGTACAGAGGCATGATTCACAGAGCATGAGTGGATGTCAAATGGTATTTGAAAACCCTCAATGCTATGAAATCCAACACAGCATTACCTTGGGTGCCTCTCTTCCCATGACACAAAAGTGGGCTCTGGTTCTAGAATAATAAAGAGAAGATATTTAGGCATCATCCAAGGACCTAGGGGTAATCTGGCCAAAGTCAAGTGCTCTTCTTAGAGGTCAGGCCCCAGAGATCGGGTGTAGAAGCCCCCTGGCTTACCGGATGTGGAAGTCCCTTACTTGCTTCCCTACTATCCAAATTCATTCTTTCACAGAGGCAGACTCAATCGTGTTTTAGGGTCCCTTGAACTGCCTTCTCCCGGAGGTGTTAGTTACCACTTCCACCTTCTACTAAAGCTCCAATCTGTGGACACTATTCTTCCCCTTTCCATACACACACACACACACACACTCTCACACCCCTAACTTTAACTTTTATTCCAAGCCAAGAAAAATCCCAAGGATTCTGGGATCATGGAATTCCTCACCAAAATTTGAATCCTTGCGGATCTAGCTTGGGACACTGACATCTCCCTTTGGGGATAAGCATAGATTCCGCTGAGCCTCAGCTTATCTGTGCAAGCATGGCTATCTCAGCATAAAGCAGCATGGATTTTGGTTACTTTTATTTTTAATTTCACTGAGATATATTATACACCTATAAGCTTGTAATGGTCCATAGGGGAGAATTTTATAGATTGTAAACCTAAAGAACAGACTGGTTTGGGAAACTTTCTTCTGCAAACTCAAGAGCTATTTTTGTCTTGGTTATTTCCTTTTCCCCAACCTAAGAAGAATAACATTTTCTGGTGCAAAAGAATGAAACAGTACACTTTTGTTGGTGACAAGCATGTAAAGAACTTACGGTAACCCATTGCACATAAGCAATAATGTGACTTCTTTGTGGGCTCATTGCCGGAAATGGTCTAGGAAAATTGAAGAATAAATATATTGTGATGATGGCATTACCATCACATCAGGGTCTTATTTATCTGGGTGGACTGTTAATAGCTTCATGCTTAGGACTCAAGTTCAAAAGAATTTGCCTAGAAAAGACTCAGGACTTTAAATATTCCCTCTGAAATGTGGGCTGCTGAAGCAGATTGCAACAGTCATTTGTCTGCTTATTAGTTTAGAGCATTTGTTGCACTGTGATTTCAGAGAGAAAAAGCTTGCAATCCACGCAGCTCATTCCACCAGTCACTGGCGGGTATATTTTTCTCCAGGGAACAAATCACTGTTTTTTTTTCCCTCCTGGAGAAGCTTACAGTGCGATGGGCTATAACCCCTAATAGATACAATACATCTTCTCTGAAGAACTTACAAAAGAAATCAATGATTTGTTTTATACCCATTGTCTCCCCAAATTCCCTCATATATTTGCTTCGCCTGGCTTGGGTAACTTAAGAGCAACCACACTTCATAATAAAATGTTGGCTCATAAACATGGACTTGGGTTAGAAACATTGATGGGGCTTCATTTATTTATAGCATTAATTGTGATCCTGGCTCAAAATAGGCTGGAAGAACATCCAAAAAAGGAAAGAAACAATAAAATTGATAAAGCACGCATTCACACACAGTGTTGCTCTGTAAAACGTGTGCTGGAATCATAGAATCTGATCCCAAGGAGGGCAGTGTAGACAAATGAAATTTAAGCTCAGTAATAATGAAGAACTTTATAACAGTCAAAATAACTGGTGATGGAAAGGGATGCTTTACAGTATTCTGAGTATGTTCTTTCTCAAAAGAAAAAGCATGGCAGAAGACAAATATTCCTGGACTTAAAGACAGAAGGGACAAATGTAAATATGAGATCAACATTTAGGAACTGGGTGGATTTGAACAAATTACTTAGCATGTTACAAGGTGATTATTTACTTTACAAATATTTTTTAAATTATTCATATGATAATTAAGATTTGAAGAATAGTCAAAGAAAATAGAGAAGTTTATCTTGGAGCAAAGAATTAAGGAGAGCCATAATGATGCCCATTGTATAAAATATGGAGAAAAAAATTTGTGTAACTTCTGAATATAGAACCACAACTACTGGGTGGGGGTTACAAAAATTGATTTGGCTCCATGTGAGAAAGAACTTTCCAACGTACTACAGTGAAAAGGCTGCCTTTGAAGGTGGCAAACAATTATTTAAATAAGGAAAAAACAGCCATTTCCTAGGGATACGTTAAAAAGTATTCTTAAGTAAGGAGCTGAATTAGGGAAATTCATGATCTCTTCCAATGTTAATATTCAATGATTCTATGATCATCTACATTGTAACCTTACATTTTTACACTTAAAACTGATGTGTGAAAACAATTGAAGCTCAACTTTTCAGAAATAAAACAATTACATACATTGAGGCACAGATTAACTCACTGGCATTAGTATAATTAGCAAACATTTTTATTTGTAATTTACCTTTAAATGTATGCTTATGTATGAATATAGACAGATAGATAGATAGATGTACAGATAGACAGACAGGCACATACATACACACACAATGAACACAAATGATACATACAAGTTTATTAGTGATTCATCCAACCAGTTAAAATTTATCCATTTATTCCTCTTTTCATCATCTTAGATTTGTTTTGTCTGGAAGACCTAACAATATACATATCCACTTACATATGTTCGTTATCTATTGAAATAAAGGAACAGAGCAAACTAGGCAAATGAGTCAGAGCAGTAATGTATACTGCTTAGATGTATGTTAGAAAGCCCATCAAAAGATAATTGTAAAATGAGCTACTTCTTCTGAATCTCCCAATTTTTTCTTAATCCTGTGATCCTGTACCTTGATGTTTATATACTTCACTGGTGTGTTGAAAACAAGACAAGAAAATCACAATGTATTTTGACTGTAGGACGAAAGCGTATGGGGTCTGACTTTCTTCTAATACTCTTGTTCTTAGCCAGGAAACTCTGGAATTAATACTATCTTAGCAGTGAACTTCATCTCAAAATGAAGTGCTTAAAAATATAATTTTAAATTTAATAAATTCTATCTTTCTGACTTGCAAATAAATCATTCAAGAAACAGTTATTTTATCTGAATGTGCTATCTCTATCCTGCACAGGTAAGTATTGGTTCACTTTCTAGTGGCATAAACCTTGTTTAGAACCTTCCTTGAGTTCTGGGAGGTTCTGGGAAACTCCAGATTATATACTCCGTGCAATTACATGTCATCATATTTGCTTTTGGGTTTATCTGTTAATAGAGTCTCTTGATCTGCTTAACTGCCTCCTCTGTAATTAAACAGTTGAAGAAAGTATATGGATAATACTGTGCTAATGATACAATTTCAAAATTTAGAATGATTTAAAAGGAAATTTTAATCTTCTACTAAGTTTGGCCTCAAACTGCTCTGGTCATAATGGTTTTCAAATTTATCACTCTTATGAAGGCTTCTCATTTCACAATGCTTACTTTGCAGCGTAGGAATCTCAATGAACATTTGTTAATAACTAGAAGACGCATCCCAATCTTTCCTTTTTATTCCTAACTCTCGCCCATAACTGGATACGTTAACATTTCAAACGGGAGTGCCAAATGGTTATGCAACTTTCCTAGTCACATACAAGTCAGTATCTAAAAATATCTTACATTTCACATGCATAATATAGTTTTAAGGTCTGCTTGGTCTATGAGAATTTGGCTGTATAAGTCAGTTTTTCTGCTTAACAACAATCCCCAAAACTCAGTGGCTTATAAGAACAAGCTGTTTTTCTTTTTATCATATTACTTGTCAGTAACTGTTTCAACTTTACTTGCTTATGCTCCATGTGTCTTCTCACTTTGGGGCTGTGATTGAGGAAACAGCCCACATCTGGTACATGCCATGCCAGGAGCAGTCGGCATAAAGTCAAGGAAAGCTGCACGGTCATATTTAAAGCTTGGACATGGCATGTACAGCATCCATTCACACAAGAGAAAGATCCAAGCTCAATATCAGAGGGGTGGGAAGTACTTTCCTTCCACAAGGGGAGGGGGGTGAATATTTGTAAATGTTAAAATAATCTTTCACGTAGGCCAAATGATAATTCTGGTTACCTGCATGTCTAAATGCCCCATGTCATCTTACAAATTTTCTGAGACCAATGATCTGGCTCCATTGCTCGTGTGTGCCCAACAATCTCCTGTCTGCCAGTGACGCACCTTATCAGGTAGGACTGGTCACTCTCATGGGGTCGTATAGAGTAATAGAGAGAAGATGGGATCTCAAACTTCAACTAGAGACATGGGTTGGAGTCCTAGCTCCACAAGAATCTAGTTGTTTGACTGTGTTTAAGTCAATTCACTTCTTTAGGCCTTGGATTCCTAGTGTATAAAATTGTGCTAAGAGTAATAAACTTCTACTGCAAAAGTTACAGTTTGTTCCCTGAGGTGCAGCCTGGGAGAATAAGCACGTATGTATCCTGCAAAGTTCTTTCCATGTGCAAGTACTGATAAGAGAGTTTTGATAAGAGATAGGAATAAGGAAATAAGAGGATCATGACTAGATCTTGGTGACATGAATGAGGTAGAGAAGGGAATGTGGAAGAGGGAGGAGAACAGTATGCAGAACAGGAGAATGGAAGTTACCAATACATTAACGTGCTGATAATGAATCATCCACTGCTCCGACTCTGTGTGCAGCAAAAATGGAAAATGAAAGCCCTCACCTTTCTGTTATTAAAAGTTTGTAAGAGCTTCCTCGGCTTTCCCCTCTTCATCCCCTGAGACATACAAATGACATGGAAGACAGAAAATAATTATGTGTATGATCTTGGGTCCATCACATAATACATTCAAAGTTCAGTTTTCTACCTGCTAAATAGGGACAGTCAACTCTACCTAATGGATTTCTCTGAGATACTGTTCGTGAAAGTGGCTTGAAAACCATGAGGCATTGCATACATGAAATTATTCGGTCATCTGTAAAATAAGACACCTAGGGGGCCATTAAGAGTCTTTCCATCTCAGAAGTTTTATAATTCTGGCATTATTTGCTTAGGCTTGAAAAGGGTGTTAAAGACCAAATAGTTTATGCCCTTTATTTCACAGACGAGCAAAATATTCTCACTTCCATGATCTCAATTCTTATAATGTAGAGCTGAATACTCAGAATTCTTGCATCAGTCTTTTTGTTTTTTAGTTTTGTCTTAGTACATATAAGAAACATTTTTGTTGTAATGTTGAGATTGCTTGCCTTATTCTGAATCCCCACTACAACTTACTATAGTTCTCTTTAGTCTTCAATTCAATTCAAATCAGTGAACATGCATGAACTCCTACTGTGTGCTGTGTAATGACCAATGCTTCTCAAGCCAACTGCACATTGGAATTGCCCAGGGAACTTAAGAAGTACTGATTTCTGGGCCCAACCCGCAGATATTCTGATTTACCCCATCTTAGGTGGATCTCAGGCACAGCTTTTGTTTGTCTGTTTCTTGTTTTAAGGTCTTCAGGTGATTCTATTGTGAAGCCAGGCTTGGGAAGAACTTTTCTAGGGATATCAAGTTGAATAAAGCAAGATTTCTGTTTTCAAGAAACTCAAAGTTTTTTTGTCAGACAGGTGTGGAAAAAGTGATTTATGTATGCTGCATAATAGAATTATGTTCAAGATGGGCCTGATTTGAGAGCTCATAGCAGGCCTCATAATGGAATTAAAGCCTGGACATCATTTTGAATAAGAATAAGAATTTCCTAACTGCCCAACCAAAGGAAGGGCCCTTTGGGAAAGGGAAATTGCGGTTAAAGACACAACAGTTGAAGCCATCACATATATCTGAAGGATATCAGTAATAAGGTAAGTTCAAACGTAGAGTCTGAGGTGGGAATGTGGCAGGAGATGAAGGTAAGAATCAGATCAAGAAGGGACTTGCCCTAGTTGAGACTTTATCCACTGGAAATACACCAAAAGGATTTCTCAGCAACCGAATCACTTCTTCTCAGAAATGTCCCCCATTAAACCCACCCAGGTCTTCTTGAGACTTCATTCTACCTTTTGTTGATCTGCTTTGGATCACACTAATCCAAGTTTATATATACATGCTCATCACACATAGATCCTGGAGGAAGTCTGAAAGATCACCTCAATTGAAAATTGTGCTATTTTAAAAATATTCTATTGTGTTCATTTAAATGTATTGGTTTTGAATCTCCATTGACTTTACCCTTATTTCTGTGATTCTAAGATGACATTATGTTGATTATAAGAAACCATTTTGATTTAATAAAAGCTATTTGTGAATAAAAACAAAGAAAAGACCACTAATGGCACATTAACATATTCTTCATTTGCAGTAGGCAGGCTAATTGTCAGATACATTAAAATTGGGGGAGAAAATGTGCATGTCAGAATCAGATAAAGAGCATCGATGGTAAGTTCCTCCAAAGCTCATATTGTGCTCTAATAAGGGCAAAGAAAATTCTGATCATTTTTACTGTAGCAACTCAGGGTTTTTGCTTGTATTTTTCTTTTCTTTTTTCTGAGCTTATGTTTGTGCTCCCTCCAAAAATGACTCCAAAGTCACAAATGGTGTCCAGAGGAAAGGGATAAAAGTGACGCTTTCTTGGGACCAGTCCAGTGGTGTAGTGGTTAAGTTTGTGTGCTCTGCTTCAGCAGCCCGGGATTTGTGGGTTCGGATCCCAGTCGTGGACCCACACACCACTCATCAAGCCATGCTGTGGTGGTGTCCCACATACAAAATAGAGGAAGATGGGCACAGATATTAGCTCAAGGACAATCTTGCTCAAGCAAAAAGAAGAAGATTGGCAAGGGTTGTTAGCTCGGGGCTAATCTTCCTCACCCTCCCCCCCAAAAAAGTAAAAGAAACAGGTGAAATTAATTTTTATAATATATTATATATAGCCCAGTATGTTAAAAAATATGATCATTTCCACATGTCATCAATGTAAAAAAATATTAATGAAATATTTTGCATTCTTTTTTCCCTTACTAAGTCTGTGAAATCTATATATATTTTACATTTGGAGAACATCTCAATTCAGATGCTGAATTTTTAATAGTTAAAGTGAAATGTCTTTTAACCAAAATAAGAGTTGTATTTAAAAGAAAAATTTTTTGTAGTGCTTTAATTTTTAAATGGAAGTTAATCAAGAAATTTTAATAAAATTAAAATTCAGTTCCTCATCATACCAACCACATTGCAAGTGCTCAAGAGGCACATGTGGCTAGTGGCTACAGTTTTTCAGCACAGGCTGGAGACTACCTGGAAGACGAAGAGAGAGAAACAAATGATTATAGTAAAGTGATAAGGTAGTTAGAAGGCATGGAGGGAACACAGAGGAAGATGCACTTAATGTTTCTTAGTGAGCATGAAGAATTTCAGAGCTGCAGGAAAACCAAGTATACATCAAGAAGGGAGAAAGGAATTCATGGAGAAAGTACAGATGTAGGAAAGAAAAATGGTAGATGGACAGTCTCCACTCTCAAAATTTGCCATTAAAGTGGGAAGACAAGCAAAAAATAAGTTAACTATTGAACAGTGATATAAAATTTAAGTATGAGCTTGAGAGAGCATCAAAGGTATTACAGAACTCCTGTATTCATACCCCAGTTCTGCAACTTACTATCTGCATAACTTGGAGAAAGCATCTGGGCATCTCCTCATCCATAAAAATGGGAATAATAATATCTACCTTAAGGGCTATTCTGAGCAATAAATAAGATAACATGCATTAAAGTGCCCAAGGCATGTTTGTGAAATCAGAGCTCAAATGGGAAAGGTCATGAATGACTAGCTTCCATACTAAATGTGCAGCCAATCATCTGACTGAGACTTAGAGGAGAGCAAGACTTCAGGCTGCACTGGTTAAGGGGAGCTCCCTAGCAGGGGGTGGGGGTGGGGTGCTGGGCATCACGTTACAGAGGGGATCCACAAACTGTGGGGGAAGAGGAGTGCATTCCAAGTACTGCTCTTACAGTAACTGATTAGTAACTGATGGGGGAGGATAGAGAGGGAAAGAAATTAGCACAAATCCCTGCCGAAAAAGGAGATGTTGGGGAAAAGATGAGAGAGGGAAAGAAAGTAAAGGATAAGAGCCAAATATAAAAATTTAACTTTGAGCACGACCAAATAATATGAGGAAAGAATAAAAAATGCATGATTGTTCTAGCACAATTTTCACTAAGTAAATTGCCCTCTTCTACCTCTCTGGTTTCTATCTGTGTCACTTTCTCCTCATGTACGTGTTCCAATCGTGTTGCTACTCTCCTTCAGTGACACGTATATTCATTTCTGCCTATAAGATCTGCAGGTGCCCTTCCTGTTGACTAGAGTGTATTTACTCTGCTTTTCGTGCATCTGGTTCCTTCTTATCTTCGAGGTCTCGGCTCAAATGTCTCCATGTCTGATCCACCCATCTAGAACTCTCCCAACCACACACCCAATCCCTCTCTGTCACCTTACCCTCTACAGCCTTCGGAGCCTGACCTCCATAGGAATACTTTCTTTTGCTGTCTCTTATCTGTCACCACACGCCTCCTAGAATCTAAGCTCGGTGAAGGCAGGGACTTCATGTCTCTGCTTATCTTCATATCCCTTACATCTAATAGGTGCTCCATGAATATTTATTGAATGAATGAATAAATGAATAATACATTATCCATAACATTCAACTTTTCACCAATGCCGACCCACTCACAACTCAAGCAGGTAGACGCCAATAAAATGAATGTTGAGAACTCCATGTCTTTTATGGTAATTAGTAAGACCCTCAATTCTCTCCTGTCTCAATTCTTTCTCTCCCTTCCTGATCAGTTTTTTATTCCATTCCCTTCCTCTGGACCTTTGGGATTAATGCTTAAACTTATCTCTTGGTGTCATACTCACCCTCTGGCTCCAGGCTATTTTGGATACAGTGTCTCAAATATTCTAGTTCTGGAATCTGGAGAACTAACTTGTGACTCGGTGAGAGAGAGAGAGAAAGAGACACAGAGAGAGAAAGAGGCAAAATGAGAATGGGAGGAGGAAAATAGCAATCTAGAATGTGCAAGAAAATGTAATGAATAACTGTAATATCTACTAGGAAATAAAACCTCATGAAAACATAGGTTCAGGTGTTTAACGGAATAAATCCTAAATAAAGCAAAGAAAGTAGATGTTGCTTGAAAATCTTGGAAGAGGGCTTTTTAGGTCAGGAAAACATCTTACAAGAAATTTGTGAACACCTCTTAAAAAGTGAACTCGATGTTTCAAAAGAACGTGTAACTTTTTTAGCTCTGCTCTCAGTCTGACAAACGTCTCCTTTTTGATCAATCATGGTTTTTCCCAGGTTTTCCTTTCAATACACATAAGCAGGCCATGTATCTAGGTCAGCAAAATGAGTCACCATCCCCAGTGATTCCCTCACTCCTCACACTTGGCAAAATCTCTGTAAGGTATCAGCTACATCAAGAACAGGGCTGCACCTAAGCTTAGGGAGTGAGGAAAGGAATCTAAGAAATGATTGAGTCCAGAGGATCCATTTTACAGATGAAATGTCTGAGGTTCAGAGAAATAGACACATAGTCCCATAATTCCTAATTGCCTTAATCTCTTAGATGATATTCTTTTAAATTAATTTGATCCCTTGCCAAAAAAGTTTTCTCATAATTTACTACCACCATATCTCAAATTACATCAGTTGTTCTTTAGAGTTTGACTTTCTCTTTAGGGTTTAGACTTCGATGTTACATGCCCACCTGTGAGAATGAAGAAATGTTTCCAGGCAGAGGAATACATCCATGTTTACTATTCTAGTGCAGAGATTGGGGGATCCTGGAAGAACAAGACAATGGACTGGTAAATGTTGATGGTGGGACGAGGAAACATCTAGGTTAAATGGCACTCCCTAGTGATAATTACAGCTCGCATTTACTGAGGACTTAGAATGTGTCAAGAACAGTTCTAAGTGCTCATTTAATCCTTCCAAAAACCCAATCTAGTAGCAATTATTCTTATTATCATTATTATTGTCTGTATTTACAGATGAAGATACTGAGGTTCAGGCAAGTTAAATAAATGTTTCAAGGCACACATCTAGAAAGAAACAGAGCCAGGATTCAGACCTAAGTGGCCTCAAATGGAAAGAATCTACCCACTACACTTGCCTTCTTCTCTAGGAGAACACATTCATTGAGCTATTACACCCAAGAGGAAAACTGGAGATTTAGGAACATGGAACCATAGTATCTGATTTAAAGACTCACAAAATCAAATGCTCCCAGAATCACAGAGTCTCCTGACTAGAGGATATGCTGACCTGAAAGTCCCCATTCATTGCCCACATTTGCTCCACCATATTTGTACTAAATGGCCATCCAACCTCACTCCCTCTTAAAGGCACCCAGTGATAAGGAACTATTTCCTGAAGGTACACATTTCATCTTTGTGCACTTGGACCAAATAGAATAGGCTTTTGTATAGAGAACTAAAACTTGACTCCCTAAATCTTCTATCCATTGGTCCCAATTTTGCTTCTTAGGGACACAGAGACTAAAGCTAATGCGTCTTGCACTTGGCAACTCTTCATTAGAAAATAATCACCATCCTATCCTATCTATATTTTCTCTTACCCAAGATTAACATTCTTATTTCCTCAAATATTCCTTTTATAAAATGAGTCTCTCCCAGTGTTGAGACCTTTGGTAGGAGAAAGCATTCTGAGAAAAAAAATTGTTGGGAGTTAAAAATATATGAAACATAAGAATATGCTCTTTAAAATCTGATTGCCCACCTTGACTCACAGATAAAAGCTATAACTTATTTATACTTGCATCAGGCAGTGTATTAATTAGGGTAAAATTCTTTCTTGGTCAAATAACAGTCCAAAGTGAATGTTCCTGGTTAGCTTATGTTTTTTTCTCCATGCAGTGATTTGGTGACCAGGCTCCTTCCATCCCATGATATACTAGTTCATAATACTGTTTTTTTGTGGGTTTCTTTGGTGAGGAAGATTAGCTCTGAGCTAACATCCTTTGCCAATCTTACTCTTTTTGCTGAGGAAGAATGGCCCTGGGCTAACGTCTGTGCCCATTCTCCTCTGCTTTATACGTGGGATGCCGCCACAGCATGGCTTGATAAGGGGTGCACAGGTCCACGCCCAGGATCCGAACCTGTGAACTCTGGGCCGCCAAAGCAGAGTGTGTGAACTTAACCACTATACCACCGGGCCGGCCCTCATAGTACTGTTTTTTATTGGCATTCAGACTGTGGAATGAGAAAGAAGTCTTGAAGGAAGCATGCCTCTTTTTTAAAGGCCTGATGCTAGGTACCCATCATTTCTATTTACAATCTACCAGTGAGAAGGCACATATAGCTAGACCCAATTGCAAAAAAATGCTCAGGAAGGTGTAGAAATGGATTTTGGAGAACAGCTAGCAATCTGCCACAAGCAGAATGTGCAATGTTAAGAAATCAGACCTAGAGTGGAATCCTAATCTCCCTTTTTTTAGGCATACGCACATGGACAAGAGCTTAATAGCTCAGTCTTCTCTGTTATTAATGGCATGTATCTTACAGGGTTGTAGTAAGGATTAAATAAGACAGCCCATTCAATGTTACTAGCCTTGTCTAGCAAGCAGAAAGTGCTAAATAAATATTAATCATTATTATCATCTATTCTCATACTGTTACTGCTGGATCCCAGCTTGGATCCCAGCTGATAACGGATCTTAATAAATGTCTGTTGAACTAAACTGAACTGAACTTCACAGTCATTCCCAATGTCAGCCGTACCCTTATAAGGAAGCACAAGGGGAGTAATCTGGTCCTTATTCACTCTGATGGTAGCATGCTTACAGTCTGCTTGCTTTATTTGTGTTCCCACGCCTCTGCGCTGCCTTCATCTGTGAGTCTAATTTATACCTTCTCCAGGGACACACTTTCACTAATTGAGGGCTGAAAACAAAAATCAAGAGCTGAATTGAAGAAGTCAGCTAGTCTAATAGGTACCAGTGGTCTCCTTTCTCCAGCCCCCGTGACTGGCGGCAGCTGCAACATAGCCACAAGAAGAAGCCTGGCCATTTGCCCGCTGAGCAGGGGGCTCACAGGGAAACATAAAGGGCTTTCCATTTATACACAGAAGCCCTATACAGAATCTACCAGATATCTGACCCAGAGGTCCCATAAGCTATCCTGCTTCAAAAGGCAGTGTTGAGCCCAATCAGCCCACTTGAAATGCTATGTGGACTATTTGCGTTCTCAAACAAGGCCATTAAATAAAAATCATTATTTCCAGGATAAGCAAGAGCCAACGTGCACAGTGCTCCCTAGGGCTGTAATGACAAAGGCTGGATTATTCATTACAATCTGTTCCTCCAACTAATATCTTCTCCGTGGGTTCCATTGCAATTGTTATTCTTGCTAATTGTTCAAACAGTGAATTGGTGGCCAAGTTGTCAGGTGAAATGAGGGCAGGGTAGATAAAGTATGTATTTCTTCATATTCGGAGTCTCTGGGGCACTTGGACGTGCTAGAGCTGGGTGGCAGAGCAGTCATATTAAAAAGCCAGTCTGTGCGCAAGTGCCAGACTGGATAGTGAAGTTGAGGCTTCTCCAGTTTCAGTTCCTTAAATAACCCTCTTTTCAGCTTCTGCTCAGATTTTTCCCTGTGACCCCGTCCCTTATTTCTTTCAATACTGAAAAAGAAAAATTCCCTTGGAACACTCATTAGAACTAATTATTTAGTGCTAGGGGACATAGCTAAGGCATGAATAGTTATTTCAACAGCTGAACTGTCTTTTTCTCCAAAGGTTACCAAGGCAAAGATATCAGAATTGCTCTTGATATTCTTTGAGTACATAACAGCCCTTAACACTGAGCAGCTCCTCTTCAATATGGTCTCTTTTCTACTCCCAGCAGTTTTCTTTCATTCTCTGCTTGGTGAGAAGGGGAAAGATATGGACAGCAGCAGCCTGTAACTATCTTCCTTGCATTACTTCCCATCCAGTCTGTTTATATGAGAGTTTTCTTATCTTTCCTCTTACAAGAAATGGGGAGATAAGAGCTGAGTAAAGCACAGGGCAAAACTTTGGAGCTACTCTCCAAACTAAGATGCCAACTGGAGATGGAGTGGTTGTAGTTGCTCATTAAAACCTCTATCTTAGCTTCAACTCTGCTGTAGCTTAAAACCTATACTCCTAGCAGAGAGAGATAGGCACGGGGTTCAGTCAGTGTTGGAACCTCACGTGCTTTCTGGGGCCAGACCTGTCATTTAAATGAGTTTGTGATGTCTGCCGTAGGTCACTTGTGAGGTAGCTATGTTTAGAGGGCCATAGTGTGTTCAAAAGAGCAACACTCTCAAGTTCAAGTCTTGACTGTCCACTTGGGAACCATTGATCTTGGGGCAAATCATCACCCTTTATCCATGTTCATCTATAAAATGTGGCTCATAATACTTACTTCACAGGCTACTTGTGCAGATGGAATGAGTTAGCATATGGAAAGGTCCTTGTGAACTATAAAAGAGGGCTATAAATAGCAATTGTATGTTCAATGCAAACAGTAGGAAAAGCAGCCTCAGATCAGTAACACTAAGTGTGAAGAGAGGACAGAGAAAGGCAGAGGGAGTGAACAGTCTCTCCACAGAGAAGACACCCTCCCCTCCTCAGACTGAAGACTATGGATCCTTGACCTGGATTCACAGCCCAAACCATCTCTACTGGCTCTTACTAAGTCCTGGCTTGAGTGATTTCACCAAGACTAAAGAGAAACAAAAGAGAGGATGAAGGTGGGGGGTAAATTTTTTCACCATCTTTTAAAAATATTTATTTTACAGGTAGTGCCCTAGGTGAAAAGTTTCTCTAATTGGGCTCTGCCACAGCACATCAAATGAGGGAATCATTATTACATCTGTAAGAAGCATAATACTCCTCTAAATACACACACAGTAGAACTGCAATAAATGTTCCAGTCAATAAAGAAGAGACATGCAGTATATGTAAAAGTGGGATGTGGGAGGAAAATCGCCAAATTTCTTGTCTTTGTTGATGTGAGGAATACAGGCTGTGATTAATAATTGCTTTTGGCTATTCAGGTGCCTCCATATTGTTTGTCCATACTTTTATTTTTTAATTACCAATTTGTTGACATTATCTTTTAGTCTTATGAGATGCAGCTAAGACACTTAAACTACTAACATTCAGTTTCCTGAATTTCATAAAATGGGCATCATTCCTACTTCACAGGGTTAATTGAAAGAACAGGTGTGAATCACCCTGCTCAGTACAGAGGAAGATCCTGATAAATGATGGCTCCCTGCCCAATTCTCCCCAAACAGTCTTAGAGGTAAAGAATTTTGTGAGCCAGAACCTACAACATCATAAAACTGTGACATTGAAGGTTTCTATAGCCATTTTAACCCGTAGGGTAGGGAAGTTAAAATAAATCTAATATCATGAGAACCTTACCTGAAGCAGAAAAGTCACTATTTTAAAAGTAACTGGATGGACTCAGAGTCAGGGGTCGAACTGGAAAAAAGTAGAAACAACATACTGGATGTAGGATCTAATGTGATCCCTTTGAAATAACTAGAAAGATTTCGGTGGGAGGAGAAAGTAGAATTAGCACTGATTGAATGTTTACTGTGTACCAGGCACTCGGCTACATGCTTTCTGTATAAACCTCATTTAACCCTCACAATAACCTGGTGAGGTAGGCACATATCCTTATATGCCCATTTTGCTGATGAGAAAACCAAGATTCAGGGAAGTTAAACAATTTTTGCAAAATCACACATAAACCCATATTTACTGCTAATTTATTTAATGAATATAGATTGAGAGCTGATAAACCAAAGATTAATTTTTTAGGTGCTGAGGATTTAGCAGTGAATAAAATAAACATAAGCCTGCCATCCTGAACTATGGTTGCAATAACGAGAAATGATATATGCACCTACTAACGGCAACCAAATTGTACACTTTAAAATGTAACAAATTGATAATAACAGTTATCTCAACGGGGTTCTACAACAGGATATTTGGGAAGAGGAGAGTACTGATAACTTTATTTTTATATTTGTTTTACTTTATTTTTAAGTTTCTAACTTTTAATTTTAAAATAATTTTAGACTTACAAAAATGTTGCAACGTTTCCATATACCCTTCACCTAGCTTTCTCAAATGTTAATTTCCTACATAACCATGATAAAATGATCAAAACCAGGAAGCGAATGCAGATACAAGAGCATTATCTAAACTACAGACCTTATGTAAATTTCACCAATTGTTCCACTGATGTCTTGTTTTTAGTCTAGGGGCCAATCCAGATTCCAAATGACATTTAGATGTTATGTCTTCTTTTACTCCTTCAATCTGGCACATCTCTCAATGCTTCTTTGCTCTGTATGACAATTTTGAAGAGTCTTGGCTAATTACTTTGTAGAATATCTTTCAGTTTAGGTTTGTATGATTTTTCCCCTTGATTAAATTCAGTTATTCATTTTTGGTATAAAATACCACCACCAAAATAATGTCATACCCTTTTCAATGCATCTTATCAGGAGATACATAATGTTAATGTCGTACTATTAATGGTGATTTAATAAGAACACTTGCAGAAGATTGTATCTGCCAGATTTCTCCCCTATAAAGTTACAATTTCCCCCTTTGTATTCAATAACTACTTTGTGGGGAGGTATTTTGAGACTATGCAAATAACCTGTTTCTCATCATGCTTTCCCCTATTCATTTTATTATCCATTAATGGTTCTTCCCTGCAACAATTATTGCTGTGGTATTCCCCAAATGGTGATTTTCTATTTCTATTATTCCTTCTACATTTACTAATTAAAATTCTACTCTAAGGAACAGTTTTCCCTCCTCCCCCATTTATTTCTTCATTGTTTTTAAAAATTCATATCAGTTGAACTCATGGATATTTATTTTAGTCTGTGAGAGTTATAATCCATTACTATCATTATTTATTTTCTTGCACATATTGATCCTGACTGGACCATTAGGAACACCTTCAAATTGGTTCCTGGATCCTTTGGGATGACACCATGATTTTTTAAGTGTGTTCTTAGTCTGGGACCATAAGACAGTGGTATGTTGGTAAGCTGGTTCTAGATGGTTCTCAAAACAAAGAAAAAGAAAAAGGAAAGCTCTGATTTTGTTTGTTTGTTTCCTGATTTCCATGGTGTGGAGTATTCTTACCATGTCCAATTTTAAGCTACCAACAGTTTGCTAATGAGCTCCATCTTGGACTTTCCTTGCCTCAGCAGTGGAATCAGCCATTTCTCCAAGGAGCCCTTATTATTTTTATTGGAGAACAGTATTTGGAAACCAACATCTGGGTGCTAGGTGTGCTAATTACTGCAGAGGTATCATTTGTATCTAAACTCATTCAGAGTTGAGAGTTGGAAAGAATTTATGTATACATCTCCATCTGTACACACTTTAATATCTATTTATATATCTATTTGTATACATATTAGAAACTATGAGATCATACTGATACTTTTGATTCCAATTCAACCCCACAGGGTTTATTCTTGCCATCTCCCTTTCCATATTTGTAAATGCTTTCTCTGATAATGAGGAACCTGGATCTCATTATCCACAATATATTTACCTGTTTGCTTCATCTTAGAATACAAATAAAGTTTCAGTGTTGTTAACCTATATCTTTGTGAAAATACATTTACTGTTAATAATGCACACTAAAATACAATAATAATAATATTAATAATATAGTGGTATTATATACTAATAATATTTGTGCAAGATTTTTCTTGTTTTTAGGCTTAAAGAATAAATCAAAATACTGGTTTTTTTTTAAGGTTACTTAGGTTAGTTTTTCTCTTACCCACTTGCATCAGTGTGATTATGCTGTTTCTTTGTAATACAGTTAAGTTTATTTGCATTCCGTTGGGTTTTCCTCACATCCTCATTTTAATTATTTATACATATTTTTGCATATGTGAAACATTATCATTGTTCTAAGAGTCAAAATGATGCAAAGAGGTATATTCAGAGACTATTCTTCCCATCCTTTCTCCCTTGTTCCTATACATTCTCTTTTTCTCCCCTGTTTCCACCTACCCCATGTGGGTAACTGATCTTAATAGGTTCTGGTTTATCCTTCCTGTACTTCTTTTGCAGGAATGAGCAGATGCATGTTTATTTTCTTATATCTTCTTTCTTACAACAAGGGTAGATAGTATAGATCATCTTTTGCACTTTGCTTTTTTTCACATAGTACGTATCCTAGAAATCACTCCACACCAGTATGTAGACATCTTCCTCCTTCTTTTTACAACTGCATAGGACTCCCTTGTGTGGATGTACCAAAGTTTATTCAATCACCCTCCTAGGTATTGAGCACTCAGATTGTTTCTAATATTTTGCAGTTATTTCAGTGTTTCAATGAAAGCTCTTTGCACATGCATTTTCCTATAGGAAGTTCATTTTTATGGTAAATTCCTAATTACAGGTTTGATGGGTCTAAATGTAAGTACATATGTAGTTTTCGAGCTATGTAAGTACATATGTAGTTTTTGAGCTGTTGCCAAATTTCCTTCCAAAATGTTTGTATCATTTTCCATTCCTACCTGCAATGTATGAGAATGCCTATTTCCCAACAGCCTTGCCAATAGAATATGTTGTTACGTTTTTAAATTTTTGCCAATCTGATAGGTGAAAATGGTATCTTAGTGTTGATTATGAATGAGATTGAACATCTTTTCATTTATTTAAGGGCTATTTTTATATATTTTCTGCAATTTGTCTATTCATGTTTTTTCCCCATTTTTCTATCAAGTTTTTGGTCCTTTGCCCCTCAATGTTTTAGTTTATAAATTAGGTGTATACTTTCTTGTTTGTCGTATATGAGCAAGAAGACTTTCCCTGCTCCCAAGATAAGGAGGACTTTATGAATGACTTACACTTTATCTCCTAGTGTTTTTAAAATCCCACATGATTTTCAATAAGCCATGATCAAATCTTATCTGGAGAAGTACAGCAGGTTCTTGTGTCATATCTAAGGATAAACTCTGCAGACTTACCTTTGGTGGGGAGCACCCAGGAACACTATCCATGAGACAGTCACCTCCACACTGCAGTCCTTTATGGAAAGGCTGTCAACCCCACCACCTTACTTTCACCCTTACCTCACTTTAATCTCTTTTCACTGGAGCAGCCAGAGCAACACTTAGATCAGAGCATGTCACTCCTTAATCAAATTGCTGCAGCCACACTGGTGTTGATTTCCTTGACATCACCAAGCTGCTTCTGCCTCATGGCCCTTGCATTGCATTCCCTCTGCTTGGCAAGCTCTTTCCCCCAGATATCTTGTAGCTCACTCTCTCCCTTTCCTCTACTGTTTCTCACATAGAGCCTGGTCAATGATGTCTTCCATGTCCACACTATTCACCCATTCCTACCTCTATAATGCCCAGTCTGTTTCCCTGCTTAATTTCACTTTTCATTATCTGACACAGTTTTTATTTTACTTGCTTGCCTATTATCCATTTCCTTCAAGTACAATTAAGGCTTCCTGAGGACAGGAGCATTTGCTTTCTTCACTGTGTTAGTCCCTGAGCCTACCTATGGCAGCACATTGTGCATAGCAGGGATTCCAGAAAGACACGTTGAAAACTAAATTAATTAGTATATTCGTTTAGTCTGGTTGCATTCTCAATAATATAAGAAGTTTCTAGAGAATGATTAGAGAAATATGTTTTTGAAGAATTCATAACAGTGCCTATTGTGATTCAGAATCAAAGAATACATGGCTGAAAGAACCCTTAGCGATGAGGTAGGTTGTTGTTGCCTGAGTCAAACAGAGGAACTGGAGCCCAAGGAAGTGGAAAGACTTGCCCATTATCGCAGAGCCACCAGCTCCCTGGCACTGAGTCCACTGCTTCTCAGTCACAAAGTTGGCAATCCCATTGCTGTCTCTGTCTGCACTGGGACTTGGGGAACAGCGGGGTCAGAACAGTGTGAAGAAGAATTTTCAATTCATTTGATCGAAGTAGAAAACCGACATGGTCAAGGAATGTACCTGAATCATATTTTCAAACCCTTTTGCACCATGCTGGTTTTGATCAAACCAGGATGACGAACTGTCTCTTTTTACTCCATTTAGGAGGCTTATTCACTGTCCCCTGTCTGACAGTAATGTTTAGAAACTATTGTTTTTCAAATACCTGAAAAACTCCTTAGAGATGACTTTCATGAGGTAGAGAAAGAGGAAATTCCCCACGTTTTTGCCACCATTAATGGTAGGAGAGGGACTAAAGTCCAGATTTTCTGATTTTTTGACCAATGTTCAACATTATCTGTCTAGAAAAATGAAGTCATTGCTTTAATTTCCCAAACTCTTTGCCACATCAAGCATTTATCTGAAGAACTAATTTTAGACAATTTTCTCTATACAGTTCATCAGGGTTACGGAATTTATACATTTATTCCACAAACGTTTTTGGTTTTGTTTTTACTTCTTGACTTTGGAAAAGTAACTTAATGGGTCCAAGGCTGAAATGTGACATTGTAAAATGGGAATAACAATACATAACAGGAGTTGTTAGCGGAGTTAAGTGTTGTAAACTGTTAGAGTAGTGCTTGGTGTATAATATGGATCCCTACATGGAAGTCATTACAATAAATCTTATTTTTCTTCCTCTTATTATTTTTGCTAATATTAGTAGTAGTATAGCAGAGGTTGTTTATAATCCCTTACTGTTTTTAAGGTCTTCGTGACCTAAGACACAGGGCCAGCAGGGGCTGTCCCTCCACCCAAGGCAAGTCATTCCAACCATTTCTCAGCCTACTTGAAGAGAGAATCAATGAGAGCTTTACCTCAAGTTAACTTTCATTCCTCCTAAAGATAGTTTCCAATCCCCTGGGCAGAAGTAATATCTCCTCTCTGAAGTGTGAGCTGCACTTTGTCAGGGAAAGCACAAAATCTCCCTGTGGAGGACACTTATTTTGTTCTTTGCTCTAGTTTGTGTTCCATGGAAGAACTCTGTCTTTATATCAGTAGCACAGAACTTGGATTTCTTCCCCTCTGAGCAGGAAGAAGCTTCCCTTAGAGTAAGTGTCCTTATTTCCCACAATTAGGGCCTTTTATTCAACTTAATTTTTTTTTTAAATCATTCATTTTTTTTTCTGGGTTTTCTAGGGACACTGGCAATCAAGAAGGGAAAGATCTCTGCCCTCATAAAGCTTACAGACTAGTAAATTTTAGGGGCTCTCTCTTTCGCTATGATATATTTCACTTAAATATAAACAAAGACGATAGGAATAGTTCTACAAACAGTTCCTATATTGACATTTTAAGTAAAAATGCCAGTATTTGCTTGAAAGATGTATTGGGAAGGAAAGTTCCAAACATGTTCCATAGATGATTTTTGGAGTACAGCCAATGATACATTTTAAAGTTAGTCAGAGGAAAAAATTCAATTGCTTCGTATAATACATGTAAGGATATTTGTTTACTCTTCAGTTGTCTTTATTGGTTAGACAAATCAGACAGCCAAGTACATAGAGCATCATGAATGGTTTGCAGTGATTCAATAAAATTTGTCCAACAGAGGCACTCATATGTTAAGTTTTATTAATACACAGATCTAATACCTGGAAAAGCTCAAAGTATGCTGCTAAGGACAGGTAGCGATATTGCTAGAACTGGAGAATACATGAGAAATTCAAGCACAAAATCATAAATTCTCAATAAATACCCAATAAATTGGGTACCAATTTAGAGGTCTAATCTACCTATCCTAACGCAGCAGGAATCACATCAACAGCATCAACTTCACTCAGAAAGAGTACTCCAAAGTCTGCTTGGCATAGCTATCAAGAGAATAAAAATGTCGGGGGGGCGGGGAGGGGTGGCATATATGCCGCTGCCCATGGTCCTGAAAATTGCTTTTGTTATCATATGGATCATTCTAGTAATCCTGGGATAATGATGGTTCATGTTCAGTTTTGTCCCAATAATCTTGAACCAAGTGGGGAAAAGGCAGTGATGGGAGAGAAAAGAGAAAGGAGAAAAGAAAAAGGAGAGATAATATAGTTAGAAGGAGAAAGGGACATAGCCCTTAAAGAATGCTAGGAAAGAAAAAGAGAGTACTTAATTTCTCAGTCTTGTTCAAATAATTCCAATTATCAAAAAGAAAGTGTCTGGTACTTTGATATGTTGGGTGATGTTATATATTGGGTTTCCTAGGAAGCAGACTTAGATGAAGTTGGAGTAAGCATGTGGGATATTTTAAGTTGTGCCCTTGGAATCAATACCTGTTGATGGGAAGGGCAAGAAGTAGCATTGGGAAGAGGAAGGATCCAAGCTCCAGTGCAATCTCAAAACCCTTAACTGACCCCATGGGGTAGGGCGGAGCTAGACTGACCCTCCAGAGTTATTTAAAGTTGGGTTAGGCCTTTATATTTCCACATTGATCAGTCATTAAACCTCAAATGCTCTGGAAAGGGTCATGACCTTGGGTGAGGTGGCTCTTTAGAACTAAGGCAATCTCTGAAAGAGCTTATAGCTGGGACTGCAAGTTCTTCATTGAAGGTAGATCTGGGTGGCCCATTAGAGTGTCTACTGCAGGGGTCATGTGTTACATTATTCCTCATCCTAGATTTATGCATAAGTATAATACCTCCTGTGTCAATTCACAGCAGTTTTGTATATCTCTTTCTATAGTATATACATTCTACATCAGATTGAGACAACAGCTTTCTCCTTGTAATTCCCCACCATGCATCCTCTCATGACTAATTCCTTATTTACATTTCATCCCACCAGCCATTTGAAGGCAGCTGCCATGCTTTACCATCACCTTCAAATCTCTTTTCTTTAACTGTTGCACCATCCTTGGCTCCTTCAAACTTCCTTGACATGATAAAAATTTCTAAGTCATCCTTTATCTTACTCACTCTCCTCTGCCTGTAGCCTTATTTACAGAGTCCTTCATAAAAGTAGTACCTAGAGCTATACTACCTGTGACAATATAGTCACAAAGCCATTTGGAACACATTTTGAGAGCTAAACAAATATTTTGGCATTCATTTGAACTAAGAATATGAAGAAGTGTACAAAAGAGTAATTAATGAAAGGAAAGAAGGGGGGATTGATATATGAATATATCAAAAGAAAAATATCGAAAAATGTATCATTTTAAAATTCAAGAATATGTGGTTTGGCAGAATAAAAGACAAAGCAAGGAGGTCTTTGGAGGCTGTCCATTCTTCTAAAGGAAATAATCTGATTTTTACTACTCAGTTTCTTCCACAAGAAGCAGGTCTCCAACATTCTCACCTTCTTCCCTATCTTGGTTCTGAACAGCTTACCCTGCCTGTATTGCATTCCATCTCACATCCTCACATCAAGCTGCTCGCTTCTAATCTTCAAACTCGTCATCCACTTATGATCTCACTTCACCCTTTGGACAATTGAATTGGCACCCTTTTACCAGAAACAAGATATGCTCTCCTCAACCATAATTTATATCTTTTCTCTGACTACATTTAAAAGACAGTAACTTCTATGAGGACAGGGACTACACTATTATACTCACCACTTTATTGTTGGTGCCTAGGATGGTGTCTGGCATCAAGAAGATGCTCGATGAGTCTTGGCTGATTGGGTAGTGCTTCATGCATCTGCTGACAAACATCTGCATCTCCTGGCCTGTCCTTGGGACCCTCTGTCTCAGCCCATCTCAGAACATGTTGTTTACCAACCCCATATCACCCTGTATATGAGAGCCAGGCCAAAACAGTGAGCCATTCCTCCTCTCATTTCAGAGGAAGGACTATCTGCCAGAACTCTCAATCCTGGACAGCAAGCAGTTAACTCCTGGGAAGGGAGAAAGGAGAAGACAATAGAGGAATGGTCTTCATTTCAAGGGGCATCTGCTTCCCAAAATGAAACATTTGGAAGTTTTTTGAGTGCTTGTGAGAGGGGCTTTATAACGCAACATGTGAAGTGAGGTTATTTAAATTCTGATCTAACTGTGTGGCCTATCTTCATGCCTGCATTAAAATTGTTCAGGCTTTGACCATCCAACCCCGTCATTTTGTTTGGATTAGCCGAGGGCTCCACTTGTGTGGTACGTTTTGATTTTGTCTGACACAGTGTTCCCATCCCATCCTCCCTCAAGTAGGCCTGGGGAAAAAATGTACTTAGCTAAAAGTCACAATCTCTGCTTTTTTATGCTTCCAAGGAAACTTAACAGGAAATGGCTTTGCTTTGCCATATTTAGGATAACTTGGAGTACAGATTCACAGAGATTTTTCCTCAAGTTGCATTTTACACAGAAAACTCAACTACAGATGCAAAAAAGGAATGATCTCACAATTCAATCCCAGGACACTTAGAGAGTATGATTAAAGCTTTCTATTTGATAGATGAGGGAATTGATTCCTGGTGAGGAAAAACGTTGTACTCGAAACCACACAGTGAGCTACTGATGGTTTAAAAATCAGGACTGGAATTCAGGCCTCTTACCACCATTAGGCATGAGGTAGAAAGTAAGCTAAAATGTACTCTATGGAACCCTATAATTGCATGCCTTCATTTTTAACTGTATTGTCCCAGTTCCCAATGCAGTGACCAAAAAGAGTATATCTCAGGTTTTAAACCTTAGATCCTAGTATGCATATTGGGGGTGGGTTCAGGGAATAATGTCAAGCAAAGAATCATTGCTGATGGAGTTCTGTGAGTTCTATAAAGGTAAGAGTAGTAAAAGTAAGATTAACCAGTCTAGGTTTGTAAGACCTCATAGGATGTTGTTCTTTACAGCCTGGAGAATGTCTTCTTCTCTCTCTCTTTAATAGAAGAGTGAGGAGACCTGTGGCAATAGAGAAATATTAAATACCACCGTGTGCCTTACATTGTTTTCACTCTAGGGAAACAACAAACACAATCTCTGCAGCAGAAGCTTCTACGTGAACCAAGCTTTATTCAGGACAGAGCTTGTGCCTCAGTCGTGCCATAGGGAAACAGCCTTAAAGTAGGTCATAAGACAGGCAGGGATGTGCATTAGCTTCTTGCAACTTTGTGAGGACAGAAGAAAGAAAAGACAGAAGGAAGAAAGGCAAGGAAGAAGGAATGGTGAGAGTATTAGTTTGAAAAAGTGTTCTGGAATATTCCAGGGTCTGCTTTGATTTCCTACCAATGGTCCATCGATAGCCCACACCTGCAGGCTTTGATCGATCTCAGTCCCAGAGGCAATTCGACGATGAAGGGAGCGTCAGTTCCACTACAATGGGAGAAGTGGAAAAACTGGGATTAAATGGGGCTTCCAAGCAGAAGGAAGATCCAAGTGCCAGGGATGACCCAGCACAGGTCAATAGAGCTCCTGTGATGTACAATGGGAACTTTCTAGTCCCTCCTCACCCTCCAAATTATGCTGGATTACTCTGATTAAACAGCAATATCTGTATTAACCACAACTTCAGTTTATTTGAATGATCTTTGACACACTAGGAAACATGAGTGTCTCAGGTATTTTATACGCATTTATTTGATCCCAACAACAATCTTGAAATGCAAATGTTACCAATGGATATTCTATAGGAAAGGAGAATGGAGACTCAGAGAGGTAAAGTATTTAGCTCAAGGTCACGTGGCTGAGTAGCTGTATAGCATGGTGGTTAAGAGCATGAACTCTGTAAACAAAACATCTGGGTTCAAGTCTTAGCTTTGGTGCTTGCTAGCTGGGGAGTTGGGATAGGCAGCCTCTAAGATCGTCCCACTTGATCTCCACCTCCTGGTGTTCATAGACTTGTGTAGTCCCCTCCCCTTGAATAACTTGCTTCTAACCAGTAGAATATGGCAACATTTTACAGTTGTCATTTTGGTGATTAGGTTACAAAAATTGTGATTTCCATCTTGCTAGCAGACTCTTACTCTTGTTGGCTTTGATGAAGCAAGTTGCCATGAGGGAGAACTGAGGAGGCCCTCTAGCTAACAGCCAGTGAAGAACTGAGGCTTTTAGTCCAACAGCCCATGGGAAACTGAATTCTGCCAATAGCTACATGAGTTAACCTAGAAACAGGTCCTTTGCCACTCAAGCCTTCATATGAGATCCCATTTCATAGAAGTCACTTTGATTGCAGCCTTCTGATAAACTATGAAGCAGAAGACCCAGATAAGCCATGTCCTGATTCCTTACCAACAGAGATGTGAAGTAATAGATATGTGCCATTTTGAGCCTCTAAATTTTGGGGTAATTTGTTATACAACAATAGATCATCAATGCAGGGAGCTTGGGCAAGTTACTTAAACTCTCTTTGCTTCAGTTTCTTATTTTTAAATAGGGATAAATAGTCACAACTATTTCATAGGGTTTCTGGGAGGATTATATATGTAAATTATATATTACATGTATATTACATATATAGATTATATTCGTAAAGCCTGGAAAATGCTGCCTAAGTGTTAAAGGAGCAAAACCAAGAGTTAACCCTGAGTCTGGCTGCTGCTCAAGCCCTTTTCCCCTACAGCAGGCTCTCTTGTACCATGCTAGCCCATTATAAGAATCTTGTCTTTAATACCTACTTCACAACTCATTTAGGGGTTTGTTCTTTGTCTCTTGCTGCAACTATAAATCTACTTTGTTCCTGTCTCAGTGTTATCTTCAGTTCCCAAACCTATTCTTTTTTTTTTTTTTTTTTTTTTTTTAAAGATTTTATTTATTCAGTTTTCCCCCAAAGCCCCAGTAGATAGTTGTATGTCATAGGTTCACATCCTTCTAGTTGCTGTCGTGGGACTCGGCCTCACGTTGGGACGGAGAGAGTGGTGCCTCGAGCTCCGGGATCGAACCGGGCCGCCAGCACCAGAGCGCCCACACTTAACCGCTAAGCCACGGAGCCGGCCCCCAAACCTATTCTTAACCTTGAACCAAATAAGGAATTGGCTTCTCCACTTTACTGCTCAGCATCCTTTCTCGGGCCCTTGTTTATTCTTGACTTCTGGCTTCCCGTGTCCAGGTTAATTCATGCTCAGTTTCACTGGGGCTCATTCCTGAGCTTGGAAATATATGAGATCTAGAGGTGGTATCCCAGAATGCCGGAAAGAACAATGACTGAGGAAGAGAAGATATGTCCTCTTGTTCCAGTTCTTCCTTAAGGAAGTCAATTCACCACTTTCTGCATCTCAGTTTATCACATGTGGCATGAGAATTATAATATCTATCTCATAGAGAGAGCTTGAAATGAGGAAGCAGAGTGATTTCCATGATGCAGCTGGCTGATGAATGCTAATCCTCCCCTTCCATTCCTCAGCTCTGAAGTTCCTTGGTTCTGTCTGTAAATGCTTCAAGCAGAAGCCATGAAAAGGACTAGAACATCACTCCCTCTTGGTCATGATCTCTTTCCCCAGACTGCCCTGACTTCCTTCCCACTGGAAGTGCTATTTCTATTTGGGAAAACATTAGCCAGCTTCAGAGAGATCAGTTCCTCAGGTTTCCTGGATATAGATGGTGCTTCTAGGGCAAAAAGCCAGCCTGTCTTATATTCTCCACTGCCCTCCCTCACATCCTACCTCCATACCTCCATCCCAGGAACCCTGCCCCTCCCTCCTAGCTTTACTCCAGGTACCTACTTGTTAAGACTTCAAGGCTACAGACATCTAGCCACCAATTGTCCCAGATTTTCCAGTTTGATCAACACTGTTATTATGCAACTTTTTTTCACTTCTTCCTCTTAGGCTGTCTAAGTCTTAGTTGCTTCATCCATAAAATGAGGTTAGATCTTCTATTTTGGAGCATAATGAAAATGTACATAAAATGCCTATTACAC
Source organism: Ceratotherium simum simum (assembly GCF_057802395.1). Taxonomy (NCBI): domain Eukaryota; kingdom Metazoa; phylum Chordata; class Mammalia; order Perissodactyla; family Rhinocerotidae; genus Ceratotherium; species Ceratotherium simum. Next base: position 13,888,317 of record NC_141922.1, read on the forward strand.
AGGCACTCAATGTAGGGATTATTATTAACCTAAATAAAGGTCATGCAAAGCTAAATTGTTGTTTATCTTTGTAAAACTTTCACTATGCATATATCGAAAAATTTTAAAAAATCCTTTGTCGGATTATTTATTACTTCAAACCCAAATATTCTTCAGGATGTTAGCAATACTGTGAGTATAGCTGAAGTCACTGTAATGTGGACTTAAAGAAAAGACGTGCATTTTAGACTGGTGTAGGCTTTAAGGTCAGCTCAAGCTCCCTGTGGATTTACTTTCCTCATCTGAACAATTATGATAATAGAACCTACCTTGCAGGCATTTTTGTATACATGGGCAATCTGTCACATACTAGGTACTCAATATGTTAGCTCCCTTTCCTTCACAAATGGTCTTTCCAAGACAATACATTTTTCCTAACTGAATATAGTCTTTGCCTTGTTTCATCTGAGGAGTAATTGTGTAACGTTGATGTTCCTTCCTGAAGCTGCTTCAGATTAGGCCCCTAATGCATGAGCTAAAATATGGATAACCCGTCCCCCTCACCACTCTGCTTTCTCCATCATCCCGGACTCCTTGCTCATCTAGAAAAATCTTTCTTCAAAATTCGAAAGGCCAAAGGGTCTTCCCAGGGAAGTTAAATCCCTTTATATTTTGCCAGAGAACTTTCCCACAAAGAGGAAATTCTACAAATACCCGGATGACATCACCGAGAAAAGGCTCTTGTTCCCTCAGGGCCCAGCCTGCCTGGAAGAAGATAAGGGTTAGGGATAGAGAAAGCCCGGCCACTTGTCGGATTTGGCAAGCGGCAGCCAACAGCTGGTCCGGCCGGTTAATTAGCCCTGCACTCTGCTCCTGTCCAGGCTTTACTGGCAAAAGCAGAGGCAAGCGGCTCTGGCCTGCTTTTCTCTTTCTATTAACAAAGCCCAGTGCCATCGGATTACCTTGGCCGGAAGCCAGGCCTGCTCGCCGCTTGCCTGCCTGTGCGTTGCCATGGCGATGGCGATGCGCCTTTTGCCAAGGCAGCAGCTGGTGGATGGGTAGTGATTACCTGCCAAGCAGATTTACTAGCTACAAAGTGCAGACCTTTCTCCGATAAGTAAAAGGAGGGGGTTCGAGACTCAGACATGGAGGGAGGAGTCTCCGCACCTTTTGACCCAATCTCTCTGTTTGAATTTTAGAACAAAACGTGATTATCCTCCTTCGTTTGTCCAGATGCCCATCTGGCCTCATCTTTTTCTTGCATCATCTTTTTTTGAAGAGAGGCAATAAACTATTTAGTTTTTGTCTTCGCTACAAGAAACACGCTCCCTTCCGCCGGCATCCTGCGGCGGGAGCAGCGCCTTCCGCACTGCAGGGCAGGGCTTTGGCGGACGAAAGGGGTACAGGCAGTGGAAAGAATTTCCACAAAAAGAAAAGAAGGCAGCGTCCACTTTAATAGAATCGTGAAAACTTGCTTGAAAATGTAAGGTGATGATGGTTTGCACCTAGGAGGAGATTCCTAGGGAATTCTGGGTCCCTGAATTTTAGGATGGCTTTCTTCTTCTTATATTTTATTTAGAAAGCACTTATTAAACACCAACTGTATGCAAACTTAGTTTTTACTGAATTTCAAGCATCAATCTCCTTCTATCCTCCATTTATAGCCAATACTGGCATCATCCAGAGTGGGTAAGATGTCAAAACGTAGACAAGGGTAGGTGAGCAGGCCACTCCAGATGGAGAAGGTGGGTTTACCCAGGGACAGAGGCAGGATTGAAGTGGGGAATGGTACCCGCTTTGCATAGGTTGAGGGTGGGAGCTGTGCATGGGAGAAAGGAGAATAGAGAGAAGGAGTCAGGGCAAGCTGGCTGGGGTTTTCTACATATCAAAGGCATATGCACTGAGGAATTGCATGCCATGCCGTTTTCTAGGCAGTGGAAAGCTAGTAAATGTTCTTAAACTGGGAGCAAAATGACCAGTTGTGCTTTGGAGTGAAACTGTCTTGCAGCATGGCTTGGAATGGGGCAAGAGACCGATGGGGTAAGAGGTGAGAAGAGTCTGAAAAAGGGCACTGGTGGTGATAATGAAGAAGTGGATTCAAGATCTGTTTCAGCATTGATTCAATATTATTACCATAACAACAGCTAATACAAATGGGAGGCCTCTTATGCACCAGGTTCCATAATTGCTCCATCTATGTCCTTCTGTAGCACACACATCTACCTCAGTCACTGTCATTATCATTATGCCCACACCAGCTCCATCATCAAGTCCCACGTTACAGATGAAAAAACCGACTCTGGAAAGTTACTGTGTTTGCACAGCTGACAGGACTGGTAAAACTCTGTTTCATTATTTTAACTGAAAACAGTCCGACTCCAGATCTTTGAGTCTTAACAATTTTACCACACTGCCTCCCAAATTCCATTCAAAGTGAGTCAAGATACATTTCTGGGCCTTGCAAAGCTTATAATCTAAGGCAAGGTTGGTTAGAAAACTTTTTCTGTAAAGGGCAGATAGTAGATATTTTAAGCTTTG